>NW_003852488.1:4372995-4391175 GCF_000181295.1 Otolemur garnettii | reverse complement strand
AGGAATGGATTAAAAAGCTGTGGTATATGTGTACCATGGAATACTATTCAACCATTAAAAAAGATGGAGACTTTATGTCCTTTGTATTAACCTGGATGGAAATGGAGCACAATGTAAGTAAAGCATCACAAGAATGGGAGAAGCAAGACTCCTATGTACTCAATTATCATATGAGGTCAGTTGATGACCTAGTACACGGTGAGGGGAGAGGAATGGGAGAGCAGAGAAAGGGAAAGAGGGAGGGAGGTAGGGGAAGGAATAAGCAGAGAGAGGAAAGGGGGTGTGAGTGAGGATGTGCAACCCACCTTTTAGGGGCAGGACACAATTATAAGAGGAACTTTACCTAACAAATATAATCAATGTAACCTGGTTCTTTGTACCATCAATGAATCTCCAACAATAAAAAAAAAAAAATAGAAATAATAAAACCCTTCAATTTAGTTAGACTGATCATAATGAAATATGAAAACAAAAAGTGATTTAATAGAGGAATCATTGAACACAATAACTACTCATAACTTACCTGCTTATATTAATCTATTTAGTAACTGTATTGTAGAAATCCATCATTATCTGCATTTTTACTTTTAAAATTCCACCTTAAAAATTAACAGAAATTGATTCAAGAAACAATGTGAGTTGATTTTCTAATAAAGTTAAGTTATGCAACTCAGTAGAGTTTCTGTGAATAGAATGAGCTCCAACATCTTATTAGACTTGTAAATATAAATTTTAAATGGAAACATTCTTTTGAATATGAGAGTTGTTTATTGCCTTATTCTGGCACAAAGTAACATAATAAACTGCTAGAATTTTAATTTCAAGCAAAATTTAAGGCTATTGTGGTTTGCTGAGATTATCTTTTATGAATATTTCTTAAATATTTATTTGTCAACAACTTATATAATTATTCTCAATTAATCAGAAACCAAAATTGAACCCAACACCTTCGGATACGTTTGGAAAGCGAGACACTTTTTTTCATTTGGTTATGCTTTAATGACCATGACAAAAATAAAGGAATTTGAATTAAATATGGAGAATGGGGGAGGGAAATGAGAAAGCAAGTCAGCTTTTGTACTAAGAACTACTACCTATAAATAGATACTCTTTCACTCTAGATTTTTCCAAAAGCTGTTGGAGACAACAGCTTTTGTGGCACTTCTTTGCTTTCAATATTTTATCTTTAATAATAATTAGGTAATAGGGAAAGTTTTCCCAACATTAGGAGGATTTTATCCTATAGAATTGTGTTAGGAATTGCATTTTTCAGGAACACTTTGGTCATCTCTTTATTATACATTTGTAAGAGGTTAAGTAACTGTGCATAACTCAAATACCTCCTTTTATAAGCACAAACTGAAATCAGTAGCATGTGCCATTTTTTCTAAATCAAAGACCTTCCAAACTCAGCTTTCTTCATCTATTTGTATGTGAACACACATGTACGTGATATAGATGATAGAGACATAGATCTGTCTTACAATGTTGGAAAACTGTGCCTTTACTGTGTGAGGCATTCAAAGACATGCCACATATGTGTATCATGCAATCTAGAATGACAGTATGACTTGTGTAACAAAAGCCAGAATGGGAAAAGTACCCTATGGTTAGTTAGACTGGTAGAGAAATGACCAGCACAAAGGAGTACTTCAATCCTATGGAGATCATGGGGAACGTTGTGAATTAAAACATGTACATTACTCTTTTCCTGTATATAGAATAAAGGGAAATTAGGTAAGTGCCCATCGTAGTTATGTCATTTCATATATTACAGCCAATATCTGTGTACAAAAACAACTTTGGAGAAAAAAGATGAGAGTTGAGAGAAATTTGGATTCTTACTGTCATAAGTTAGTCATCTGAATCCTTTTCTGCCACCTCTTCCTCTATTTCTCTCTCTTCTGTAAATTTTGGAACAAAATACTGTTGTATTTTATATACTATGTTATATAACATAGTACTGATACTTGTGTGGCTAATTTTTTTGAAGTTCAAAGGAACCTAACTGAGATATATATGTAACAGTACCTATTACAGTCTTTAAATATCTGATTTTAAAATAGATTTTTATCAGGCCATTGGTTTGATAACAGCTTTTCAGAGAAAAGCATGCTTCCAGACTGCAGCCCATTTCTGTTTTGCAAATGTCACTTATATTTTAGTGTTATGACTCTGTAGTACCGAGTGCATGCTGTGGCTGTCAATACAGATTAAACCAAAGAAACAAAAACAGAAACAGAAACGCACAACTCTGAAAACTAATGAATGTCCTCTCATTATTAAGAAATAACTGCTGTATTCTTATGAAGTCATTGTATGGAGGGATGAGGCCAAAGTTAAATCAATACAATGGAATGGAAAAGACTATAGTAATTATTATTTTTTTAGTCTGGCAGTCTGTATCTAACAACACGTGAAAACCACAATGGCAAATTCCTTATGTGTGCTTTAATAGTTTAGCAGTAAAAACAATTTGGACACGTAAAATTTATTTTCCGTTTTACATATGTACATTTGAGGTCTGAGTCCTTTAACTTATACCAGAACAGCCTTTGTAGTGCAGTGGGGGTGCTTAGGCTAGAGATGTTTTCCAGGAAAGCAGATGACAGCAAACCTGTTCTGACAGAAGTATACCTGGGCCCCCAGGACGCTGCCTCCATGACTCTACATTCCCCTCTCCCATCCTTCTCACTGAACTGGAGTTGTGGATCTCTAGAACCCCGGTAGTTTGTTGAGCCTCGTTTCAACAATTCTATCTGGAAAAAATAAAATACATTCCTTTCCCTTTTCACCTATCCAAATGATTTAGTCTGGTGAAGGAATCTATTGGCACACACAAACAAAACCTTTCAGTAATTTCAATGGCATTTGCTATGTATACCAGGCACCTGCAGCTGCAGGACCTTTGTTCTTATTTGGCAGAGGCTCTAAAACTCAGAAATATTTAAAATTTTATGAAGTGCAGGAAGAGAAATAGGAATAACTATGTGATAATGTCTAGGTCTTTCCCTAGCTTATCATTCTCAGGAATTTTTTTACAGATGTCTTTAAATCATTTTGAGAATTTGCCTTGAAGAAGCTGATATTTTTCATCCAACCTCTGCTTTTGCTAACCTCTTAAATATGGGAGACAACGCCTTGCTCAAGGTGTGTTTGGGGGCTACTACATTTTAAATGATAGATACTCACTGTTAAAAAAAATATGTTTTTGTTGTTCTGCATATGGTCATAATCATGATGGTCAAATGTGGCCCACCTGAATGCCACTTGTGAAGAATTTAAAGAAAGACTATATTATGTAATGCCTTGTGTATGATGCTAGAATCTACTTAGCTCCCCTGGTGTATTGTTTACTATATTCCCTCTTGATGTATCAAATCCTTAAAGAAAGCTTGAAACAGTCAGGCCTTGGCAAAAGCTAGCAACATTACAAGTTTTCCTTGTTAATGGTGTGCAGGCCTCTGTCTTCTCTGGCTTGCTCCACCCCCATCCTTATTTTACAATTTCCAAGATTCATGAAATCACACATTTTCCCTGAATTAATGATGAACTACAGATTACCTCTTGAAATGAACCTCTAAAAGGGAGGCAGAAAAATCAGAATTTTGTGTATTAAAAGGTTGAGAAATCTGGTCTTTAACATGAGAAGACAGAGTGGGAAAAGCCAAGAACTTTCTTAACCCTTTTGTTACATGTGGGTAAATTAGGTCTACCAGGAAGGCCAATGCTTTGGCTAAAAGTGAAACTAGTAAAGAATTCAGGCTCTGTGCTAAATCCTTTGTTGTGTTACTTAGCGCTTTGTCTTTTGTTGCCAATGATTAGCTGCCAGAAACATTTCAATTAAATCATTTATACTTTCACACACCCACCCACCCCCAGTCTACTCTGTGTGTTCCTTGCAGCTTAATGCTGAAACCTAACAGGATCTACTGCAAATTCCTTTTACACTTTGCCCTGAGAATATGGAATGTGCTTTTCCTCCACTTTTCTACCATGGGAATTAATTACCTGCAGTTTTCAGCACAGTGTGAAAGTCTTATCTGCTTTCTTTGGCAGTAAAATATTACTGCAAAGCTTTAAACTAGTTTTGAAGTTTTATTGTCTTTTTCCCCCTTGGTTTTAATTATGGATGTTTAAAATATTTTATGTCAGTAGGTAATCTCATAGCTATTATGGTAAAAAACAATGAAAATAATCAGACTGAATTAAAGTATGAAAGTAAAACTTTATACACAATGCTAGGCAAGCTTTTAAAGACCTTTGTTTTACTGGGTGTTGTAGAATTTTAGTGATTTGTATAAAGAAGAATCAACATTATTTACTAATAGGCAAAAAAGTAGGTTATTTTCCAAAACTGCATATCCATTACATTTAATAGAATCCAGATGATAATACTAATATTTATGATGGACCCCAACCTCAAAACATAATATGAGAACGGAAAGAAATAAAGATTCAAACTTACAGTTCCATGGAATAGTGCAAGTTCCCAGTTTCAGAAAGAAATTAAAGTTGTTATATACAGTTAGGAAGAGAGTGAGGAAAACAAACAGCTATTTTATGTTGTCAGAGTATTCTTTACTTCTTTAGCTTTTGGTGGTTTGGGTTGGGTAATGATTTTTCCCCCCAAATATAAAGCAAATAAATAAATTAAATAAACTATAAGAAGCAAGAGAGAATGCTTCTCAAAAAACTAAATGTTCAAATCCATCAATCTACGAAAAATTCATTTCTAGCTTATAAAAGTCACCTCCAAACCCCAAATGATAAATCTAATATTAGATCTGTGAGATTTTAATTATTTCTACTTGTTCTTCATACATTTTGCTTTTATTTTTTAGTCTACTGACTTTATATTCTGTGCATAAACAATCTGATTGAAACTTTCAAATTAAATGTATTCTAATTTAATATATTTTTTTCTGTAGTCAACCTATACAATATATACATTTGAACCCAACTTGGAAAATGATAGATATTGTTGTTAAGTAGATAGCTAGAAATCTGGCTCTCCTAGGGGAAAAATAGGACAAGGGCAGGAACCCCTAAGCCCCGGTTGAGAGTACATGGAGTGAAAATCAGATGGAGTTGGTCAGGCTGGGGCTGAGCAGACACAGCTGGTCTCGCCAGTTTAGGTCCTGCATGACCTTCCCCTCATGTCTCCCATTCTTCTCATTTTGTAAATTTAGTTGTTATCTAAAAATGTATATCTTGAGCAGTTTAGGGCTATTGATTTGGAGATTAACTTCTGAATTAGGAATGTTGTTTTGGGTCATGGTCTATGCTGATCATTGTCTATTATAGGTCATGGGTTATGCCAATTATTGCTGTTAAGGTAAGGGCTAATTATTGTTAAGATAAGGATTACTGTGGGTTTTGCTTTGAACTTTCATGTATAAAACTGTGGTTCTAGAAATGGAAGAACAGAACACTCTTAGAGAGTCTACTCACGTTGTCCTCCAGAACTGCTGGCCTTTGGACAAATACGTTTGGTGAACCTATCCCATCTCTGCATACTGACTGACAGTGACAGGAGGCCAAATCCTCTTTGTCTGGTAACAACATCTCACCTTAATCCTGTCTGGACTGATCGCTCACTCCTGGGGAAGAGGGAACACACTATCAACCTCCCACAGAACCTGTAATGCCAACTGCAAAAGGATGTAGAAGACTCTAACCTAGCCCCTGGGCCTAGCAACAAGCACAGTAAAGTCTTGAAGGTAGCCTTGAACAGCCTGAAGACTAATTTTCATGTCATTACATGAACATTGCAGTCCACACTCCCAATGGGTGAACCATGAGGTAGGCCTAATCCATACAGCCAAATAGAAGCGCTGGCCATAACCCAGGCCTCTTTGCCTCTTGGCCTCTTTTGTAATGTGAAAATGGAGGACTGTTTGCTATCCCTGGTGAACTTATCTTGCTTTATAAACATATATCTTGTTCTTATTCTGTAAAGCTATCTTTCTCTTCTAAAATAAACTTTGTTTCACTTTTGCCTTGCTTGGTGGGTCTGGTTATTCTTCTGCCATGAAAACACCAAGAACCAAGGATGCCAACAGCTGCCTGAAACCACCACATTTTATGACATAGGCAGCTGTCTTAACCCCTGACAGTGTTATATACAATAGTAATAAAATAGGCTATAACATTTTCTGTTTAGTGAATTAGGTAGTCAACTTAGATTGGAAATCATAAAGATAGTCATTCTTTCTTTAGATTATCAGATTCCATGTAGTAATTGTTTTCTTTTGCAGTGACTTCAGTCTTAATTAGATAAGGTACAACAGATGTTTGTCTTATCTATACAGAATATCAACATAAGAGAATCAATTTCTCCCAATCTGCATATTTTAAAATAATATTAAGGATATTTATTTATTTGATTTTGATTACCCTAAAATATACATGATATTAAAAAAGAGGATAAACATTTACTATATTTAGAAGTTAATAGAAACAGAATTTGTCTGAAGTCTATAAACAAATTTTTCCATTATGTATTCTTAGTTCTTAGAAGGGACATTTTAAGAAAGAGGCTTCAAGGGGAATGTGAGGAAAGCCTTGCCTTCTGAACAAAGAAGACTGGAGGATCTATAGGAATATTCAGCACTCAGCAACTCTCTCCAAAAAGAGGAGAAAGAATGTGAATATGAGGTCACCTAGATAACCAATGACCAATAGAAAGAGACAATAATCAAAGACCAACAGAAAAGGGCAATATTGCCTGGAGACATAAAGAGGCCAGTAAAAGAATTACAACCAATTTCACACAAAGAGAAAAGGTATTTACACCTCTGCACTGCCTTTGAGTCTCCATCTCTCTCACCTTTTCTCCTTCATGAGAGGGACCCATGTTCCAATTCTCTTTGGAAGTCCTCTCAGCTTTCTGTTTATTCTTAAATAAAATTTCTGTTTGTTACACAGAAACTTGTTTAGATTATTTTTACTTTCTATTTGCACTGCCTATGCTGCTCTGGTTTTGTTTTCAGTTCCACCCACTTTTGCTTTTGATTCTCAGTGTGTCTTGGTTGAACTTTCTAGTTCAGCTGAGTAATTGAACCAGGTCACCAGAGTTTGAGGAACTGGGATTCCCAACCTCCAAGTTCAAAGCTTAATACTTTTTTTGTTTTTCAAAATCTTTTATTAGCAATACAGACAAGAATAACTTCTGCTTATTCTATTTTCATGTTAACTTTGTTTTGTTTTCAACTCTTAGAAAAATATATTTAGTTAAATACTTTATGGTGTTGTAAATAATCATGCCATTTTCTTTGTATATGAGCAAAAGAGGGGGAAGAGAGACAGAATAAATATATCTTGAATCTTCAAAGGAAGAATTGAAATACAATTATTTCATGGTAATTATTTGTGAATCCTTTGGATAATTTTAGAGTATATTTATTTTCTCTTTTTCATAACTATTTCTTACTCTGTCTTTAGTGTGGAAAACACCTCTAGATTCTCAAAAGCCTAGTCTCACTGAAAAAATTAATAAAATAAAGTTAGTTGTATAGCACACTAATTAGTTGTTCCATTGTCTACATAATACACATATAGCATATGAATAATCTGATTTTGACTAAGTTATATGAATTATAATTAGCAATACTTATTCATTTTGTTTTACAAAAATAAATCAGTAACAAAATTATACATAAACAGTCAATATAATAAAAATCATAAATCTTGTGGAACAACAAAAAATATAGTTTGTTCTGGTTCTGCTCCATCTTGGTTTTTCTTAAGGACTTTGGTCAGAATATATGAAAGTATATGAATATTCCTAAAAATAAATAGAGATAAATCATTGTGTAAATATTTAGAATTACATTAGAAATATATTGGCATGAAAAGAATTATGGCTCCTAATGTAGATAGGTAAGAATTCATGTCTTCATTTTTCTGTGGCATTATGAGTCAAATATTTATCAATTTATATTTTACACGTTTTCTTATAATCACTATAATACATCATTTGGAAAATATTTGTGAATGCTAAATATATATTTACTTTACATTATTGTAACATATAATTATTATTAAGTTAATATTACTTTAATGTAAAATCTTATAAGAAATTAAAATGGGAAACTTTATAAACAAATAAAAAACTGGAATCCATAGTAGTGTAAACTACTTGATTAAAGCCAACTTATATCTAGACACACTGTAAGAAAGCACAACACCAAATACAAAAAAATGTTCAAAAAGAAATCATGGAGGGCTGGGTATGGTGGCTCACACCTGTAATCCTAGTACTCAGGGAGGCTGAGATGACTGAATTGCCTGAGGTAACAGATTGGAGACCAGCCTGAGCGAGAGTGATATCTTGTCTCTAAAATTATCCTGGCATTGAGGCAGGCTCCTATAGTCCCTGCTATTTAGGAGAATGAGGCAAGAGCGTTGCTTGAGCCCAAGAGTTTGAGGTAGGTGAGCTGTGACGCCATGGCACTCTACCCAGGGTGACAGAGTGATCTTTCTCCATGCCAAAGAAATGATAAAATCATTTAAATGACAGTTTCATAGCCCTTTCCTACCCTCCTTCACCCCATTTCCACCTCCCAAAACCACACATATATAAAAAAAATATGAAAAGACATGTATATGTCTCAACTGTAAAATGACATGCAGACTACTGTAAAATAATTTCTTCAACATACTGACAGAAAATAACTTTAAATTTAGAATTTATTTTGTTTTGTTTTGGAGATAGGGTTTTGCTCTGTCACACAGGCTTGAGTGCGATGGCCTCAGTTTTGCTCAGAGCAACCTCAAACTCCTAGACTCAAACACCTAGACTCAGTGATCCTCCTCCCTCAGCTTCCCACGTACCTGGAACCACAGGCACCTGCCGTAATGCCCCACTAATTTTTCTGTTTTTAGTAGAGATAGGTCTTATTCTTGTTCAGGCTGGTCTTAAACTCCTGACCTCAAGCAATACCCCAGCCTCAGTCTCCCAGAATGCTAGGATTATAGGTGTGAGTTACTGTGCCAAACCTTACATGTAGAATTGTTAAATAAAAACTGTATCTTTCAAGAACTGCAAGAGAAATATTTAAAAATAGGTACAAACTATCAAGGTTTACCACCCTGAAACATATACTAGAGAACATATAGAGGACGCACTTCAGGAGAAAGGAGAGAGGTCCCAGGGCATAATCTGAAATGCAGAAAGAATACAAAGCAAATAAAATTACAGATAGTTCCATACAATGATAGTGATGATGGTGATGTGATGGGGGTGGTACTCATGGCAGATAAGTTAGATGGAGTCCAATTAGAGGTTCAATACCCCCATTTATCCCCTCTGTGGATTCTTGAAACAGCAGATAGTACCAAATCCTATGTATGTACTATAATTTTTCCTTTATACACATAATAAAATTTAATTTATAAATTAGGAAAAGTAAAAGATTAACAAAAATAATAACTTTAAACTGTCACAAAAGTTATGTGCATGTGATCATACTTTCTCTCAAAATATCCGATACTATACTTACCTATTTCTGGATTACAGTTGACCACATTCAACCAAAAAGAGGGATAAGGAGAGACGCCTGTATTTTGGGTAAATTTGTAAAGATTACTACTTACAGAATAGAAATAAAATATATGTTTCAAAGAAGTATGAAGAAATAAAAGAAAAAATAATTTAAACAACTAGAAAGATAAGACACATATATATATATAAGTACATGTTCAAATGCATATAAAACAGGCACATATTTGTATATAACACATACTTATCAATAAAATGTTACCTATATTAAAAAAATGAGATAATAAACAAAACTGTACAGTGGTATTATTGCATATTGAGTTTATAGATAATAAGAATTCTTCCATACATACTTCCTAAATTTTTACTAGCATGTAAATATTTAACCAAGTAAATACTGATAGAAGTTATATAAAACAAATACTCTCTCTTAAGGATATTTATATTCCTGCTTGGTGTTTAAGAACAATGTGTCAATATATTTGTGAAAAAATTAGCCAGAATGCTAATAGTGTCTTTATAGTGTTAAATCTGTTACAATTCATTTAGCACTGATACTTCAGGGAAACAGTCAATTAAAAGAAGTACAGGTATAGGGCAGCACTTGTGGCTCAAAAGGGTAGGGTGCCAGACCCTATGCTGGAGGTGGTGGGTTCAAACCCAGCCCTGGCAAAAAAAAAAAAAAAAAAAAAAACCTGCAAAAAAAAGGGGGGGGGTCAAGGAATAATGAAAATAAATACAGCCATTTATTCATTCATTCAGCATGATATGTAAAAGTGAAAAAAATTACCTTTTCCTCCATAGGTTAGTGGGGACATACAGAGTTTTGTTTTGTGGTATGAAAAAAAGGCAATATGAGAAAAGTACACATAGAGGTTTATGTAGCTGCCATCTATTATACTCCAGGGATTGGAGAGAATGACATAACGTTGCCTAATCTGATACGGAAACAGTATTTGTTGAAGAAAGAATTGCCACCAGAAGGCATGCAAACCCCAAGTTATCATCATTATGCAAGAGTCACAGGTGATTCAATGGAAAATCAGAGGGTTCAAGTTCCAGGGGAGAGATTCCACCACCAAAACTAACCTTTAGTTAGTTAATTTCCCTTTCTTATATAGTTAGGCTTGAAATGACTTGGTCTCTTGAGGGTAATAATGAGTTCAAAGGCCTTTGCTTGTAGGTTTTGAAAGCAATGGCATGAAAATCTTGGTTTCTCATTCCCGGGGGGGCGGGCATTTGGTGTCTCATGGTAAAGCATGTTTCAGGGCCAACACTTGCTGGAAAAGGACACAAATAGATGATGTAAATGCAACCTCTTCTGTTTGAATAAGGGAAGGAGACCCTTTCTGAGCTAGTACATTTTTTTAAGTAACCCAGAGTGGGGTCCTAGAATTAATTTCAAAGCATCACTCTTGTACTGCAATGGGAAAATTTAGAAAGATATCCCTAATTTAATTTTCTTAAAACTATAATGTTTTTATAGTTCATTTCAATCCTTTGCATTTTCTCAATTATTACAACCGAAGAGAAAATGTATACTGGGTTTGGTGCAAAGTAAGAACAAGCATGGGTAGCAAATGAGGATGAGTTTCACTCTGTAGAGAGTTTTGTTTGAAGAATTCTGAAGGAAATAATAGATAGTAATATGAATCACATTATTTAGAGGAGTATTAGAAATGACAAAGGAGATAAATGGATAAAATAGTACATGAACTCAAAAAAGGCACTTCTAATGGGCATCTAGTTCATGCTAATTAATTTGAAAAATACAGATTAGTAGTTCATATAATATGCACTGTGTTAGAATTTGTAACTACAGCCCTACAATTTTAAGTAGGGTTACATAAGCAATCTCAAAATAAGAAAATTCTGTTTGATATTCTTTGACAAATATAACATGGAGAGATTTGTGAATTATTTTTATAAAAACTAAATTCTTCTGATTTATCATATTAATGTCAAGAAAAATATGATAAGTACATTTCTGTATGTCTAACAAAGGTAATTTATTCCATTCAGAATTTTCCCACAGCAGAAAATAAATAGAAAGAAAGCACAACCATATATTTAGAATTTATATAGAAGCTTTTATATTAGGCCCTTAAGGTTTCTAAAATATTAATTTGGCCCTTTGAAAAGAAGGGCTCTATTATTGCCCCTTTTACACAAATTAGGAAATTAGACTGTAGACAGTTTAATATTAGGCTTTAAAACAGACATCCTGGCTGAAAATAGTTCTGTATTTTTGCAGCACTTTTCAAGTGGTTGGAAAGCTATTTCGACTTACCGCATAATACCATTGGCAAAGATAGAACAAAACGCTCAAGGAAAGCAAATGAGTGGAAGACTTCTGCAATTAATATGACAAGAGCTATTTATTCACACAGCATCTATTAGCTACCTGCTATATTTTCATCAGGGAGACGTTCATATACAGGAATAGTTCACATAAAATGTCATATCAAATGTTTGGAAAAATGGTATAAAGTCATAAAAGTTGTAGTAACTAATTTTCCTAGATGATTTCAGTCTTTCCAGAGGAAGTGAGTTGGGAAGGATAAAAACTTGGCTTTCCAAGGCCATATATCCCTGCCTCACAGATGCTGGCCACAGCAAGCCAGTCTGATTGTAGCAAGACTACTAATAAATCCCAGTTAGGAAAACCCATCTCTCACCACTTGCCAACCAACAATGGTGGCCTGATCTACCTACAGCAGCAGCAACAGCAAAACCCAAGTGAATTCAACCAGGCCCCTCTTCACACCTGCTGGTGGTATTGGACCTGAATCTCTTCTCAGCAGTTACGTCAGTGAAGCCAGAGAAAGTGCCAGAACGTGCATGGTAAACCTCACCTGGGTGACTGCCTGTTAAAATAAGAGACTTACATAGGACTTAAAGTCTCCTAACATAATATTCAAAACGTGAAAGAAACAACTGAGAAAGTTTTGTCATATCAAGGTCTGAGAAAATCACAACTTGCATGACAGAAGTCAATGAACTGATAGCAATACCTAGATGATCAGATATTGAAACTATCTCACAAAGATTCTAAAGCAACAATCTTAAAAGTGATTCCGTATATAATTCATGTATTTGAGATAAACAAAAAATGGAAAACATTAGCAAAGAAATACAACTTTTGAAAATCAACCAAATGGTAATTAAAAACTGAAAAATGCAATGACATTTAAAAGTTTGTTGGAATACATCAAAGATAGCCAGGCAACAAAAATAGAATCAGTGAATTTGAGACTAGATCAGCAGTATGGGTTTAATCTGAATAAAAATGGAAAAAAAAAGATAAAAACAATGAATAGATTCATAGGGAGCAATGGAAAAATAATAAAAGGTCTAACATTTGTTTTGGAGTTAAAGAAAGAGAAGAGAAAAACATGTGGCTGAAACATTTCAATTAAATAATGGGTAAACATCTTCAAATTTTGGTAAAAGGCAAAAACATACATTCCAGAAGCTAAGTGAACCCCAAGTAGAGTAAATCCACCCCCCTCAAAATACACAACAAAACACATCATCATTAAAGATCTGAAAAATAAAGACAAAAATACAATCTTGAAAACAGCCAGGGAGAAAAAGGATGTTACTGATAGAGGAACATTAGTGTAAATGAAAAAGGGTTTCTCATTAAGAAACATGAAGTCAGAAGGGATTGGTACAATGATAAGCTACATTGACACATCATTAGTACCAAATGTTCACATTTTACCTTAGGGTTAACTCTAGGGATTTTGTATTCCACAGATTTGGACAAATGTATTGTGACATGTATCCATCACGGGTACCGAGTTTCATTGCTCTAAAAATCTTCTGTGCCCTGACAATGTACCTATCTCTCATCCCGTAGCCCTGGCAACCATTGATCCTTTTACTGTTTGCATAATTTTGCCCTTTCCAGAGTATCATGTGGTTGGAATCTAACAATGTGCAGTATTTTCAGACTGGCCACTTTCACTGAGCAATATGCACTCAAGAGTCTTTCATGTCTTTTCATGACATTCTATCTCTTTTCTTTTCAGTAATGAATGATAATCCATTGTCTGTAAAAACAATGTGGTTTGTTTATGAATTCACCTGCTGCAGGATATCCTGGTTGCTCAAAGTTTTAGTGATTATAAATGAAGCTGCTGTAACCATCCATGTGCAGGTGTTTGTATCAACAAATGTCTTCAACTCCTTTGGGTAAATAGCAAGGACTGTTATTGATTGATCATACATCATGCATCTGTTTAGTGTTGTAAGAGTCTCACACTGTCTTCCAAAATGGCTGTACTATTTTGCATTTCCAGCATTGAATGAGTTTAAATGTCCCTGCATCATAGCCAGCATTGTTGTTAAGTGTTCTGGATTCTTATCATTCAAGTAAGAGTGTAATAGTATTTTATTTTAATGTTAATTTCACTGATGATATATGTTGTGGAAGATCTTTTCATATGCTTACATATGATCTGTATATCTTATTTGGGGAGGTGGTCTTTAGCTCATTTTTAAGAGCGGGTTCTTTTTTTTTTATTGTCCAAATGTAAGAGTTCTTTGTATATTTTAACAGCCTTTTATACATTGCCTTTTGCATATACTTTCTCCCACTTTGTGGCTTTTAATCTCATTTCCTTTGTCTTTTACAGAGCAGAAGTTTTTAATTTCAATGAAGTCCCATCTATTGATTATTTCCTTCATGGATCATCCTTTTTCTAATTTTCTGTCTAAAAGGTTATCACCCTACCATTGCTATCTAGGATTCCTCCCATGTCCTCATCTAGGAGTTTTATATATTTTTTTGCTTTTACCTTGAAGTCTATGATCTATGTTGATTCACATTTTATGAAGGATGCAAAGCCTTTCTCTAGATCAATGTTTTCATGTGTGTATATCCAGTTGTTCCAACACCATTTATTGAAAAAGCTACATTTTTCCAAGTATTTCCTTTGTCTCTGTCAAAGATCAGTTTATTATATTTATGTGGGTATACTTCTGGATTCTCTGTTCAGTTCCTTTGGTGTATTTGTCTGTTCTTTTGCCAGGACCACACTGTCTTGATTAGTCATCCTCACTAGCTTTATAATAAGTTTTGAAGTCGGGTAGTATTAGTGCTCTGACAGGTTTCTCTCAATGTTGTGTTGACTCTTCTAAGTTTGCCTCTACGTAAAAACTTTAGAATCAGTTTGTCAGTTGTCGCGACCTGTAGGGCTCCTATGGCCCTGGTCTCGGTTAGCACAGGAAGGAACCAGGCGAGAGGCAGATTAGAAGTACAAGCTTGTGGAAGGCGGGCTAGCCCTTACTTTCCGGATAGCCCCAAGCAACCTCCGCACCAGCCTTTTATTGAAAGGGAATGATACAGGTGAGGGGAGTAATTAACAATGACTACAGGCTGAGGGCACAGGCTCTTCTTCCACAAGGAACTCCTGTGGATGAATGGCCTGAGGTCCATGCCTCAGCTGCAGATCATCTTGCTCCGATGTCATCTGGCTCTTGGTGTCTTCTACAGTCAGTATCTACAAAATAACTTGCTGGGGCTTTGACTGGGAGTGCATTGACTCTATAACATCAAGTTGGAAAGAACTGACATCTTGAGAATATTGATTCTTCCTTTTTGTGAATAGAATATCTTACCATTAATTTTGTTCCTTGATTTAATTCGTCAGAGTTTTATTGTTTTACTCATATAGAAATCATACATATTTTGTTATTTTTATGCCTAAATATTTCAGTTTTAGGGATACAGATGTAAATAATATTGTGGTTTTTGTCTCAATTTCTACATACTCATTGCTGGTATATAGAAAAGTTATTGACTTTGGTATATTAACCTAGTATCATAAGCATACTATAACTGCTTAGTAGTTATAGGAAAATTTCTGTTGATTCTTCAAACTTTCATAAATGAACATGTCATCTGGGAACTTTTCATTTTTGATGTTCACTGACAATTTTTAAGCCTCAACACCACCCATTGCCCTTCTGTCCCACATCTTGGAAAAGCATTTGGCAAATGTAAATTAAAATTACAATGAGCTATCTACACACTCATCACAAAAACTAAAATAAAAAGTAACAACAACACAAAATGTTGGTGAAACTGGAAAAACTGAATGACTCACACATAGCTGCAGTGTATGGAATGTGATGCAGAATACTGCAACGACTCCAGAAAACACTTTTCTTATAAAACTAAGCATGTAGTTCTTGTACAGCCCAGTGATTTTACTCTTTGCATTTCTCAAATAATTGAAAACATATGTTCACACACAAACATAGTATGAATGAATGTTCATGGCAGCTTTATTTGTGAAAGCCAAAGGGTGAAAGCAATCCAGGTAGCATGCCATACTTAAGCTGTTAAAAAAGCCGTGGTTCATCCAAACATAAACTAGTACTCAGGAAAAAAAAGAAAAAGAAAAAAAAGAACAAGAAGAAGAAGAAGAAGAAAATTTATGGAAAAGCCAATCCCCACACCTAATATTATGAAAGTAAAGTACAGTTTTTAAAACCCTGATCCTTGCGATGATGGAACATTCCTGAATAAACATGTGATAAAGTTATATTCAACCAATATAAATATACCCACAAATAAGGGCACATAAACTAATAAAGTAAATGTAGTAAATCATATCAATGCTCCTTTCCTTGTTGTCATATTTCACTATTGTTATGCATGAAATTGTTACCTGGAGAGTGGGCGAATGTCATATTTTTTCTCTCTGTGCTATTCCTTGTATGTGTGTGAATCCCTATTAACTCAAAATAAAATATGCCTTGAAGTCTCCCCATATTTATGATGCAAAAATTGCCATTAGTAGCATTAGAATGTTTGTCTATGCAGCCTTCAAACATATATGTGGGATAAGTTTATAAATATAAACATAATACATATGTTATTTATGTTTACTTATTAAATAAAAGTTACTTGAATTTAGTAGAAGAAATAGAAAATAAAAAAACATTGAAAGAATTGTTAAGCTTTAAATAGTTCTCTACCCCCCAAAAAATGAAAAGCTACATGTTCTGTGCAAAACTTAGTGTAGTAAGTAGTATGGTTCATATATAGTGATCTTGAATTCTCTATAAGTGGTTATGTGTTATTTTATATCACTAGTGGTTATTGTTAAATGTTTAGTACTAAGAAGGTGGTGATATTATCTATGTTTACGGCAAAGGAAAAAGATGGCCCAGGACCTTTGATATGTTTCTATAGATTTCATATCAATTAACTGAACCAGGACTCATATCCAGGACTCATATCCAGGACTCAATCCATTCTATTTAATTCATTAAGCTGCTTGACTGGGTTATAAACTATCAGGATATTTCAAAAACAGTTTATCATGAAGTGTCTAGAACAGAAAATTTATTGTGGCTATGGCTGGTGACAGAGCCAGATAGGTAATTTATGTTTGATGCCAAAGTCAGATACTGCATAAACAAGATAATCTGGTAGGGTCATGGTTCTATCTAAGGCACTGGTTCTTAACCTTCCTACTATGAAGTAGCAACAAAAATAATTTTATGGTTGGGGGTCACCACAACATCATGAGGAACTGTATGAAAGGGTCATGGCATTAGGAAGGTTGAGAACCACTG
Organism: Otolemur garnettii; assembly: GCF_000181295.1. Taxonomy (NCBI): domain Eukaryota; kingdom Metazoa; phylum Chordata; class Mammalia; order Primates; family Galagidae; genus Otolemur; species Otolemur garnettii. The sequence continues at coordinate 4,374,074 of NW_003852488.1, read as the reverse complement.
GTCTATGGTATCTCATGAAAAGACCATACTGTTTACATGACTCTACCTGCTAAGACTGATTTAGATTTCCCCCACTGGCTAAGTCTGCTATCCTTATTAGTTCTCCATCTTGACCTTAAGTGTCCTCAGCTCTGTTTACATTCTCCTCATATAGGTACCTGATCACCCATTTCTCTTATTTCTGACCATGGCCTGAATTCTATTTTTTTAATACCAATCTTGGCAAACTGGCATGATTAGAAGGGAAATCATATGATTTAAGTTTGGTTATATAAGGTTTGAATTAAAGATCTCTGGGATATATATAGACATATAGATTTAGAGCTCAAGGGAAAGAGAAGAATATAAATACTTTCATTCATTTGCTTATTTAAATAATAAATGTTTTAGCATTAAAGGGAAATGCAAATAAATATTCACAAAAATTATTTCTGACACTGAGAGAAGGCAAGATGTGTGGTAGACTTTAAGGAGATCTTCCAAAGAAAGAATGAGTAGAGATTATCGAGACAGAGGTAAAGGAAAAGGATCTTCTAAGTCAATATTTTATATTTAGGAACCAAATATTACTTGTGTCAGCATAAAGTAGGTGTTTATTAAAAGAATTTTGGATTCATACTTAGGCCCACTCATTTATAATTTCTAGTTATTTGCCTTAAGAATCTTCATTTGTACAAATTTGAGGCTGCATGGGAGTTTCTTATGAATGCTGAAGTTTGACAATCACTGTTTTAACAAAGATTCTAACATGAACAAAGTAGTGAGCCTGCAAGGCACTACAAAGGATTCCTAAATTTAGCAAATAAAGAACTTTTTAAAATTTAGTTTTGATTGATAGAGAGTAATAGTACATATTTATGGGATACAGAGTGATATTTTAATAAATGTATACAATGCATCTGGATTAATTAAGCTTATTAGTAAGCATTTATCCTTTTGTAGCATTGGGAACATTCAAAATCATCTCTTTTGGTTTAAAATTACATAAAATTATTGTTAATTATAGTAACTCTACAGTGCAATAGACTAGTAGAACTTACTCTTTCTATCTAGCTATAATTTGGTATTTGATAACCATC
>NW_003852488.1:4368323-4372879 GCF_000181295.1 Otolemur garnettii | reverse complement strand
ATATATATCCCATTTTCTTTATCAATTTATCTGTTCATGGGCACTGATACCACAGAAAGACAAATAATTATTACAAACTATATGCCAATAAAACAGAAAACCTGGAGGAAATGGATAAATTCCTGGATGCATGTCACCTATCAAGGTGCAGCCAAGAAGAAACAGAAAATCTAAACAGATCCATAGCATGTAACAAGATTGAATTCGTATTTATTAAACTATATCAACAAAGAAAGGTCCAGGCCCAAATGACTTCACTGCTCGGTTCTTCCAAACCTTTAAAGAACTAACACCAATTCTTCCCAAGACTATTCCCAAAAACTTAAGAGAAAGGAAATCTTTCAAATCACTTAATGAAGTAAACACTATTCTGGTGCCCAAACTAGACAAGGTCACAATAAAGAAAAGAAAACTACAGATCAATATTTCTGATGATGATAGATGTAAAAATTCTTAACAAACTACTAGCAAACTGAATCCAATTGTACATCAAAAAGTATACAGGCTGGAAAGGGGAAAGAGATGTGGGGGACAAAGGGAAAAAAGGAATATAAATGTATTTATCACCACAGAACTGTACATTGAAAAAAATGGCAAAGATGGTAAAAACAAAATAAACCATACATAATAATCAAGTGGTATTTATCCCAGGATGCAAAGATGAAGATTTGCTTCAACATAAGCAAATCAGTAAAGGCGATACATCACAATAGACTGAGCACAGAGAAATATGATAATCTCATAGATGCAGAAAAAGCATATGACAAAATTCTTTTTTATCCCTGTATGATAAAAATCTCATCTCAACAAATTAGGTATAGAAGGAATATATGTCAACACAGCTAACATACTGCCGAGTTGGGAAATGATGGCCACTTCTCCTCTAAAAACTAGACAAGAAAAAGATATCCACTTTCCCCACTCTTATTCAACATAGTATGAGAACCTAGCAGAGTGATTAGAAAAAAGAAAGAAATATCTGAAATCCAAAATGAAAAGAAGAAAGTCAAATTCTCCTTGTTTGCAGAAGAAATGATTTTATATAGAAAGACTTAAAAGACCCTACCAGAAAACCCCTTAGAACTAACAAGCAAATTCAGTAAAGGTGCAGAAAATAAAATCAACACACAAAAATTGCAGTGTTTCCGTAGACCATTAATAAACTACTGAAAGAAAACTTTTAATAGAGAAACTACAGAAGAGTGTGGGGAGAGTAAGGCAATGATAACACGAGGCATGAATTTGAGGTCACATGCTGTTTTCCCCACCTCAAATAACACTGGCACAGCATTTCATCCAGAGAGAAGTTATAAAACACAGAATGAAAGAATGATGAGAAGTAAGATTTTTAAGATTTTTTTTTTAAAGAAAATTTGGGGTTTGGAATCACTGCATACTTCCTTTAATTTTTGACAATTTCATTGAGATCTATGCATTTCAGAAAAGGTACCCACTTTATTTCTAAGATTGTTTCAGTAAGGCAAAAACTTTGATTTATCTACTGGAAAAATTCTCAATGAGATTTTAATGAGCATGGAGGCTCAGAGTGTGGATTCTCTTCTCAGTTTATAAGAAATACTAAAAAGGGCCATTCTTGGTGTGCAAAAGGGTCTAGCTGGTCATCCCACCTTTTGGCTTCTCTGCACGACATTAGAAAAAGAAGAGTTCTCGGAGCCACACATTAACAAAACCTGATGAGGAAAAAACAAGGTCCATGAATACTTTTTCATGATATCTGATATCAGAGATGAACAAAAACCATATGCAGCCTGTGGGCTGGGAGTTGGACACCCTGTGTGCCTTTCCTCAATGTTTCCATTGTTGGTTTCAGTGTTCTTATCCCAAATTTGTTACACTAGAATCCATTTGTATTCATTCATATATATATATACAAAGATAGATAGAGAGATAGAGACATAGAGCCCACTGCAGAGCAAACACTAATGCCCTGGGCAAGAAGGTAGACACTAAGTAAAATAAGTAGTATGATAGAGGTTATATGTGCTTCAGAGCAAAATAAAAGTAAGGAAAAGAGATGGGGATGGGACAAGGAGAAAAAAAAATTTTTTTTTGGCATTCTGAATAGGTGTTGATGAAAGCCCTCACCCAGAAGCTGTCACTTGAAAACAGTACTATGCTGTCTTGAAGACTGGCCTTTTGAGTCTACACTAAGACGTATATTTGACTTGTCAAGTTCTGAAACAGGAAAAGGAGGACTTCATTCATGTCCACTGAGCTTTGCAAACTGTCTCAGAGCCAGCAAGGGCAGACCAGTGAAAGCCAAGATCAGAAATCCAATTGGAAGATTCTTGAAGATAGTGAATGTCTGGCCGGCACAGACCCAAGCCCAGGAGGGTGGAAAGCACAGATATTGTAAGTCCAGAGAGAGATGACGTGCTCCAAGTCCAATGATTTTGTTGCCACAGGAAAGGAGCAAACAGGGAGTAAAATCCAAGTGCACAGCCTGAGATCATCAACAAAGTTTCCAAATAGAGTGGGAAGGAATAGACAGGAAACAAAGAGGGAGTAGAAGAGCAATTTAAGTGCCAGGACTCGAACCAAGTCGAAAGTGAGTGGCAGATGTTCAAATTAGAAGAAGTAGGCATATGTCATCACACAGTTACTGTGAGGAAGAAGGTTTACACAAAATGCCGAGGAGCACCACAGGATTCTGACAAAGATTTCAGACAGAGATCAACTGCCCTGCCCTTCTATGCAATATGATAATTGGAGAGAGACAGAGGGAGAGAGAGTGTGTCTGTGTGTGTGCAGATTTAAGAAAAGCACAATCAAACGTTCAGCTTCTCAGCTCCCTAGGATAAGTATAGATGCTTCTTTTTGCAGGGAGGGTGGCTTGACAACACAAATCAGAAAATAGAAGTACATACTACCTTGAAATCACTGTGGTTATTTTATGTATATCACCTTCTTATTCTTGTTTGTTTAAAAATGTAATTTATAATATTGATACTTGAATTTCATCTCTCTCTCTGCCTGGCTTCTTTGTCTAGGGGTATATATAGTTGCATTGGGTCCTTTGTAGTTATATTAGGCCAGAACTTGGTAACAAATGAATGAATACAATCCCTTCCTCTGGGACAAGGTGAATGAATGCATTAAGGAATGGATATAGTTCCTTCTGCTGGGGTAAGAGGAATGGATATCCACCATTCCTGAAATTGACTAGGCCTAGGAAACTTATGTGAAATTGACCTAGGGTTAGGTAGTGGGGGGTTCTTTGTTCATCCCTAAGTGCAAGGGGAAGGCGACACTAAGGTGCTGGCATCTCCCCAGCAGTTGTCTGGCCCCTCTGTCTACTGGAGCCTCCTACTGGGCCCTCCTACTACCCTTCAACTTGCTGGTTCCTCTGCATGTTGCTGCTGTACCAACACCACCAGGGCAGAGGCAACAGGTCCTCTCCTTAGGTTGGCCAAGCTGGCTGGAGTGCCACCTGCCCTGTATCAATATAACATGGGATTAAAATGTTTCTTCAAGCATTTTCAACAGTTTTACACATAAATAATTTAAAATTAACATCTTAGGTATTTTCTAGTCCCTGAAGTAATTTGATTTAAAATCATGTCACTAGAAAATCCCAATGTTTTATATTTTATCTCTACTCAGAAGTTTTTATTTTATTTGATTTGATTTATTAAATCATAGCAGTGTACATTAATACTATCATGGGGTAATGTGTACTGTTTCTATATACAATTTGAAATACTTTCATCCAACTGGTTAACATAGGCTTCATGTCTTTTTCTTAGTTATTGTGTTAAGACATTTATACTCCACAATTAGAGAGATTCACATGTACCCTTATAGGATCAACCATAGGCGTGATCCCATCAATCACCCTCCCTCCACCCATCCTTCACCCTCTCCTCCCCTCCCTCTCTCCTTTCCCCATATTCCTGGGCTAAAATGGGTAATAGCTTTCCTATGAAAGCTATAAATTAGTTTCATAGTAGGGCTGAGTACATTGGATACTTTTTCTTCCATTCTTGAGATATTTTGCTAAGAAGAATATTTTCCAGCTCTATCCATGTAAACATGAAGGAGGCAAAGCTGCCATCATTCTTAATGGCTACATAGTATTCCATGATGTACATATACCACAATTTATTGATCCATTTGTGGATCGATAGGCTCTAGGGCTTCTTCCATTACCTAGCAATTATGAATTAGGCTGCAATGAACATTCTGATACAAATATCTTTGTTGTAGTATGATTTTTGGTCTTCTGGATATATACCTAATAGAAGAATTATAGGATCAAATGGCAGGTCTATTTTTAGTTCTCTAAGTGTTCTCCAGATGTCTTTCCAAAAGGAATGTATTAGTTTGCAATCCCCCCAGCAGTGTAGAAGTATTCCACAACCACACCAGCGATTGTGATTTGGGGATTTTGTGATATGGGCTAATCTTACTGGTATTAGATGATATCTCAAGGTAGTTTTGATTTGCATTTCTCTGATGATTAAGGATAGTGAGCATTTTTTCATATGTTTGTAGGCCATGCACCTGTCTTCTTCAGAGAAGTTTCTCTTCAAGTC
>NW_003852488.1:4356427-4365922 GCF_000181295.1 Otolemur garnettii | reverse complement strand
ATGGTCTGAGAAGATGCAAGGAATAATTTCTATTCTTTTAAATTTGCTGAGGTTAGACTTGTGACCTAAAATGTGGTTGATTTTGGAGTATGTTCTATGGGCCAATGAGAGAAATGTGTATTTAGTTTTGTTAGGATGAAATGTTCTGTAGAAGTCCATTAAATCCAAATGCTGAATGGTTAAGTTTAAATCTAAAATTTCTTTGCTAAGTCTTTGTATTGGAGGATCTATCCAACACTGACAAAGAAGTATTAAAATCTCTGACTATGATGGAGCTAGGAGAAATCAAGTTGCTCATGTCTATTAGTGTATCTCTTATAAATTGAGGCGCATTCCGGTTGGGTGCATAAGTATAGATGATTGAAATCTAATCATATTGAGTATTGTACTTAACAAATATAAACTGTCCATCTTTATCCTTTCTTATTTTGTTGGTGTAAAACCTATTGTATCTGTGAATAAAATTGCAATGCCTGCTTTTTTCTGCTTTCCATTTGCCTGGAATATAGATGACCATCCCTTCACCCTGAGTCTATATTTGTCTTTTAAGGTAAGATGGGATTCTTGTATGTAGCAGATATCTGGCCAGCGTTTTTGTATCTAGTCAGCCAGGGTGTTTCTCTTTAGAGGGCAATTTAAGCCATTCACATTGATTGAGAATATTGGTAAGCCTGGTATAATTTTGGGTATCAAGTTTTTCAAAAGTCCAGTGGACATCTTTAATCTTTTTGCCACTGTGGAGGTTGGAATTTGATCAAAATTTTCTGTGTGAGTTTGCTTACATGGTGGAGGATTGCACTGGTCATTATGGAGGATAGGTTTGAGAATATCCTGGAGAGCTGGTTTAATTATAGCAAATTTCTTCAACGTGTGAATGTCATTAAAGTATTTAATTTCTCCATCATAAATGAAACTCAGTTTAGATGGATACGGGATCCTGGGTTGAAAGTTATTTTGGTTTAGGAGATTAAAAGTTGATGTCCACCCTCTTCTATCTTGAAAGGTTTCAGCAGAGAGATCTGCCATCATTCTAATATTCTTCCCCTTGTAGGTTATGGTTTTCTTATGTCTAGCTGCTTTGAGAATTTTCTCTTTCATCTTAACTTTGGTGAAGTTAATTATGATGTGCCTGGGGGATGTCTTGTTCAGGTTGAGTCATACTGGGGTTCTGAAACTATCTGCTATCTGAATTTCAGAATCTCTTGGCATGTCTGGAAAGTTCTCTTACATAATTTCTTGAAGAAGAGCCTCTGTGCATTGTGAAGCAACTTCATCCCCTTCAGGGACTCCTCTAATATTAGTTTTCTTTGAATTATCCCAGAGCTCTCTGAGAGAGTGATCAGTTTTTACTCTCCATTTGTCTTCATCTTTGAGTGCTTGGGCATATTCAGAAGTTTTGTCTTTAATGTCAGTGATCCTTTCCTCTGCATGCTCCCATTCTGTTACCGAGGGATTCTAATGTATTTTTCAGATCTTTGAGGTCTGTAACCTCTTGCTTCAGTGTTTCAAAATCTTTGGTCATTTTTTTTTTTTGAAATTATTGAATTCTTGAGACAGATTTTGAATAGTTTGAAATTCTAAATTCCTCCTTTCCTCCATTCTGTTAATCTTATTTGCTATTCAGATTCTGAACTCGATTTCTGTCATCTCACCCACCTGTTTATGGGTGAGATCTTCAATTGCATATGCCCCATCATTCCTTGAGGGACTTGATCTACTCTTGTTAATCTGGTTACCAGAGTATTCCTGCTGATTACCATCAATGGTGAGTTTGCACCGTTTCGAGACCATCCCCAAACTGTTCAGCCTATGGCTGCCACTGGAGAAGATGCCGGCTTCCTCTGGTTGCCTGGAGAGATAGGGTATGTCTGTCCAGAAAAGCCTCAGGGGCATGTGAGCCTAATTGTTCTAGCTGCTATGGCTGTTGCTCTTCACCTCAGGGTACCGCCTCGCAAGTGTTGTTCCCAGTCAATTGACTGTCCTCTCACAGTTCTCGGGCCACTGGGCCTGGGGTGCCCGGAATGCATGGGTTGATCAGTCCTGGGCATACCCTGGGTGCCCAGGGGCAGTGGCCCAGCGGTAGCAGGCACATGGGGTATGTGTGGATGGATCAGTCCTGGGCGCCCCCACTAAGGGGGGTGGCCTAGTGGCAGAAGCCTCACAGGGGACACACAGATTGATCAGTCCTCGGGGTGCCCTACTCGGGTGCCTGGGAGCAGCCAAGCACCAGCCATCTGGAGAATGTGCAGCTCAAGCAGTTCTCTGGCTGCAGGGCCAACACAGGGTGCTTGGTCCCAGAGGGGTTGGGGGGACGCTGTTCTTGGACCTCCTCTCATTGTCTCTGCAGGAAACAGGGGAAGGGTGGACTGGGAATTTAAAATGGCAGTGAAACGTTAGTTTGATTTTTCTGCCTGGCAAGAGGATGTTCAGGGTCTCAGCAGGGTCCCTCTAGGGTCCCCCACTTTCTGTAGCTCTCACACGTGGGGTGAGACAGTAAATCCTCAGTTCACCACTTGCCTGTAGGAAACCCACAGAAGCAAATAGAAAAATACAACTTTCTTGGGGGAAGGGATGGACACCCTTCCTTAGGGATGTATTATGTACCTGTAGATTGCTTTCTAGGAGTAGCAACTTTCCTCAGCAGAGTTGTCCTGCAGATATCACTCTTGTCTCTTGACTGGGCTCCTAGTCTTCAACTTTGTTGAATATTTTCTGGACTTTATCTTTCCCTCTGGATGGGTACTTCTGTCAGAGGCTGGTACCTGTTGGCTATCTTCTCTACTCAAAGTTAATATTGATTGTTCTGTTTTATCATCTTGTATTGTTAAGTACAATATGTATGTTGAATTTTATCTATAGAAATAAATAGAAAAAAACTAAAACTAAAAATAAAAATGTAACTTCTGTCAGTTTTAATCTTAAAATTGTGAAATTTATGATACATACACATATATCATACATTTATAAATACGTAGATATTTATGGAGTAGAGTAATATAGATCAGATTTCTATAAACTTTCTTTACTACTCATATATTCAAATCTAGTGGTTCACAAAAAATATTATAAGGAATCCCAGTCTCAGAGTACATAAATAGATATTATATGAAAATAAGTCTGACAGTGGAGATTTAATGGGGATTGCATTCAAATTAACTATTGCCTTGGGTAGTATTAACCTTTTAACAATGTTGATTCTTCCCAGCCATGAGCATGGTATGTTTTTCCATTTGTTAATATTTTCAGCTATTTCTTTTCTAAGGAAGATAGGAGCATGACCTATAGATATATGAAAAAATGCTCTTCATCCTTAATCATCAGAGAAATGCAAATCAAAACTACTTTGAGGTGCCACCTAACCCCGGTAAGATTAGCCCATATCACAAAATCCCCAAATCAGAGATGTTGGCATGGATGTGGAGAAAAGGGAACACTTCTACACTGCTGAGAGGAATGCAAATTAATTCATTCCTTTTGGAAAGACATCTGGAGAACACTGAGAGAACAAAAAAAAAAAAAAAAAAAAAAAAAATAAGTCTATTAGTAACATACATTTGGGAGATGTTAAGTCTTTAGCTGCAGAGAAAGTATTATAAATATTTATAAGATAAAAGTGTATTTTTATTATATGTTCTCATTTTGAAAATGGACTTTATTTTTAATGAAGTTGTGGTTAATTGCAAAATTAAGGAGAAAAAACAGAGAATTCCCATACATTCCCTAACTCCACATACACACAGCCTTCTCCATTATCAACGTACGGTATATAAGACTGCTACATTTATTAAAATCGATGAAACTACATTGGTTCATAGTTATCACCCAAAGTCCATAGTTTACCACAGATCAGAATGGTGGTTTTTCAAGAACAATTCCAGAATTATTATGGTTTCATGAAAATGTTGAAGAAACTTCAAAATAAAAAGAAAGGTCAAGCCTATCTTCAAAATTATTACTGTTAAGAAAGAGTATTCCACACAACAATAATATTGACGTTTATCTTATTGACACAGGGTTCCCCTATTCAAGGCTGGACAAGACACCTCAGTTTCCTAGGCCTGGGCAATTTCATGAAGGGAATGTCCTGACATTCACCTTGCCCAGAGGAGAAGGAACTGTATCCATTCATGAATGCACTCATTCACCTTGCCCCAAGCAAAATTGTATCCATTGAAAAAGTGTTTTTCTACCTGGCAAGTCCTGGCCAAATGTAACTCTCAAGGATGTATACACCCCTAGACAAAGAACCCAGGTGGAGATTTTCTGACTTGGGTCTTTTCTTTTGTCAGGGCTCTGATGCTTTTTTACTCCTTCTGTATTACTTTCTGTCTAATAAATCCTAATTATCACTGATCTGTGGTCTGTGGATTTATTCTTCAAATCCTCAAGACCAAGGACCTACTGAAGAAAGATTTTCTGGTAACATTATCAAGAATAAACTATTTTTTTTGGGGGGGGTTGCTTTAGAATTTTATTTTATTTTATTTATTTATTTATTTTTATTAAGTCATATATACATAGATCATGCATACATTTGTGCCTTTGTGGGATTCAATGTGTTGATTATTTGTACAAATTGGAGTGTTTAAATCCTACTAATTAGCATAGCTTTCATCTCATTTACTTAATCACAGTGTTAAGACACTTGTGTTCAATATTTGATAGATTTCACTTGCACCCTTGCAATATGGTCCATAGATGTAGTCCCACCATTAACCCTCCCTCTATTGAACCACCCCTCCCTTCAAATAAACTATTAAAGAATCATTTTATTAACTCCCTGAAGAAGAAATGATGAGTGGTAGGATCCTGTTCTCAATATAAGTAAATACATAAAGTTATAGTATATCAAATGCAGAGATTATTGTAAACTCTTAAGGATCCTTTAAGGCATTTTTATTAATGTGTTTAATAACATCGTTGTACTTGACTGTATGAAGGAGACACATGCATCTCAAATGTTGGAAAGACTAGAATAATGAAACAAATGTTACAGGATAAACTAAATTTAGGCCTAAATATATCAAAATCTCCTTAACATTGGAGAAATTTTTAGATTTATTAGCAAATGTTGACTTCATAAAAACATAAAGATTTTAGAGTAAAATAAATCTAATAGGCAGACATTTCCCAATATAGTGGCAGAATTTTAATTTAGACAATAAGAAAGATGATGATCTTGTCTCATTCTTCTTTTAGAAAACAAGTAGACAAAAATTTAATTTGTCTGAACATTGCATTTTAAGAGTGAGAAACACTTGAGAACATTCAAGATTGAATACCTAGTTATTAAGAAAAACAGTTTAGGCACAAATTATACTAAAGAAAACTGTAAGATTCTGGACTTTGGCTAATTATAAAGAAGGATTCCAAGTAATGTAATTTTTTAAAGACAAAATTGAGTTATTATGTATTCAAATATGTATGTGTAGAGGGTATACGTGTATAGGTATGTGTGTGTATAGACAATATATGTCCCTTGCTTGAACTGACTTCTAAAAATGAAATTCTAGTTGTCTTACTTCATAAACCATAAAAATAATGCATTGGTTTAAGAGTTTCAGCTCACTTAATATGGAACAATTTCTTAAAACATAGTGAAGAAACTAAAGAGGGAATTCTTCAAAATTCTTATAATTTATTAATCAAGCTCAAGTATTTGTCTTGCTCTCATCCGTCTGCTCAGATATTAGTTTCCAGAAACTCACTTTATTGATTTTTTTCCAAATCCTTCAGCTTCTTTTTGTAACTAGGTTGCATGCTATAAATTTAATAATTTATCCTTTGATAAAGAAATGATTCTAGGGTGGCTCCTGTGGCCACCTCAAAGGAGTAGGAAGCCAGCCCCATATGCCGGAGGTGGTGGGTTCAAACCCAACCCCGGCCAAAAACTGAAAAAAAAAAAAAAGATTCTATTACACTAAAATTCAGAGGGATGGTTCAAATAATTTATACTGATTGTTATAAAGGGATGACATCACATGTGGAACTTAGAGGCTCAGTAGAAGTGTAGAGGGAAGAGACAGGCACTAAATTCATAATTTCCCACCTTCAGCGTCCAAAGCATAGTATCTAAACAAATAGATCGGTAATTTGAGGGAAAATACACAAATAAATAATTTCTTAAGGTGATGCATACTCCCAATTACCCTTATTTGATTCACATTGTATGACTCAATCAATATATCAAATGTACCTTACAAAAATATTCTACTATTATGTATCCATAATAATTAAAAATAAAATATAAAATACATTGTTGAAATTTTTTATTGCAATTAAGTAACAAGTGCCATTCTTTAGTGCCAAGAATAATTGAAACAACTTTTTTTATGTTTTCAAGGCACAGTAATAGGATTTTATTATTTACATTTTTAATAAAATTGTTTAGTGTATATTAATTAAAAATTAAACAATTCATCCTGAAATATATTAAATAAATCTTGCTTTTTGCTCTACAATCTCTGGTCTTTTACCATTAAAATACTATTTTTTTAATTATTTTTAAAAATTCTTTTTATGTAGTTAATTTTGAATAATTTATCAGTAAAGTAACTATTAATATTATCTATTGTATTTCATGAAGAATGATCTGGAAATGCACTCATATAAACTACCTCTCACTACCAATGTTTGAATTTTATTCTCCAACCTTATTTTTGTACATGTATCATTATTCTTGTTACTTAATTGCAATAAAAAATTTCAGCACCGTATTTTATTTATAATTATTATGGATACATAATAGTAGAATATTTTTGTAAGGTATATGTGATATATTGATTGAGGCGTATAATATGGATCAAATAAGGGTAATTGGGAGTATGTATCACCTTAAGAATTTATTTCTTTGTGTATTTTCCCTCAAATTACAGATCTATTTGTTTAGATACTGTACTTTGGACCCTGAGGATGGGAAATTATGAATTTAGTGCCTGTCTCTTTCCTCTACACTTCTACTCAGCCTCTAAGTTCCACAGGTGAGGTCATCCCCTTTATTTTGTAAAGTCTTTTAATTTGACTCCCAGTTCCAAGATTTTTATTCTAAAAAAATTGAAAACCAACTTTCATAAATAGAATTGACTATTGAAGGATGTAGTATAAAAGAGACCATTTGATTTTTATAGCAGCACAATTCACAATTGAGAAGATGTGGAAACAACCAAAGCGCCTGCCATGAATGAATTAATAAAACATGGTATATGTATAACATGTACTACTCAGCCATAAAAAATAGTGATCTACTATATTTTATAACAACATGGATGGAGCTGAAGACTATTCTTGTAAGTGAAATATCACAAGAATGGAAAACAAGCACCACATATACTCAATACTAAATTGGAACTACGTGATTAACATTTATGAGCTCATGAGGAAGTAAAACTCTACAGAAATCAAGTAGAGAGGAGGGACAAGAAGGAGGAGGATTAATTCATACCCACTAAGTGCACAAAATCTGGATGAAGGGCACACTTATAACTTTGATTTACAATGTATAAATGCAAATTATGTAACCAAAATGTGTGTACCCTTGTAATACTCTGAAATTTAATAAATAAATAAATAAAGAGCCCATAGGAATAGACATATATTCTACCCCTCAGAAACGCATTTTCCAAGTATTAACTTCAAATCAATCTTCTTTCTTAAAGGTGCTTGCTAAAGCAATAGTGTCAAATAACATTACACTTCAATTTTGAAGTACACATTTCTTTTATCATTTTGTGTTCACTAAAGTTGTTAATCATTTTTCCCTGTATTGTTCACAGAAGAGACCTATTTCTTTTTTTTCTTTTTCACTAGATCATCATGATTTTTTAACTTCTTGATCATAATATTTATAGGAGAGTAACTATTCCCTGCCCTCACCTTTACATTTGGCTTTGATTATTATTTTTAAAATGGATAGCTACTATTTTAAAAGAACACGTGATATTTCCTTGTACTGATAAACTATATTTGAGCATTTACTCTCTAATGAATTACAGTTACAATGTTTCTACTTTTTGGTATTGTTAAGGATGTGGCTAAAATAATATATTTGTAATAATATGTAAAATATGCATTATATGTAACATATACTATGTATAAAATATAAAGTAATATATAAACAATATCTGTCAGCATTTTAAAAAAATTTTAACCCATGAAGCACATAAATATAATATTATGAAAATAATGTAATATCAAAAATGAGTATAGTATCATGAAAAATACACAAAGGAAACATGCCAAAGGTAATCATGAAAGACAAAATAACGAATACAATTTCAAATACATTTTTCTGCACTTCCAAACTTATACACACAGAAATGCATAGTCTATGTACATATTTGAGATAAATTGGTCATATAATGTGCAATAACTTCCAGGTTCTTTTTTAAAATTATAATACATGTACATCAATAGTTTTCAAATTGGTACTTTTTGACCTTCCTTCTGTACTTTAATCTTTGTATGTATTTCATGTTATAGATGTACCAAGAATTACTCAAATGTATTTACTGATTTACATTGATCTTGTTTCTTTATTTTCAGTTTTACAGATAAATCTGGAGTAATGTTATTTTTAATGCTTCTTTTTAAGTAAATATTTACTTAAGTGTGAAACTGAGAATGAGACCTGCTATTAGAAAGGCACCCACTTTACTTTTCCTTTATGCACATTTTATATAAGATAATCATGCAATATATAACTGGTATGCTTGCCTTCTCATAGTGTAAGGTTTTGAAGGCTCAGCTGGGTTGGAGAACCTATCAGTCTTTCATTCTTGGTGGCTGCCCTTTTGAAATGTTATCTTTCTTTTTATCTCAAAATATTAAAGGAGTGAAAATGTTTTAGGTTACAGAGATTACTTATGTAATGCTTGAGCCCCATGTATAGGAGTGCTATAAAATTTTTTTTGTTCTTTTTTTTTTTGGAGACAGAGCCTCAAGCTATTCCCCTGGGTAGAGTGCCTTGGCATCACAGCAAACAGCAACCTCCAATTCCTGGGCTCAAGCGAGTCTCCTGCCTCACCCTCCCAAGTAGCTGGGACCACAGGCCCCCGCCACAGAGTCTGGCTATTTTTTTTTCTTTTTGGTTGCAGCCATCATTGTTGTTTGGCGGGTGGGCTGGATTCGAACCTGCCACCTTAGGTGTATGTGGCTGGCACCTTAGCCACTTGAGCCACAGGCACTGAGCCAATTTTTTTTGTTCTTGAGGTGAATATCTCAAACTGAGATTACTGGATCTAATGATTCGTCTACTTTTAGTTCTTTGAGGAATCTCCACACTGTTTTCCACTTTATACTAAGGTGCAGTTGCATAAACAGTGCATAAGTGTTTCTTTATCTCAGGATTCATGCCAACATCTATTATTTTGGAACTTTTTATAATTTTAATTTTCATTTCTCTGATGATTAATGATGTTGAGCATTTTTTCATATGTTTATCTTTTTTGAGAGATTTCTGTTCATATCTTTTCCCCATTTTTTAATAGTTTTTTTTTT
>NW_003852488.1:4354513-4356289 GCF_000181295.1 Otolemur garnettii | reverse complement strand
TTTTTTTTTTTTTTTTGCAGTTTTTGGCTGGGGCCAGGTTTGAACCCACCACCTCCAGTGTATGGGACCAGTGCCCTACTCCTTTGAGCCATAGGCGCTGCCCTTGATTAATTCTTTAACTGTGCATAAACTTATTAATTTAATCAAATACCATTCATTAATTTTTATTTTGCCATGATTGTCTTCATTAGAAATCCTTTGCTTAGGCCAATATCAACAAAATATTTTTGATATTTACCTCTGGAATTGTTATAGTTTCATGCTCTAGATTTATGTCTTTTATCTATCTTGAATTAATTTTTATGCATGGTGAGAGGGAGGAGTCCTGTTTCATTCTGCTGCACATAGCTATCCAATTGGTCTACCCCTATTTATGGAATAGAGCTTCCTTTCCCCAGTGTGCACAGTCTCCTTTGTTGAAGATCACTTGGTTATAGGTGGGTGGTTTTATACTGGGATTCTCTGTTCTGTTCCTTTGGTCTATGTCTCTCTTTCTGTACCAATAGCAGCATGCTGTTTTAGTTACTATACTTTTATAATATACTTTGAGGTCTGGTAATATGATGCCTTCAGATTTGTTATTTTTCCTTATGATTTCTTTGTCTTTGGGGCTTTTTTCTGATCCTAAATGAACACAATATTAGAAAACCCCAAAGACTCTACCAAGAGCCTCCTGGAATTGATAAATACATTCATCAAGTCTCAGGATACAAAATCAGTAGCATTCCTATATCTCAATAACAGTAAAGGTGAGAATCAAATCAAAGACTCCACGTCATTCACAATAGGTACAAAGTTAAAAAAAAAAAAAAAAATCCTAGGAATATATTTAACCAGGAGGTGAAAGATCTTTAAGAGAAGAACTACAAAACTCTGAAAAAAGAAATATCAGAGGATACCAAAAAAAAAAAAAAAAAAAAAAAAAAAGGAAGAACATGCCAGGCTTATGCATATGTAGAATTGACATTGTTAAAATGTCCGTAACCCAAAGTGATTTACAAGTTCAATGAAAGGCGTCTACTTTACCAATTTACATAGTAGTCACATTACACCACAAAATATTTGTAAAACTTTCATCTTTCAACAACAGCTTCTGACGCATTTTTCTGCCCCTAATTTTCCAGTTCTTCATGTTATAACGTTTTAATGTTGCTTAAAGCACAAGTTAGAAAGAGAGAAGACATATTTGATAACTGTCTTGATTTGTCTGTGCAGAAAGAAAATAATTCTACTGATTAAAATGGTGACATCATCCCCACCCTTAAATAAAAGATTAGAAAAGCCAAGGAAGCTGATGAAATAGCGTCCAGGGTTATTTGTTTTGTTTTATTATACTTACAAGCAGTTAGGAAAAACTGATGGTGGTTAAAAGAGTCCGAATAAACTAGTAGCCTAATAAATGGTAAAATTTAGTAAAGAGACGAAAACTATACCACATTTGACATAATTACATCTTCATTAGATATTAATTATAAATAATACAAAATCATCAGTGTCACCAATATATT
Source organism: Otolemur garnettii (assembly GCF_000181295.1). Taxonomy (NCBI): domain Eukaryota; kingdom Metazoa; phylum Chordata; class Mammalia; order Primates; family Galagidae; genus Otolemur; species Otolemur garnettii. Next base: position 4,354,781 of record NW_003852488.1, on the reverse strand, counting down.
TTACATAAATTTTATTTTCAGAGAGAGGCAATACTAAGTATATTGCCTCCTTCTGTGAGCAGATATTAGTAGCTAAAGAGAATATAATCATCCTTTCTTTTTTTTGAGACAGAATCTCACTATGTCACCCTCAGTAGAGTGTTGTGGCATTATTATTATTACTATTATTTTTTTGAGACAGAGCCTCAAGCTGTCCCCATGGGTAGAGTGATGTGGCATCACAGCTCACAGCAACCTCCCACTCCTGGCCTCAAGCGAGTCTCCTGCC
>NW_003852488.1:4321717-4353501 GCF_000181295.1 Otolemur garnettii | reverse complement strand
TTTTTTTTTGTATTTTCAAGATACAAATGTATTACAAATATAATAAAAATAATACATTGTATTGTTTTCTATTATTTTAATATATTACTTTTAAAATTCACTCATTTATTCTTTGTCTTTTGTGCTTTTTAATATTTATCAATAGCATCTTGAATATCCCAAGATGTTAAAAAACATAATGTTATGTTGTGAAAGAAAACTCTGTACTTACGATCACATTTTCATAAAAAATACAAGCCTTATTACAACGCTTCACTCAACTGATCAATGAGCTGAAGCTGATTAGGAGTTTCTTCAGTAGTTTAACCCTAAATGGATCTATCTGAGGATACTCTTCTAGGCATTGAACAATGAGACTTGTAACCAAGTGTATCAACATGCACATATACAAGGGTCACACTTCATATTATCCCATAGGCTAGTTGGCAATAGTGAATTAGCTTAACCATCATAAAACTGCCTTCTGTTTCTCACACTTAAAAACTGTTGACTGTTCCTTTTGAAATAATTTCTTCACTGGTCAGTTTCCTTGACAGTCAAATTCACAGACTCAAGATGGATGGATTATTTATTCATTTATTTATTTATTCATTTTCCACTGATCGTCATATATTTTTATAATGTATTATAGTAATTTTTCATGTTCAGACAGTGAATGATATAACATTGCTAAATTTTCATTTAAGACATAATGCTTTGTTTAGCCTTTTTGCCTCTTTGACACTGAACTACACGCTATTTTTCATATGCCCTAATGTAATCATCTGTTTCAGATTGTGGAGAAAATGATTGAAGTTTGACTGGATTTGGAAAAGTTTCAAATGCTTGAATTTTTGTGCAATCTTACACATTATTCATTTGCATTTTTTAAAGAGGCCCTCAAAAAATTTTAAATTCAGTAAATAATAAAACTGTAATTGGAAGTTGACATGTAATTTCACTATCCACAGAAATTATAGGTCAGAGTAAATTGAAAGAAGCAAGCACTTTATTGGGTGGGGGCACTTAGTTATAACTTGAAGTATAGAAATGATGAGTAGTTGTTTTGTTAAATGCATACTGAGTCAAATTTAAATATGATTGTTTTAATAATAAAGAAAATTTAATACTGAAAAATAAGTTTTTCTATAACAGTGATACAACAAACATGGGATAAAGTAAGATATCAAAATTATACTCCACTATCATATTTTCATCTAAATGATATTTGGCAAATAAAATATGCTAAAATTTTCAAGATCAGTTAACTTAACGTAATAGAGGGTAAATAACATGTCTCTGACACTTAGCCATTATATAAAATTTATGTGCCGGAAAAAGTACTGGATCTAGCATATTTTAAATCTTGTATTTGTGTTTCTCTAGTTGTATTTGTTTCTCTCTTTCACAAAATAGAGTGAAAAATCTTAGCAGAGAGTAGTGCCCACTTTTCAAATTAATGTTTAAATGCTTCTCCCTGTGTCTGTGGTGATTATAGAGTCTATCCTAAAAAAGCTGCAAAAAAGAAGGTACGGTGGATCTGAAAACAGAGATAGAAGGTCTTAGGAAGAACAGAAGAAAAAAAAATATCCTGAGTAGTTCTCATCTGAGACAGAAGCAGGCCCGCATCTGTTGGCCAGATTCTGAGCCTCTGGATGGGATCTGTTTATTGGGACTGATCCCAGAGATATCAGCCAAAGTGGCTGACTATGAGAACATAGGGAGGGTGGTGAGGGCTCAAGGGGGAGAGATTGGGGGAGGGGGCGAGGAGATCTCTGTTCTTTGAATTCCAGGTCAATGAGAATTTCTGGAAAATGGATTCCATCTGCTTACATGCCTGCAAGAAGAGGGGAAGGCTGTCATTGTATGCAGACCGGTGAATCAGACCTAAACAAAACCTGAGCTTAGCAAGTAACCTTTGTTTGGAGAGAAATTTCAGCTCCAGAGTAAATGCCAACAAGTGGGATAAGCTTCCAGCAGGAAGTAAGGGACAGCAAAAGGGGGAACCTGACAGAAATGAGTTCCAGCTGGGACACTGCAAAGTGACATATGTGTAAGGTCCTTTAGCACAATCGACTTACTTTCCTAGTTATCTTCAGGCAGCTGGGCATGCTGGGTGAACAGAAACTATTCATGGTACCGAACTTCTTGAAAGTTCAAATTAAGGACCCAGACATATCTAGGTAATCAATTCATTTCCCGGCACAATCTCCTAACAAATAAGTTAATTTTATGTTTAGTTGAAATGATTACTAAATTACTGTTTTATATCGTGTCTATCTGATAAGCATCTTTTTCATGAACTGCAAAATAACTTTATCAGAAGAACATGAAATTACAGTATGGTCTGAATATTTGTGTCCTCCTAAAATCTGTATGTTGAACTCCTAACTCCCAATGTGCTAGTATTAGAAGGGGGTGGAGCCCTGATGAATGGGATTAGTGCCTTTATAAAAGAGATTGCAGAGAGCTGCTTTGTCCATTTTACCATGTGAGGACAACAGAGAGAAAACACTGTTTCTATGAATCAGGAGACAGTCCCACACTAGACACTGAATCTGTAGGTGCCTTGACTTGGATTTACCAGCCTCCACAGCTACCCAAAATAAATTTCTGTTGTTTATAAATTACCCAATCTACAGTGTTTTGTAAAAGCACCTTCAACAGACAAAGACATATTTTAATTGCAGTTCCTTTAAATTATAGCTTCACTTATTTTGTAGGCACATATATAAAGTTCACAGTATCTAATCACCAAGCACTTAAAAACAAAACAGGACTAGTATTGCCATTGACCAACTCCTATAAACTAAAAAAAGTCAATCCCTTAAATGAAGGCTTTATGTTCACCATAAATATATGCTACTTACCCTCCATACTCACATCAAAGAAAAGAAGATACTTTCAATCAATTACACTCAAGTGAGCCCACGAGGAACAGAGATTTCCCCACTGAGACTGAGAACGACTCACTGTGAGACAATGCTTTACCATGTATTATGTGATTGATTGTAAGAAAGTTAGCTAAAATCTCCGGACTCTGATTTTTCATCTAATCATTATTATCTCTTATCTACATGATAAATTTATAGTCTGAATGATGACTAGTTTCAGAGGTAGATACATAAAAACGAATAACAAATCTCATTTCTGAAATAGTGATAGTTTGCTAATATGCAAGAACAGTAATTCTATAGTACTTAAAATATCAAAATCGTTCTATTTGTAATTAACTATTATAAAGATAGACATCCTTAACTTATTTTCAAAATTAATACTAGGACCAGAAGTGCACGGTGGAGAGAATTGTTAAAACAATACTGTGCCATTTGACAAAGGTCCATGTTAACCTATGGTGACTCACACATACACATGCTTGAGGAATATGTGCATACACTGGTGTAAACTGATATTAGGACATGGGCTACGGCAGGATGGCCTAGCAGGGCTCAAATCTGGAAACCAGATTTACCAGGCAATGAAACAGATGGGGCTAACAGAAGGACACAAATCCCAACTAGCATTTTTTGTGTGTAGATCAAGGGATTATGGTCACAATCAGAGAGAAACCTCAGCCAGAGCCTCAGATCTCAGATTAAATCAGACACAAAAAGAAAACCTATATGGACGTACATTTTAAATTTAAATGCAAAATGAAATTTTGAGTTCTGAATTATTGGGCAGAAAACAGATCAGAGGAAATAAACAGAGAATAGTATGTGAAGAACTTCAACTTATTCTATGATATGGTATAAAATAACAGGTTATTGAAGTTACAAAAATTGCAAAGAGCCATTGGATGTTTAAGCCAACACATTCTAAGGACTTTCTTCATATATAGACCCTGTTGAAATCCCCATGGTGATAATATAGTTAGGAAATGCTTCTTTCACTGTCTATAAGTAGCAACGTAAGTCTGGGAAAAACAAGCAACCTGCCCAACCAAGTTCACATCATTCAAGAGGTTGTAGAATAAAGACACAGATTCAATACTGATTCCAGATTCCTATGTTGCTATCTCAATGTTAATCTCTATTAGTCTTTATTAAGATTATTCTACTCAAATGTTTATAAATATTTTGTTAAGGGTGGTACCTGTGGCTCAAAAAGAGTAGGGTGCCGGCCCCATATGCCGAAGGTGACAGGTTCAAATCCAGCCCGGGCCAAAAAGAAAAATAAATAAATAATAAATAAATAAATATTTTGTTAAATCAGTTAATAAAGCTGCTAACAAACCATGGATTCAGGTGGCATGAATTTTATTAATATATTTTGCTTAGTTAATATTCTGATGTTAAATAAAAATTATGACAAGCTTTGTTTTGGACTGAGCTCTTGTACTAGGCACCAACACCAACACACCAGACAAAGCAAAATGAAGTCACTCATGCTAAATGCCACGTAATCAGACTGAAGCTTTAGGAAAGCAAATAGATCACAAAACAGACCAGCTTTCCCTATAAAGAGGAGATTCTAGTCTATCTAAGTCAGCATTAGGACATCTCTGCTTTAACCTTTGTGAAAAAGTAACTTAATTTTAACCAACAATTTTTTTTTCTATTCTTCTGTTTTCTTGTTTACACCTTACATAAACCCTTACATTACCCTGTATTCAACTTTGTGGGGTATTATCTTTCATTCTATTTTGTAGAATAGAAGTTGCCCACATTCAGGAATTGCGAATAAAAGCCAATTAGATTTTTAACTATACCTGTTTTTAAGTTTTGTCTTTTAACACTGATATGTAGGCACAACAGTTTAAAAAAAGGGAGAAAAACCAAGAAATCAATAAAATGGCACTAAATTAATAAAATAAGATAGTGTACAGTTAAAACTTAGAGAGTAAGGCATGCTATATTAAAGTAGGTGCAGAGAGGAGAAATTTCCTCTTTTGCCAATTTTCTTTTTTTTGCTTATCCTTGTTCTAGTCAGAAACTCTGACTTCTTATGAAATTCAGCATTCATATAGTTAAATTTTGAAAGAAAATAAAATTCTACATGATAGATGAGACCTGGTGACTTAGATTCAGTTCTACCTTACCTGGTTAAAATTGAGTTGCTTTGTGAACAGAATAGCTTTCTTTCTTTCTTTTTTTTTTTCTTTCTTTCTTTCTTTCTAATTTTAGGGGAAATATATGATATATGTAGGTCTAGAAGCCAAGCAAAACTATAACTTTATGACATTTTTCTTAAAATATATAACTTATCTGCAATTTTCTCTCTATCACTCTTACAACCTGACAACCAGTTTTACTGAAAATAAATGTTTTTAAGTTATAAAATGGAACTTTAGTTTTCAAAGAAAGTGTACAATGAAAAGTAGGAAAATCAGACACAAGAGTTTATAAATTTCTTCTCTTCATTCACCCTCAATTTTGGCAAATACTGAAGTATATACTGAGGCCATTGGTAAGAAATCTAGGTTTAATTTCAAGCTGCCCCTGTGGCAACTCCACACTTATTAAATAACCTGTTTATTTTGAGGCCACAGAATGTTTTGACATACACTGTGTAGTGAGCGAGAAAGTTAACAAAAATAATACCTCTTTTTATCTCCCTCATCCTTCCTTTAAATAATTTAGCTAATTGTGCTAGGTAAAATTGTCTTTGGTTGGCAGAATATCCAAGGTCACTATCATGACTAATGATCATTGTCTGGGTAAAGATACTGTTATTGTTCTAAAAGAATATTAGTATTCCTAAGCAAATAAAGGAACATATTATTAAGCTTTCATACACATTCTGGAGATGTTTAATAAGCCACCAATTTTTTGCTTACTCCCAATTCACTAAATCATATTTACTGAACACAAGCATCACAGCACCTGATTTCTCAGTGCCTAACAGAGCTAAATATTCAAATGCTTTTTGACAACAAATTATAGTTTTGTCCTTATTTTCTTTCTTTTTAATGAAAACTTGAAGCAATATTACATGCATATGAAATCATGCACTTGATAATGTAACCAGGTACTATGTTACAGTAACAAAAAATTTCTTCATCTGAAAATGACAGCTTTCCTAACTTTATAAGACATTGAAAAATAGTGAACATCACTTTGGTTATGTATGTTTCTATGAGAGATTTTCCTTTAAGATTTTTGTTTCCTTTCTCTTTTTCCTTACATTATGTCATATATTCTTTCTCGGGCATTTACACTTAGCCTGCTATTTGTAAGCAGTGTGCCAACCCTGAGAATAACATGGATATATTCTCATAAGGCTAAGGGCAAATATAAAAAAAGAGCGAATCAGCAGTGACAGCAGCTCCAAGGGCCTAGACAGTATCCTAGAGACCCAATTGAATCATTCTTCTGATGTTAAGGTTAGGGAACAATATAATAATTTTCTAGATATAATGTATTAAACATTAATCCTACTACAAAGTGGTAAAAAAAGGTCCAGAGATCCATATTCAAGGTTATACTAAAATTAATTCAATTCAAAATGGTATTTTTTCTCTCTCGGTGCTAAGTGGTTGCAAAAAGATGTTATGAAGATATGAAAAGGAACAAATAGTTATAGATGTACAAATCTTGCTAATTCCCCTTAGCTATCTGCTACATTTAAAATGTGTCTTGGAAGAGTTGATAGTGATGATTAAACTAAACTGAAGGTGGATAAGAATAGATCTATGAGACTCTGGTACAATAAAGAAATTCACTTAGCCTTTATTACCTTGATCTTTTTGTTTCAAGATAAACTTGGGATAAGGAACTAAGTATCAGCACATCATTATCACTTTGCTTTTCTACTTAGAAGCATAGCAAACAGTATAAAAGACCATTTTTGAGAGAAAATGAAAGAGCAGAAGAGAAAAAGAAAGGTAATGAATCAGATTTATAGCCAATAAAAATAATAGCCAAAGAGTGGTAAAAACTGCTACATAGGTAAGAGTGATTCTTGGGAGGGCTAATTCCAACATAAATAGACAGAAGATAGGGGCTCTGTTTAGATGATGATTTGTGAGTGGCATTAGGAACAGTTGGGACTCTGTGCCATCCTCCTTCCCCTGACTGCAGAAAATTGACTAAACAGGCTGGTAAGCAAAAGCTGAAAGTCCAAGTCCAAGTTCTATAATAGTTTGGGAATTGGAAAAGCAAAACAATATCCTGGTACAAAAGGATACTTTGGAACCACTGAGAAAAAACATGTCTCCCTTCCCTTTAAAGAGGCAGAAAGTCCTACCATTTAGCAAGTGATATATAAAGAAAGTTACAGAACAAAGTTTAGAGTAAGTGTACTAAATTTTATGTATGCAAGAGGATAACACAGCTATACATGAAAACATAGAAATATTTACAATAAAATTTTGAAGTTCAGAATAATAAAACAATAGATGATATGAATATTAAGGTGAATGAATATTTTTTAAGTTAATAAGATGGGAAATTGGGCCATGGGATTTCCCCTTAATTCAAAGGTACGAGAGAAGTAATGACCAATATTTACTGATATTTCAATTTGGGCCAGGCATAATTCTAAGCACTTAAATCTATGTCTACCATAGACACATATGTCCACTCATATCCACATCCAAATCCATATCTATATTTGTGTGACTACATCTATGTGTATACTGAAGGGGGCAAAATGTGCTACGCCAAATATGTCACCTTAGCATAAGGATTAGTTTGAGCTAAATGCACTTGAAAAACAGTGAATAAAAGACTCTAACTTGTCATTTTTCTTCTTGAAAGCAGGAGGAAAATCCCCATATGGGGTAGGCTATCCATATACTGGGAGAAAGGTAACCTTCCTGTCACCAGGGATGGGAAGGACAGTCTAGAAAAATCTGTACAAACAAACTTTATAATATAACTCTTACCTTCTTCCTCTCTTCCCTATGATTAACTCTCCAAGCCTTAGCCCCCTTACATTGTCATATTTTCACAAGTTACTGGTCTTTGTCCAACTCAGGACAATAACTGGTCCACTCTAATTGCTTTGCTGAGTCTTCATTTCTATATGAGGGATCCCATGTCACATAAAACTTATATTTTTATAAATGTATATGCTTTTCTCCTGTTAATCTGAGTTAAGTCAATTTAATTCTTGGGCCTAGTCAAAATTTCAAGATTGTAGAAGTAGACTTGCTTCCCTTAAAATATCAATATCCAGATCTATTCCCTATGTAATCTCTATTTATCTTATCTATTTATTTTTCACAGAAATCCTGTGAGGTAGGTACCATCACTAGTTCCATTTTTTACATAAGGAAAGTGAGGCACAAAAAGGCTAAATAACTTGCTGAAAGGTGCAGATAAAGGGAACAGACCTTTTCTTCTAATCCACAGATGCCAATTTCTGAGCTAACATTCAATCACTCCACTATGACTAGTTCTTAAAAATATAAGATAAATATTAAAATTCATTGAAAGTATATTACAATGTCTCAAAACCATCCTAATAGCAATTTTTCAAAGATAATAGATAAAATGGATAGGGAAACAAACAAGCAACAAATAAAATTAAAAATTCAGAGAGATGGAGAAAGACAGTCAACTTGATGAAAGGGTATCTGTAAGCAGAGAAGACTGATAAAAAATAGAAAGCACTCCATATGTGGATGATATAATGCTGTAAAAGTTTGGGAAGTTCTGGTGCAACAAAGATAAATGTAATGTTCTAAAAGTTTCCAGAATCAAAGCAAAGAAGCCAAATTTATTTCTACAAAGGAAAGAAAAATCAGTGCTTCAATAATCAGCATGTTTTCTAAAAGACAAAAAAAGTCTCAAATTTTTCAGTGTTATTGACTTTAAATCCCTAGTTTACAAAATAATCAGATTAGCATTCAAATAGGGTGGTGAATAAAGGCTGAAAAACTGTTTTCAAATACTAAATGTTGTGCTGTAGGTAAGGAAATATTCTCAGTTGCCTTAATCAGAAAAATAATACAAAGAAAGCAGCAACATATTATGGGGATGTTTAACTTACTCTAAAAAAAGAAGAAATTTCTACTACCAGAACTGCTCAACAACAAAAAAATTCCATGGTATCATGGCCACCACACTTGAAAATATTTTAACAAAGGCTATATGATAATAATAATTTTAAGTCTTGATGGGAGGTATAGGAAGAGTGATTCTATAAGTGTAATACATACTATATGAGAGGCATTACATTAAATATATTAAGTAAATTATCTTTGATTTATTCTTGTTTTCAATATTTTGACCTTGACATATATTTGTGTAATAAATTGGTGAATAAATATAATTAAAAAGATAACATTTAATAGGAACCAAGATCAGTGTTTCCCTCAATTCAGAAACTGGAAAAGCTATAGGTAAACAAACTAGTTGGCAAAAATGTAAGAAATGAAATTAATTGTCATTTTTCTGACATTTGTATTCAGAACTCCTAACAGTATTAACCCACAAGATTTTTTTTTCACTATGTAGTTTAAATTCATTGGGATAAAATGATTTCAGATTTTGTTATTGCTTAAAATTAAAGAATTTTGCCTTTTTTTTTTTTTTGAGACCGAGTCTCATTATGTCTGTATAACTGAGGAGACAACAACCAAAGCAAATAAACAATCTACACAACGGGAAAGGATATTTGGATATTTTGAATGAGACCAAAGCTTGATAAATAGGATCTATAAAGAACTGAAATTAATACACATGAAAAAAGCCAACAATCCCATATATCAATGGGCAAGAGAGATGAATAGAACCTTCTCTAAAGGTTCTATTCAGACAAATGGCTAGCAAACATGAAAAAATGCTCATCATCTCTAATTATTAGAGAAATGCAAATCAAAACTACCCCGAGATATCATCTAACTCTAGTGAGAATGGCCCACATCACAAAATCTCAAAACTACAGATGCTGGCGTGGATGTGGAGAGAAAGGAATACTTTCACATTGCTGGTGGGACTGCAAACTAATACAACCTTTTTGGAAGAAAGTATGGAGAACCCTCAAAAAACTCAAGCTAGACCTCCCATTTGATTTTGCAATCCCATTACTGGGCATCTACCCAGAAGGAAAAAAATCATTTTACCATAAGGACACTTGCACTAGACTGTTTATTGCAGCTCAATTTACAATCATCAAAATGTGGAAACAGTCTAAATGCCAAACAACCGAGGGATGGATTAACAAGATGTGGTATATTTATACCATGGAATACTATTCAGCCATTAAAAAGATGGAAACTTTACATCCTTTGTATTAACCTGGATGGAAGTGGAACACATTATTCTTAGTAAAGCATGACAAGAATGGAGAAGCATGAATTCTATGTACTCAGTTTTGATATGAGGACAATTAACGACCTAGTACATGGTGGGGCGTGGGGGGAAAGAGAGGAGAAAAAGGGGAGGAGAAAGAACAGAAAGAGGGAAGGAGGGAGGTGGTGGGATCAAGGTGTGTAACACACCTTTTGGTGACAAAACACAATTAAAAGAGGACTTTACCTAACAAATTCAATCAGTGTAACCTGGTTTCTCGTACCTTCAATGAATCCCCAACAATAAAAAAAATAAAAGCAGTGCAGGTGGCTCCTGGGAGGTGTTGGATAAGACAGTAAGCGAGAAAATGAAATGACAGACACCAGGGTGTTCCCACTTTTGCCCTCACCTCCCAACTCCCCTGGGCCAACTTCCATGGGTGGACAGGTGTGGTGAGGCCCTGTGGGTGTTCCCGTGTCCACACTGCCACCACGATTTTCTTCAGGAGCATGCACATCTGCTCCTGTTCCTGGCCTTCAAATAGGGAGAAAATGCTATCCCTGGTACTCAAAGCATCCACAGTCTGACAAACCATCCTTATCCCTATCGCACACCACCTACCACAGAACTCTTTGGATTCTTCCAATGCACTCCTTGCATTTGGTTCTCATCCTCTACCTCCCCTTCCATCTATCCTCTCCCTCAGCTCCTGGGTTCTTTATTTTGACTAATTTTTTATTGCCTGCAGCACTTACTGATGCAGGCAAAATGATGGCCCCCAAAAGGTGTTCATGCTCTAATCCTTGGAACCTGGAAACATGTTGCCTTACGTGGCAAGAGAAATTTTGCAGGTGTGATGAAGGTTATGGACATTAAGATAGGGAGGTTATTCTGGATTATCCAGTTGGGTTCAACTTAATTACATAAATCTTTAAAAGCAGAGAACCTCCTCGTTATGATCAGAGAAGGGGAGAGGGCAGCATGAGAAAGACTCTCCTCACCATTGCCAGCTTTAAAGATGGAGGAAGGGGCTGTGAGTTACTGAATGCAGGCAGCCTTAAGAAGCCAGAAAAGGCAAGGAAACGCTCTCTCCTGGAGCCTCTGAAAAGGAACTCCATCTTGCTGACATCTTGACATTTGCTTAGTGAGACCTTTGTCACACTTCTCACCTAAAGAACCATAAGACAGGGTCTCACTCTATCACCAGGCTTATATGCAATGGCATGATTATAGCTCACTATAACCTTGAACTCCTGGGATCAAACAACCCTCCCTCTTAGCTTCGCAAGTAGCTGTGACTACTGGAATGTGCTACCATACTACTGCACTCTGCTGTAGTGAACAACCTGGGATATGCATTTTTGTGCAGCTGGAGGAAGAAATAAGCAAAATAAATTATTGGAAGGAAATGTCTAGGTTAGTAGAGATTCACATTTTAATCTTTGATGGATTCTGCCTAATTGCCTTTAAAACTTTCTCCCAATTTACCCCCTTCCCAACTAGGTATATATTTACTCATCATTTCACCAGCATTAAACTTTATCAATGTTTAAAAGTGAAAACAAAATTAAAGAATTACACTGCTGCCATGGTTAGTATCCTAAAATATAATTCCACATTACATACTTTATCGAAACAAGCAAGGGAAAGAAACTCAAGCTGGGAGTCTCTGAGTTTGTTTTTGTTTTTGTTTCTTTTTGTTTTTTGAGAAAGTCTTACTCTGTCTCTGTCACTGTGGGTAAAGTGCTGTGACTCACAGCCATCTAAAACTGGGCAGCTGGGGTGATCCTCTTGCTGCAGCCTCCCAAGTAGATGGGACTATATGTGCCCATTACAACACTTGGTTATTTTTTGTAGAGACAAAGTCTTGCTCTTATTCAGACTGATCTAATTCATGAGCTTAAGCAATCCCCCACCTTCACCTCCCCAAAGTGCTAGCATTATAGGCTGAGCCACCTCTCTAGGCTGAAAGTCTCTGTTATTGAGATCATCCATTTTTTGAAAATATAAAACCAATGCATGTATACAATATAGCTCTCATTTCTAGCAAAAAAATACTAATATAGAAACAAGAAAATACTATAGAAAATAAAACTATAAGGGGAAGTTACATTAAACAAGAAAACTATATTTTTTCCTGGATTTTAGTTTTATAGTCTTGTCTGGTTGGTTGGTTTGTTTTATGTTTTTCTTATAATAGAGCATGGTGACAGTGATTTTAACCTCAACTACTGTGATTTCCCAATTCCAGGAACAAACCTTATTTTCTTCTCTTTCATATCCATTATATAACCAAGTTTTCTTTTTTCCTCTTTAAGTAAATCTCAGATAATGTTTAAAACATACACATAAATTTAACTGCTAATATGTGCATTTACCACAAAAGCATATTTGAGCACACGGAAAACATATTTTCTTTGGGAATAATGATATAATCACTTTTGTACACACTTTTGTACTTTCTATACTTTTAGACTATTAATTTTGTTAAAATAAAATTAAAACTATGAATACTTACAGAGATTTATAGTATTTCATTAATTGAAGGCAGGGATGCTGTATAAATTGCAAAATAAGAAATTTCACCTTTAATATATTTTTAATCCCTTTACCTGTCACTTCTCTATTACTGTTTTAATAAGTTTTAAATGCTCTTCCTACTGTTTTGTCAAGCTGTTTGTTACTAGTGCTCACTTTTCTTAGTTAGCTTTTCCAAAACACAGACTTTTAACATAGTTAACTTACATTTGTTGAAAAATATCTCAACATTCATGGATTTTTTGATAGGACAAAATTTACCCACTAAAATTTAAACATTAAAATTCTAGTAAGCAAGAAATAGATAAGGGCTTCTGAAAGGAGGGAGTCCTCAAAATTCTTCACGTCATGTTATGAGTGAATTAAATCTTCACAGTGAAATTTATGATTTTAACAGTCTCTCTCCTTCAAGACATGTTGAAATTACATTTAGCAATTTACAAAACTTGCCATATCTTTAAAGGTCAATTTAATGATATTTTAATGATGGATGAGAATTCATGTTTCTATGCCTAGCCATACAATCACAAACTGTATAATTTTGATGACCTTTATAAATGAGGTTGGTTGATAAATAGGCAAAATTAATAATATGGTTAAATCAATATATGTTGTTGATGACAGTTGCAGTGATTGGAACAACAAGCTATAGAAACACAAGTTTTCCTATCTCAAAGATCCTACTTTATAACTTGACATTCTCAAGAGGTAAATAATGCATGCTGTTTCCTCTATATTTTTATTACAGACAGAAGTCCAAGCAGGAAATTAAATTTAGATTCTTTAAGTGATGAATTGTGTAAACATTTATAACGTTTTCATCTGAGTAAGACAGCTAAGCTGACCTATTTTTACAAGGATCATATAAAAGAACATAAGGCAATAATTGTGCATGAATCCAATGGCTCCATCTGTCTTTATGATCTCTTTTTCCATTGGCTTCATGTGGAACTTACTGGTGGCTAGGGTCAGTAGTGCACATTGAAACTTGATTAAAGTTGTAGATTTGGAGATGAAATAGCAAGACTGTTTTAATCTTCCCAAACTTGACATCACAAACTTCTAGACAATTAATGCTACTGCCTGGATGGCTGCATGCCTCTATAGTTTCTCTTTCTACTGTACCAGATTTTAATTGACTTTCTAGCATGTGACTTTGGGCCATTTACCTCACTTTACTGAGCTACCTCTTTCTGGGCTTATATGATATAGACCGATGGTACTATTTATCTCTACAATACTTTTGTGCGGATAAAAGAAGTGTAATTAGAGGCACACATGAGGAATTTAACAAATGTTATTATCTGACCTTCTTGCTCCCATTATTACTGCAAAAACAAAGATTGAATCTACCCATTGATTTTATTAGAAGTGCATTGAGTCATATTTTGACTGATTCATAGAGTATGAATATTATTATTACTTTAATGGCAAAATAAAATCTTAACTTACAAACATGGACTTGTATTTATATTTTGTTTTGGGCAATAGACTTTTTACCTGAGAACATACATACATCTGTATGCAATTATCTTCAATAAAAAGAGGTTGATTCTGAAAGTTACATTGCTTAGTATTCATTGATTGATTATTTATTTCTTCATTTTCTTAGGGAACAATTTAATCACAAAGTATAAGGTGGTATTTACAGAGTATTACCAGCAGAGAGGACTGGGCAATCAATACAGTAAGAAATTATTTTCCTTAAATTTAAATTCCTTTAAAAATATTCTGTGTCTTTAAATTCTCATTATTTTATTTATATTGCATCATATATGCTAACCCACTATCATTTCTTATCTAATTGATTGGGTTTACATGCCTAATTGTGATACTAGATTTTTGATACTGGATTTCCAGGCTCTTGGTTTCAAGGATTTGATGAATTGAATCGATAGACCACAGGATCAACAGTATGGTTAAGTTTTATTCAACAGGTATTACAGCTCTCACAAAGAGCCAAACCTCCTTGCAGAGCAGGAAACAAGTGTTACAGCTCTTACAAAGAACCAAACCTCTTTGCATAACAGGATATAAGTGTTACAGCTGTTGCTCTTCTGCTCTCTCTCCCTCGGAGGTCTGCAGCCATCTGTGCTTGGGCTCTCTGCTTAGGGGCTTATATAGGGGCAGTTGTCTAATGAGCATTCAGGGCCGGAAAACCAATTAGGAGCAGGTTTTGAAAATGGACCAATCAGGGAAGCACTGGAGGAATCCTCAGTGTCTTCCCCTGCTTGTGTCTGATTCCTTTGCCTATGCTCCAGCCTGCTCCAGCCTGCTGGTTCCTCTGCCAGCTGCTGCCACCCACACTGCCAAGACAGAGGCGGCAGGTACTCCACCCCCACTCGGTTGAGCTGGCTGGGGTGCCACTTATCCAGTATCAATTGGTTTAATTTGTTCCCATTTTTCCCTTGGTTTATTTTTAATAATACTTGAGAATTACCCTCCTTAATGTATTGGGTCATGGCCTCCCTATCTTTCAGGAATTAGGAGAATCTGTAGAATCTCTGTACCTGATTTGATTCAGTGTTGTTAATTTTAATAAAATGTTATTTCCTTTTGATCAAGGTCACATTCAAAATATTTAGCTATTTTAATTTCCATTCCCAGCCAGATATTTTCCCTTTTCTAAATTTTCCAATGTCTATACCAAGTTCAATTAGCAAATATTTTGTAACAATTCTCAACTTTAATGCAATTGACTGACTTCATTTCCTAGATCCTTGTTTTTGTAAGAAATGTCAATGGCATTCTTTTTTATTGCTAAATTAGCAAATATTTGATTAACACGTGTCACCAGATTTCCTTCTGCCTGTCTTCTCATTAGATATTTTTGTTTTAAGACCAGGATAATACCTAAGGCATCACTCTTTATAATTATTTTCCTGTGTTTAAAATATGTTCATATAATACAGAAAATATGTCTCTGATAAAAAAAAAAGGAGCTAATACTAACTTACTAAAATTCAAGGATCTACAACCAAACAAATCTCATTTGCTAGGGCCATTTAGATTTTGTAAATCAAGATATAATGTACATCAGAACATTATGAACCTAGTGACTCATTTCTGTGATCATTTGTCTTCTAATGAAGGCCTCTTTGTGTCTTTAAAATAGTGGCTGCAATGAAAGATGCATGCCAGTGGGATGGGCTCCTTTTAAAACTTCTTTTCTTCAACTCTTGAAATTGACAGTATTCCCTGCTTATCCAGTTGACTACAAAGTAACATGTTGCTAAATTGCCTGCACACCACCCATTGTAATTCTAACCTCATGGGACATAAAGAGTGCGATGTAAGAGGAAGCAAGAAGCATCTGAAACACATTCATGTATTGCCTCTGCTCAAGCACATGCTCCTTTGTTCAACAGGACTTCACTTACAAAATGTAAATTCAAAAATAAAATCATTAAGAATTTCAAGAAGGCTATCGATGTGCAATAAATCAAGTGTGAGTCTTCTGAACATGGAGTCCTATGGGACAATGACTTTGAGGGTTGATGTGAGATTTCCCCTATCAACTCTTGGGCTTTTCTAGGCCCAAGCAAACAGACTTTTTCTCTCCAGACTGCACTCTTTAAATATAAGTCAGACAGGAAGAAAGTAGTATTTTCAATATTTCATGTAAAATCCTTCTGCAATGGACTTCACTTTTTCTGGGAGCTGGAGGAATTGCATTAATTTGTTAATGCCCTCATTCAGTTGCTAATCAACATTAAAGTCTGTCAAGGCATGGCCAAGTGTAATTCCAAACACAATATAAAACTCTTAGATGAAAAACTTATGGAGAGGATTTCCCACTTGGGTGTCTCCCTCCCCACCCCTACTAGAGGCTCTGATGCCTTTCCTTCTCTCTATTGCTTTCTAAGAAATTCTACCTTATCAATTATCTTATGTGCCACAGGTTCATTCTTCAAATCTCTGAGACCAATGACCTAATACAGAAAGAAATTCCATTAACATATTTGCTCATGAATCTGTGTTCATTTTCAAGGAGGTTGGAGAAAGGATAGGAGAAAAACAAAGGACTTTTTCATCAGCTCTCTCTTATGGACATATCCCAAAAGCTGTCACATAGTGTATGTATTCAATCCCAGTGGCCAGAACTTGGGTATATGATTGCAAGTAGCTGCAAGGGAAGCTGAGTAGTGTTGTCTTTTTTTGCAGGCATCCACACACTAAGATAAAGATCATAGCTTTGGAGGCTGGTGACAGTCTCTTCCATAAGATTTCCTAGCACTACAATAGAAGGAAATGAGTCAAAAGTGAAATTCAGGTTTTCATTAGAGGATTATTTTATAAATAGCTTCCAAAAAAAAAAAATAGAAAAAAGTTAGTGAATATTAACTTCCCAACTGAAGGTTGCATATTAGAAACAAAATAAAACATCTAGGCATTAAATTTTACTTTTTGGCTCAAATATCCATTTTTTTCCAAAAAAGAAATCTGCCATGTCTGATAATCTTGCCAGAGGAATGGTTTAAATTCCATGCAGATCAAAAATTGTACCCAATTTAAAATGAAATGAGAATAATATACAGATGATTAATTTATCTCAGATTTTCTTCAATATCATTTAGTGATTTGGATTAAATTGTTAAAGCATCCACTATTTTACCATCATGACAATAATCCTTCTGGGTAAGTACTGTTCCCTTCATTCTTGAACTCCTGAGCTCAAGCATTACACCCTTCTTGGCCACCCATAGTGTTAGAATTATAGGCATGACCCACCTCACTCACCCAAAAATTATAATCTAAATCATAGAAACTAATTTTGGTAGATTCTATTTTCTTTTTTTTTCTTTTTTACAGGTAAATATCAGCGTATACACTATTGCACTTTTGGTTACATCGTTTGTATTTGGAAGGGGAAGTCCAAGTTGTAGTTAAGTCCTTCATAAAGAGGTATACCATATACCCTTGCATTGTCATATACCCATACATTGTACTCATTGGGTGAGAATTTACCAAACCTCTTCCTCTACCCTCTTCCCCCTTTCTTGAATTTAATCTACTAGTTTCAATTTAGTTTTGAGTACCTCAGATGATTGCTTTTCCATTCTTGAAATAACTTTCTAAGGAGAATATTCCCGAATCCATCCAGGCAAATTCAAATGATACAAAGTCTCCATATTTTATGGCTTAATAGTATTCCATGATATACATGTACCACAGTTTATTAACCCATTCATGGGTTGATGGGCACTTGGATTATTTCCACATCTTTGGGATTGTGAAATGAGCTGATATAGATACTATCTTCTTTATTTCAAAAAAATGAAAAGCAAGTTCAAAGTGTAAGGAGACTTGCCTGGGGCAACCTCACTATAGGTGCCAGATTTGGGTTTCAGCTTCCTCCAACTGACCCCACAGTTAGAGCTTCTTATATTATACCACCCTGCTCTTGACCTTTTGCATTCTCTGGTCATCTCTGTCTGAGGTCTGAAACAAGAAGACAGAGGGTCTTGTCATATCTCAACTGGGAATGTGTGAGTTTGGTTCAAAATGTTTGCAGCTCTGCATATGTCTAGAGTGACATGTGTACTTTTATGTGCATATTCATGAAAGTGCAGTAAATATTGCTTTGGGGGCTACAAATAAGTTTTAGTGAGCAGATGAATTTGCAAATTGGACTATGTGAATAATGAGATCAACTGTATTAGCTTTTAAAGGTGAAACAAAGCATAATTATAGTGTTACATCACATGGCAACATAATAAAATGCCATCTGTATTTCAGTTCAAATACCAGCATATATTTCAACTTCTTTAAAAAGTATCATTAATTAGAAAGGTGTCAGTTCTACATTGTTCTTTCAATTTTTCTCTCTCTTTTGTTTTTAATGTATGCCTGTGCATGTACACACACATAAAAATGTACTCGGAATACATTTCTCAGCACATGCATGCCTTCCTCAATTAAATATCAGACAAGGCTCAGTGCATCTGTTTGGTGCATGTTCTTTTCAGGCATGATAGTCACTTAGTAGTGAGTTCTATGAAGGAAAGGTGTGAGGAGCTGACGTTGTTTTCCAGGATATCTAACCTGGTGCTGAGAGGGAAAGAGGTGCTCCTTTGAAGGATGAGTAGGAATTAATCAAACTCAAAGTAGGAAGAGCTGGGAGAGGTGGAGAATGGGAGACTCCAAACAACATGCAGATTATGCAGAATATCTTTTGGTGAGGTAAGCCTAATGATTGAAAAAAAAAGAAGCAGCAGCAGCTGAGTGATACTGAGTGCAGAGTGCCAGACTGCAGAAACATGGTTTGGAGCCAGGCCACGCAGAGCCCTGTAGGTCGTTAGAAAAGGTGTAAAGGAAAGACAGTGTATGTTCTGAGCAGGGGGCATGCTAGTTGAATATGCTTTTTGAAAAGGTCCATCACTATCTTATATACATAAATGATAAAACAAAGGCAGGGATGGATTTGGAAAAATTAATTAGAAAGTTTTTTTCTGTAGATCACACATGGAATTGTGGTGACTTCAACCAATGACAAATTGAGACAGATGAAAATCGATTTGTGTATAATTTTATTGTATTGTCATTTGAATGCAATTTAAGAATCTTTCAGAATAGAAAATATTTTTGGATGAATACTTAAATGCATTTATCAAGAAGCAGTTTTTATATTTTAAAGCTATGAGGAAATAACCAAGCAAAGGTATTAATAATGATGGCTTTAATATCAGAATATCTTTAATATCAGAGCATTGTCTTACTGGTATATGATAAGGGAAAAGGAGTCTATGGAGGAGGTAAGGTAATATGGCTAGTTCCAATCAAGATCAAGTTTTAAATTTGTAAACTAAGACTTTTATGTGTGTCATATATATGTACTTAAATGCATCCTCTCCTTACATACCATCTGGCAGAATGGAAAGCTAAATGATAGAGTCAGCCACTTATTATCAATATACCACATCAAAAAAATTAGGAATTATTATCTTAGTCTCAGGAAGGTATACTGTTTTCACGTTAAAAGAAAAACTTTAAAATGGTAACAGTTTTATAGTCAGGTTTTTCTCCAGCTAGTTTAGGATTATTTTCCTTCAAGTATCACTAAGCCTGCTTGGCATAAGACCACCGTAGGAACCTTGACAGTTCCTGTCAGATTATTAATATTTCCTGTGTTTTCACAGCAGGAGATTTAACAACCTAAAGAAGACCATGGCAAGCATGATTTCAACTCATACTGTTTTCCCCAAACTCTTTGTGCAGTGACCATGCATTCCATTCAAGACCCTAAAATAGAACATAATTCTGCCAGTATGTCTTGACAAATTGTTATTTACCGGTTAGATTTTTTTAAAAGCACCATAGCAACATGTTCTTTTTAGAATGGAAATACAGAAAGATGTCTGATTCATTGTAAAGACAAAAGCACACTCCATCTCAGTATATCTACCAGATGTTCTGTTCGTAGGCAGAAAAAAAAAAAAATGGCAAGTTACTGTATCCAGCTGGTTCCTAAATCATTCTGAAATTCTGTCTACTCCCAAAAGATGTAAATTGGACCATAAAGAAAACAGCAGGTAACATGACTATAAATAAGGGCGGCAGAAAAACTCATACCGCAGGGAGAAGCTAATTAAAATTAGGAAAAAAATGACCATTGTTTAAATAAAGTAGGCAAATTAAAATCTCTCTATGAATTTTTATTATAAACAGAGTTTAATGTCCAACCAAGCAGTAAGTAATTTTCCAATTTATTGCTTCTTTATTTTGTTCTTGCCAAAGATCTTGCAAAAATGAGGTACAGCGATTAATTGCTAGAGGCAGTTATTTTTAAGAAATACCTAAATTTCTCGTTTTTTTAATATTACATATAAAGAGCTTCAAAGTTGCCACATCCATCCACAGAACAAAATCAAAAGCTAAACAAACTTAAAATCCATAACTCTTCTTAAATTCTTTTTAGAATTGAGCTCACAAAGCACACGACTGCCCCAAAACTGAAAAGAAAGATAGTTGGATAGAGAGAATCATAGCTTATGCCCAGGAGCAAAAGCCCACAACTAAAGCTAGATTTAATAGGAAAACAATAAACTTTAATTGACAAGTTGCTGGAGGCATAGGGTGCATTAGACTCAGGAGGAACCCCTCCCCCATATTTTCTTGAGTTTTATTCCCAGGACCCCTACCAAGTTCTAACTATGAAGATCTGAGAAAGATCCCTTTGTGTTTCCAGTAGGAAAACAGGAAAACTAACTATTTGGAAGATATCGCCTGTACTCGTTATTTTACCAGAGAGCCTAACCAAATGGGGTTTCAGCAAAGCCTAACTCTAATCTGGGGAAGAGATAACAGTGGCCTCCTCTGTGCTCTATTTTTTTCTTCTTGCTGATTTGTTTGATGTTAGTCTTTTGTCAGATAAATAGTTTGTGAATATTTTCTCTCATTCTGTAAGTTGTTTATTTACTCTTGATTATTTCCTTTGTTATGCAGAATTTTTTAGCTTAATTAAGCCCTGCTTATTTATTTTTGTTCGTTACCATGCTTGTTTTGGTGGAGTCTTAGCCATGAATTCTTTGCCTAGGCCAATGTCCAGAAGAGTTTTTCCTATGTTTACTTCTAGAATTGTTATGGTTTTAGATCTTAAATTTAAGACTTTGGAAAGGATGCTCTATTCAATACACGGTTCTGGGAAATTTGATAGCTATATGATGAAGAATGAAACTGGATCCCTGTATCTCACCGTATAGAAATTAACTCAAGATAAATTAAGACTTAAATGTAAAATCATTATACATTTTTACTATCTTTTCCATTAATTATCAGCCAGGAAAAAGATAAATAGCATGCTCAGTCTATTATGTCTACCATTTTAAAAGTGGAGTTATTTCCATTTTACTCAAGAAAAAAATGTTGCTACAATATAACTAAAAGTTAGCGGTGTCACTTAGTTTACAAAATACTTCTACTTGTTCAAATATCTTTTTCCTTCACATAATCTATCAAATAGATAATTCCTTCTGCTCATTTAGGATAAAGGAATGAATTGATGTATTAATGAATAAAACAAAAGAATGAATGGAAGACTGTGTATGCTAATTCTAGCTCCTATACTGTTTCTTCTATCTGATGATTTTTAATGTTCCATTCAAATCAATAAACAAAGTAATTTTCCACACTGCCATCTCTAAGCCCCAAGAAGGAATAATAAATAATGGTTTATTAATTAAATAAATGTAAACATTTATTAAATTTTAAATTAAATGTAAATTAAATGTAAATATTGAATGTGGACACCCTGTGCCAGAGAAATCAGAGGAGAACTCAGGAAGGTTGCCATGCTAGAACTTGTTTAAATGTAAACCTGTGCAAAATATACACATGCTCATATAAGGAGCCACTCACTGCAAGTATTTCTGCAAGATCCTTTGAATATGGTTCATATCTCTTTCCACAATATGGTATACATTTAATCCCTTCTCCCAGTGATAAATCAATTCCACATACTCCCTCAAAGTTTCTCTTCCAGGGAATAACAGAAATATGTGAGCTAGTAAGGCTTGGGGATACATGAAGATCATGAGTTGATGGGTGGCCTAAAATTCATTCTTTACATTTAATGTAAAGGGGACAAAAATGGAAATCCATGAGAATTTTGAGGATTTATAAGGTAAATTATTACAAGGTACTGATTATAGACAAAGAAAAATGTGTATGGAAAGCAAATGTTAATAATATACTATAACTGTGCTAGTTCATCAATTATTTAGAGATCTGTCAGAAATAACTGGAGAAATTAGATTGCTTTAGAGCCAATGTTGATGAAACAGAAAAATAATAGCTGGATTTAACCCTTGAAGATATGTTTGATTTGTAGGGCTCCTCTTTGCTAATTATTGATCCTGATATTAAGTAACTAAGCTCGCAAGTTTTGACGTCCACTTCTGTGATATAACAGAAGTGTAGTACTTTACTGTCATTAATACAAAATTTAAATGTGGTGGCATGGAGGAATTTTTACAAATGTTATACATACTATAAGTTTTGTTTGCACTTTCATGTCAGTTAGTTGTATTGACTGCATGCGTGTCTCAAGAGCTGTTCACCCTTGGCCAAACCATTCAGACAATGATTTCTAGTCTTTTAGCATTTTTAGTAATGATAATAAAAAATTATGTATAGCACCTGTTTTCCATGGTGCCTTGAGTAGGAGGCAGTCAACAATAAGAGCTGAGGACACAGATACAATGTGCGTCTGTGACCATTTCACCATACAGAACCCCAGCACAAGCTGATTTTAGGCATCCTGGTACCAGGGTCTTTTGCTGATGGCTCAAGACCCAATGGTAATATGTATACTGTTTGATCTGACTCAGTTGTGGGAGGACCAACTGTACCTGAGAGCCATGGAACTTTTGCATACCTTTGATCCCTGGAAAAAATGCATACCTTTATTTTATCTTGCTATTCCCTACCTTTTACCTATGATAAGAGAGATCAAGGAGTAAAAAACTACTTGAATATCATGTATCCTTTCAGCACTACAACATCTCATGTGAATAGTATGCAACTAACAAAGACCTGATGGATGTCATGCTTTAAAAATCTATTTTTTGGTCAGATTTAAGGTAGAATTTTCAATGCCTTCTTGAGTATACATAGAAATTAACATGAAGTCAGAAAAGTAAAATATTTCTATTAATACTAATCAAGATATATTTTAGAATATTGAAGTTTGGAGTTAGCTTAGATGAAGGATATAAAAACTTTTAAGATGTGACTGGATGTGAAGAGGAAAAGTAAAAAAAAAAAATTGAGTTACACATAATTTAAATGTGAGCCCCCATCCAATTTTTCAAGCAAAGAAATCAAGTATTTAGTTTATATACAACTTTAAACTTCAGAGGAGGGTATAAAATGGGTAGGTGTAAGATTCATCAGCCAATAGTATAGAATGAGAAAAGGGTCTTGGTAATTCAAAGAAAAATTCTACAAAGTTTAGAAGATAAGAGAAGAATTTTTTAGGAGAAAGGACTCAGGTGAGTTCTGTGGTCTTCAGTACCATAAATATGGGAAACTCTTCATCACCAGGTGACAATATCTGCAAACGTTTAAAGGAAGCCCAGATCATACAGTATGAACCTAGCAGCTGATTTCTCACTAAATAGAGAATAGGAAAGTTCTGACGAGGTGACCATCACCAGGCAGGTGAGAGTACGGAGATGAATTTGTGTAGTGCCCACTATATATATTTAATGTCATGTATAACTTTCTAACGTATCCTGCCACTCTCCCTTGCCTTCTAATAAAAGAAGAGATTAGTGATAAACTGAAGACAATTGGTCATTCTCCAGCTCCAAAACTGTTTAGGGCTTGTTTTCTTGTTAAACTCTTCTGCTGTAAGTTTTGGCATAATTTCAGCCTGATACTCTTGGATATCACTGTGTTTGTGAACCAGACTAACAACCTGAGCAATGCACACTTCTACCGCAGGTCATGGTAATAGCTGCACCAATTCTGTTTCCCCTGCTGGGGTACAGGTTGCTGCCTGGTCAGCACGTTGTTTCCCTTCCCTTCCCACCACTCTCCATCCAGAGAGCATTATTGGACACTCACAGTGCTATGATATAGTTCAACCACATGAAGGAAAAAAAAGCTTACCACATGGTAAAACATGTACTGCTCTTGCTTGTGTTTCCCAAAAGTGAAAGCTTTCCTCAAAGATCTGACTTAATGCATGTGTTGTGTTAGTTAAGTCATAACATTTTCTACCATATATTTTTCATTTTATTAATTTTTGTAACTAGCATGAGGATGTTATCTTGCACATTATTACCTTCGCTATAGGTGTCTATTGATAGCATGCATTCTTCTGTGATTCTAGAACAGAGCAGAAATGGTGGGCTTAGTGTACGTTCTACTTGTAACAAAGGGAAATATTGTAAAAAAGATTTTATACTACTGGTCTGCAGATTAATGTTTCCTGTGTTTTAAAAGACATGTTACACAGCAATAGATGAAAGGCATAAATATTTAATTTAAGTCAGCCATAGCCTTATGTGGTCTTCAGTACATAACAGTGTACTGAACAGTATACTTAACAGTGGGACCCAAAGCACCTGTTGTTTTCAATATACAGGAATCCAATGAAGGATATTAATTCTTAGTTCAATTCAGAAAACATTTATTGAGTGCTTACTATATGGAAGGATTTTTCTTTCTGGCTTGGCAATGGGGATTTTCATACATGAATATGTAAGGATAACTTCTGTAAGAAGTTCGCAATCATCTGTCCAAACAAGCATCCATCATAAGTTGCAATGCATATCATACAGGGTAAGTGCTGTGATAGAAACAAGAGAGTCAACGAGAATGTGGAGGGAAGATTTCAGGCATGCTTTTACTAACGAGGTACACTTCAAATGGCATGTGAAGAAAGAACTGTGTTTCCAATAGTAGAAGATAAGGCAATTGCAGCTGAGCAAGTAATCCGCCTGCTACATTTCAGAGCTGAACGCATGACTGATCTCTCATTACTTACTAACCCTCTTCCTCCTGCATGTCCTGACCTCATGAATGACAGCACCGTTGGGGAATTTTTCCAAATCAGATAGTTGACAAGCCTCCTTGATCCCTCTCTTTGGATTATTACCCCACAAAATATCTGACACCACATCCTGTTGGTTTTATCTTTAAATATTTCTCAAATTTGTCCCTTCCTTTTTAACCTCACTATCTGCCATTGCCTGGCTTCAGACAGTTCGGTTTCTTTGTCCATGTTACTTAGAACTGGTTCTTAAGCAATCTGTCTTTAATTTATTCCCAGCTACAGTATATCGTCTACATTTGAGCCAGAAGGAAACTTAAATTGCAAATATAATGGTGCCATAATCCTGCTCAAAATTCTTGAATTTACCTTCAAGGCTCTATTTCAAACTTTCTGGTCGGTTTGAAAAGGTCCTTTGTGACTTGGCTCCAGCTTTCCAACTTCACATCTTTTACTCCGTCCTTTTTGCTATTTATAGTCCAGTGCTCTTCAGTCTTCCAATCAGTCTCTCTCTCTCTCTCTTTTCTCACACGTGCACGCGCACATACGCACATCCTTGTATTCATGATTCTTCACGGAGGACACCATTCTTGTAAATCTACTTCGCTGACTCTTTTTACACTTTTACAGTTACTTTATTCCTCCCAACAGCACCTCTTCTGGCAAGTGGAAGCTCTGTTTGACTCCAAAACTCATGACTGCATTACATTCTCCCACATATCCCCACAGCATGGTCTGCATATCTCTATCACAGCATTTATCACAGTTATTATAATTGTCCATTTGTTTTCCTTTGGGGTGTCATGATCAACTGGAGGATGGTGTCATATCAGATATATATTTCTTAGTTTTGATCTCTTGCACTTACCCACTATCTTTGCATAGTAAATATGAACTTTCTTTATAATGATGAATAAATATGTAAGTGAGCAAAGGCATAAAGCTAGATAGTTTTTGTTTTCTCTCTTCCAAACTTTTCATTCACGGACCTAACCTTGCCTCATTGCATATGGTCTTGTTGAAGTTGCAAATCCCAGGGTTTCATTTTCTTAGCATAGAGATATACATACAGCCCAGGCTATTTCAGAAGTCTAGTAGATTCTTGATGACCACTTAAAATATTTTAGGTGATATTCAGTATTAGATTAAATTTTAGGCCTTATGAGTCAATGAAGCAGGGAGAAATATAGCCTGCTGGTTGCAGTAGGGGCCAACTGGTGCCTCATCAGGAGCTATGCACCACCTCATCCATGTTAGCTTGTCTCAGTTCTAAATAACCTTTCCCACATGATTTATATGTAAATTCTTATTAGCCTGAACCAATCATGCTCTATCAATCTCCATGGTAAATTTAGAGGTCAAGGTGATATTAAGAAATATTTCCTGGGGAGTTTTGAGATGTTTTTTGCTCTTAAAAAGAAAAGTACAGGAAAAAACAGTCCTTACTCTAGAAGGAGTTAGTTTGAGTCAAAAATTATTATTTCAGTTAAGAAAATATTTAAATTGAGATGGCTATAAAATATATGTAGGAAATATCTAGGCAGATTATAAAGTAAATGTTTCTGGGTCCCATTGCCCAATTCTAAATCCTAAGTTCTTAGTTCTATTTTTTTTTTTTAGTTTCATAATAAAATATAAAGTGCCCCAATTAAATTGTCTATCATCCTTTTAAACTTATTATATTTCAAAACTTCTCATGAATTATAATCAATTAGAATTTAATTCTAGAATTTTTCCAGAATGGTAAATGTGATACATACAGATATTTAATAAATACTAGTTAACAGACAGAATGAAATATACTGAATTAAATGGAAGAATAATAAATGCATGAAATGAAATAATATGTATATGCATATATATGCACTCTTAATGGAAAATATGTTTAAATTTTTCCACATATATTTTAACTTTTTATTCATAAGTAATGAATATTATTATTTCCTTCTTTGATGTTTGTGTTATGAGATGAACCAGAAAATGTTCCGACATAACCAAGTGTTTATATTACTAACCTTGTTTACATCCAGAGATAGTGTCATTACAGCTTGTGTCCTGTAGATATCAGCAGTCCAGAATGGCAACGTTTTGGGCATCAAGCTCTAACTCAATTAATCTTTCTTCAATTGCCATAATTGATGAGTTCACACATAAATTTTTTTTTCTTCTAAAATTATCTTGTCAACAATAAAAGCAAGAGAAAATATGAAATAGCAAAGCATTTTTTATAACTTCCAAAGTCTGCACTGATTTTTATCCCCCCTTCATATAAACTCTTTCTTTGCTCAGTACTCCTTTTTAGTAGCACATCTGACACTGGATGTTTGACCTCTGCTACTCTAATAGTTGTTAATGGAAACTTCACCTCATGCAAAGATAAAATGGATTTTTGGCAGCTGTGAGAGATTATGAAGAGTAAGACCAATCTTAGTTGGAATAAGAAGAAAAGAAGTCATCTGTACCTTAAACTACTCAGCTGGTTTTCATTATACATCAAGCTTACATTTATTACAAAGAGGGTAGCCAAGAGACAGACATTGATAGGTCTCTGTGCTTAGACTAAGAAGGCCAGTACTTGATAAATTCTACTTTTCATCTTGACTTGAGTTCAAATGACTCTTAAATCTTTTGAATTAAAATGGCATATATCTGGGAGACAAACTCAGGAAGACTTCTACTTTTGTCCTTATCAGATTGGTTGGCCCTTATTTCTATCTTGAGTATAGTAAAATCTTAGTTCTTCCAACTCATTAAAAGAAACAAGTGGCTCTATAAATCCCTAAAGTTATATAAATAAAACTCATTTAAAGTTGCTCTTATGATATGTTTTATGTATTTATATTTAATATGATTTTGTGTGATGTCCTGAGAATTTACAACATGCCCAAACAAGGAAAGAGGCTGTACACACAATCCTGACATAGGAACAGCTTGGTATGAGTCTGACTTCCACAAGCACGGAACAATTGCATGAGAAATTCTAGGATCATTTGTAATGCTTTTTTTTTTTTTCTTGGTATTGTTTAAACTAATGCATTCAAAGGCTGGTGAGAGAAATAAAAGGCTGACTCTTGTGATACAAGCAGTTTCTAAAAGCACTAATGTAAATGGAGGTCCAGAATGAGTAATATTTTAGGTAAGTACAGAGTGCCTATACTCATATCTATAAATCAAAGGAATTATAAAATGACAGATATTAATAATATTTTTAGTAAATATCTATACTCTAATAACTATCCTAATAATTCTGTCATACTGTTGACATTATATACACACATACCCTTTGCTTTAAGTATTTTACACAAAAATTCATCAGACAAATATATCAGCAAGTATAGTTTGAGTTTAGAACCCAAAATAATGATAGAAGTATTCATATAGAATATTTAGAGCCAAAGAAAAAATGGTAGTTTCAAACATGACTACTAGTTGAGTAGTTTTCAAGTATAAGATTAAGGAAACGCTATCATGATCTTATAATTGACTGTGCTGAAAATGTATCTACTGTTTCCCATAAGGCATAATGCTAGTGTTTAGATAGAAATAGATATATTTAATAATGATAAGGCTATGTCCATCTATTTATACTTAATTAATTTTTATGAAATATAGATGATGAATTTTGTTAAAATGCTTCAGCATCTCTAATTATTTTCTTTCTTTAAATTTCTAGTATCTTATAGTACTAAGTCCATTGATTTTGTGTTGCAAATAGATTCCTATAATAAACTCCATTTAAAATGTCTTGGTGGAGTCTTTTTACAAATACTTTAGAATTTTTATGTTAATATTCATTATTAAAATCTATCTATAATTTTATTGAACTATGAAATAACTTATCAAATGGTGGAAATTTTGGACTAGTTTTATTTCTAAGTTGGTGTGAATGATGCTGCTGTGAACATTTATATACGAGTTTTTAAATGGACATACATTTGATTCTCTTGGACATATATATCTACAAGTAGAATTTCTAGGTATTATGGTAACTGTAACTTTTTAAGGAGTTGCCAAACTCCTTTTTAGTTAAGTTTGATTTTGTCTGGGACAAGTATATTCATCTACTCCAGTGCCCATTGTACTATCATTTACATGGTGTATCTTTTTCTAGCTTTTATTTTGATCCTATTTGGGTCCTGAAACCTAGAGAGTGTCTCTTTTAGGCCCCATATATTACATCATATTTTTTAACCATTCTGCTAATTTCTGCTGTTTGAATGTAGTCTTTGATCTTTTTATATGTGATATAATTATTTTTGGAAAGAAGTATGAAGAATCTGTAAGTAACTCAAATTAGACCTCCCATTTAATCCCAAAGTCCCATTACTATGCATCTACCAGGAAGAAAAAAAAATCATTTTATCATAAAGACATTTGAACTAGATTACTTATCACAGCTCAATTTACAATCACCAGGATGTGGAAACAACATAAATGCTCACCAACCCAAAAATACATTAACAAACTATGGTATATGTATACCATGGAATACTATACAGCCATGAAAAATATTAGCTAGTCTGGATAGAGATGAAAAACATTCTTCTCAGTAAAGTATCACAAGAGTGGAAAAGCAAGTATCCAACATACACAATACTAATATGAAGCCAGTAGACAATCTAATATATGCCCACATAGAAGAAAAACTCAGTTCAATTCAAGTTGAGGGAATAAGGGAAGAGTGATGTGGGAAGAGGGAGGGGGGTGGGTGTGTTCCCACTTAATTTGGCACAATTTAAGGGTATATTGTATACCTCTTGGGTGTAGGACAGAACTGCAAGAGGTACTCTACCTAAAAAAAGCAAGTATGGGACCTAGTTGTTTGTACATTTATATTAACCTGAAATTAAAAAATACGTATATTTAACCAACAACAGTGTGACATGGGCCCCAGCAAATCAAACCAACTTTAACATCTGCATGAATGTATACTAACTGAATGTCATCCCAGTTTTATGAAATAATGTCATTCTATTTTTAAGTTATTGTTTAATTTCAATTCATTCAAGTCCCAGTTGAATAGTGAAAAAAAGTAATATTGTAATTATTCAAAATTTAATAATTTTGTTCTTAATTTTGCTTTTCACTACTGATTTTCTTTTGACTAATGTTCTATTCCTAGGGAAAAGTTGTTTTCAGTGGAAAAGCTCTTAATCACCTGAAGTCAAAAGAAATTCTGTGAGCTTTACTATCCAATTTCCAGGGAGATCAAAGATGGCAATTCTTTGCATTGTTTCTTTATAAGAATTTCGATTCTATCAGTGGTTGCTGTCCTGCTGGTATTCACCATGATTTCAGGATTATTATAGAACTAAGAAAAAGGAATAAAGATAGGGCAAGTTAAAATGCCACAAACCTTAGTCTTTCCATGGTCTCTTCTTTCCCCCTCCTTCCCACCCTCCAGCTTTTTTTTTTCTGGAAATATTCTTTGATTGTTGGAAACTATTTCTCCCTTTTTTTTTCCCCCATCTTTCTTTCTGGAAGTCTTCTTAGATTGTTGGAAATTATTTTCTTTTATTGATTGAGGCATACCCATTCATATTTTTTTCTTATTTTATTTTTTCATTCCTATTTTTATTTATTTTGGGGGGGTTAAAGTTTAATGTACAAATATACATTGCATACAATTAACAATTAGAGAATTAAAGTTAACATGACAGCACAAAATATGAAATACATAGAAATAATTCTTGAGAAATCTATAGTATTTCTACACAGAAAACTTCTAATTATTATTGAAAATATAAAAAGACACATATCTGTATATATTACAAAATTATTATTAATGATTTTTAACATGTTTAGGTAGTTGTTCTGTTATAACTTGGGTTATTGTTTTTCTAGGGATATCAGTACACCACATAGCAACATTGCTACAATCCTTCTGAACTCCCAGAGCACTCTGAATTTGCCATTCATATTTTTGATAGAAAGTAAAACAAAATTATATTATTTATTTATATTTTTTATTGAGGGCACAAAGAATTAGGTTACAATGTTTGTGTTTGTTAGGTAGAGTCTCTCTTACAACTGTGTCCTGCCCCCGAGAGTTGTGTCATACACCCTAACATCGTGTGCTTTAAATGGGAACACTCCCAATCCCTGTTCCCCTCCCCTTTCTCTCATTCTCCTACTCCCACCTTGAATTGATTTGAGTTTTTCTCTTATGTAGGTGTGTGGCTTCATATTAGAATTGAGTGTATTGGATTCTTGCTTCTCCATTCTTGTAATACTTTACTAAGAAGAATGTATTCCAACTCCATATAGGTTAATACAAAAGATGTAAAGTCTATATACTTTTTAATGGCTGAATAGTATTCCATGGTATAGATATACCACTACTTTTTTTTTTTCAAATTAAGTTTAGTGTTTTTTTTTTTTTTTAATTAAGTCATAGTAGTGTACATGAATACTATCATGGGGTACAGTGTACTGTTTCTGTACACAATTTGAAGTACTTTCATCCAACTGGTTAACATAGGCTTCATGTCTTTTTCTTAGTCTTGTGTTAAGACATTTATACTCTACAATTAGAGAGATTCACATGTACCCTTATAGGATGAACCATAGGCGTGATCCCACCAATC
>NW_003852488.1:4318699-4320754 GCF_000181295.1 Otolemur garnettii | reverse complement strand
GGGGCATTTAAGTTGTTTCCACATTTTTGTGATTGTAAATTGAGCTCCAATAAACTGTCTAGTGCAAATATCTTTGGTATCAAATGATGTTTTCTTCTGTGTAGATTCCTAGTAATGGGATTGCAGGATCAAATGGGAGGTCTAATTTGAATTCTTTGAGGATTCTACATAGTTCTTTTCAAAGAGGTTGTATTAGTCTGCAGTCTCATCAGCAGTATGAAAGTGTTCCCTTCTCTCCACATCCATGCCAGCATTCGCAGCTTTGAGACTTTGTGATGTGGGCTATTCTCAGTAGGGTTAGGTGAAATCTCAGGGTAGTTTTGATTTGCATTTCTCTGACAATCAGGGACGATGAGCCTTTTTTCATATGATTGTTAGCCATTTGTGTGTCTTCATCAGAGAAGGTTCTGTTCATACCTCTTGCCCAATGGTAGAAGAAATTGCTCTTATTTTGTTGATTAATTTGAGCTCTCTATAGAGTCTAGTTGTCAAGGCTTTGTGAGATTCATATCCTCCAAATATCTTTTCCCATTCTGAAGGTTGTCTTTTTGCTTTATTTATTGTGTTCTTAGCTGTGCAGAAGCTTTTCAGTTTAATTAAGTCCCGTTTGAGTTCTATTCCTTTGGGACATTCTTCTTCCCCTTCTGGGATATCTATAATTCATATGTTTGAATGCTTCATGAAGTCCCATCATTCTCTCAGTGACTGTTCTGCTTTTTCTCTCTTCTTTTCTGCCTCTGTAACTACCTGCATTAGCTCAAAAGCTTTATCCTCTGGCTTGGAGATTCTCTCTTTTTCATGATCTTATTTGTTATTGATATCTTCTACTGCATCTTTTAAGTTCTCTGACTGATTGCTTCAATTCCTTAAGCTCTGCTATATCTTTTTGATTTTTTTTGTATCTTTCATCCCTTTTTTGGTTCTGTTTTTGAATTTCCTTTTGGTTATTTTCCCTTTTCACAGCAATATCCTTCATTATTTTAACCATCTATATTTTAAATTCCCTTTCTCTCATTTCTAACACTCTTTTATAGGTATAATCCTCTGCAGTAGCTACTCATGATCCTCTGGGGGGGGGCTTGGGGGGAGTTTCTCTGTTCTTATTTTTTATGTTGCCAGGATTTTTCTGTCAGTTCTTCCTCATGAGTGTTTTATTTTTGTTTGCTTTCTTACCCTACTTTTTCCTTTCACTTCCTCCTGCTCTTTAAGTTACCTTGTCTCTTAGGAGTTGGTGTGTCCTTTTGGTATAGAACCAAAGGAAGAGAAGATGGAAGACCAAGGAGGGAGAAAAGATAGAAAAAGAGGGTGATTCCAGAAGAAAAAAGAGTGTAGCGTGAGCATGGGGAAGCAAAAGAAAACAAGGAAGTATGCAACCATGAAGCGAATACTTAGTTTCAGGGATCAGAGGCTTAAAGAAAAGGACAGATTGAAACCTAAAAAGAAAGAAAAGAAAGATCCCAGCACATTAAAGGAAAGAGAAATCCCCCAGCACCCTTCATGCTTATTCTTCCAATATAATACACAACTGGGCCCACCTTACCACATCTTGGTTGATACCAACTTTATCAACTTTCCATTAAAGCCAAACTGGACTTAGTGTAGTCAATGATGGACTGTCTATATGCAAGTGCATTCCTTGTATAACTGACTGTGTAATGGCTGAAATTGAGAAATAGGGGCAGAAATATCGAGTGGCCCTCAAGATTGCCAAGGATCCAAGATTTGAACAATTACCATGCACACACAAAGGAACCTATGCAGATGATTGCTTATTACAGAGAGTAACTCAGCACAAGTGTTACATCATGACCACAGTTGACCGAGACCTTAAACAAAGAATCCAGAAAATCCCTGGAGTTCCTATCATGTATATTTCTAACCATAGATATAATACTGAATGGATGCCAGATGATTATGGAGCCCCTCGGTTCTAATTCTTATAAGGCAATGTTTATATGCCTTTCTTCAACCAACTTTCTCTGTTAACAGTTTGTTAAACATGAAATACCATGAATTATTACTCTGTTCACCAGCTTGCTTTATTATGACCTGGAG
>NW_003852488.1:4314867-4317945 GCF_000181295.1 Otolemur garnettii | reverse complement strand
TGCCTGTGGTTCCAGCTACTTGGGAGGCGGAGGCAGGAGACTCGCTTGAGCCCAGGAGTTGGAGGTTGCTGTGAGCTGTGATGCCACAGCCCTCTACCCAGGGAGATAGTTTGAGGCTCTGTCTCTAAATAAATAAATAAATAAATAAAAGCGAAAGCCAGAAGGACCTCCTATATCAGCGTATCAAGGTCTCCTTAAGCCTGGCCAGTGCTGTAGCACCACATTCCAGACTTCAGAGAGAGGCTCTATCCCATAAATGTAATATTAATTGACAAATAGTAAAACAGAGTAGAAAAAAAATAAATAACAATAATAAAAGTATATAAATCAAAGTGTAAATAAAGTTATGTAAGATGTAAAAAAGGGGGGTATAATGTAGTTGTTATTTGAGAAATTTATGTGAGAAAGATAAGAAAAGTAGAAAAATATATACAAAAAGAGAGCAACATGGAGAGAAATGGAAAGGAAAGATAGAATAAAAGTGATAGGAAAACCATAGCAAAAAATGAAGCCCTCGTTACCGAAGAAGGTAAAAATGGAAAACTAAAAATACTATAAAACAAAACAATACAAACAAACAAAAAAATCTTAAAGGATAAGATTGGGGGGAATTAACAGGAGCAGAAAAACTGTCAAAAATACATCCTTATTGAAAATATTAATTACTTTTAAATCTCACTACCAACATTAATTTTCCTGGTTATTCCTTTCAGTAATGAATTGAAAGAGGATACATTGAAAAATTATAATTACAGAAGAAGAAGAGGAAGAGGAGGAGAAGAAAAAGAAAAATGAAAATCTAGGGAAAAATGTTGAAAAAAATTTTTTAAAAACAGAAAAAAAAAAAAATATATATATATATATATCCATATATGGCCTGGACAATAGTTGATGTTCTGGAGTATAAAGTGCTAATTATGACACTAATACAGCTGTGTAAGATGAGTCTGGAAGCCTCTGTCTTGCGAAGGAGACCTGGTCCTTTCTTCCTTATTTCTTTGCTCTCAATCCCCACATGGTTGGTACCCTGTAATTCTCATCAGCCTTCTTAATAGACATACCTTGACCTTTCCAAACCATGTCCTTGGTCACACAGTGACTTTCCCAGGAAAGTTCGTGTCTCTCAGATTTTGCCCATGGGTGGCCCAGCTAATCAGGTGCAGTAGAACCAGCCTGGCACTAAGACCCTGAGGGCTGATCTCACAAGGCAGCTTTCCCACAATGGCAGAGCCTGGCTGCAATTGAACAAGAGCTATACTCTGCCTGGTGGTCCAGTCCTGGCCCCTGGGCACTGTTCAAGATCTCTTACTTGCTCACCCAAGCTTTCCCCCCACCAAGTGCCCAGGTCCAAAATAACTAACTAACTAAATAAATAAATAAATAAACAAACAAATAAATCAGCCTGAGGGGCAGGCCCTCTATGCATACTGCTGAACCAGCTGGGCCAGTCCCTCTCTGTCTGCATACTGTTGAACCAGTTGGCCCCTGCTGGCACACTACCCTATCTGCCAGTTCTCCATTTTCCCGACCTCTTCTTGGGCTCTTGGAGGCTTTTGCTGCCTTCCTGTGACCCCAAAGTGATGCTTCTGGGCAGGGCCCTCCAGCCAGAAGTGAATGGAGTTCTTTCTCCCCAATCTCCCCACGTGTAGCTGCAAAGAAGGTGTCTCTAGTCTGCCATCTTGTTCTGGCTCCCAATAAAACTATTTTGTTTGAATTCATACTATGTTTCATTTTTTCATTTTTTGTTAGCAAATTGTCTCTTCATTCTTTGCTGTGTGTGGTTCTGATACTTTTACTTTTCTTTCTTTCTTTTTTTTTTGAGACAGTTTCACTTTGTTGCCCTCAATAGAGTGCTCTGACGTCACAGCTCACAGAAAGCTCAAACTCTTGGGCTTAAGTGATTCTCTTGCCTCAGCTTCCCAAGTGGCTGAGACTACAGATGCCCGCCATAACACCTCGCCATTTTTTGGTTGTACTTGTCATTGTTGTCTGGCAGGCCAGAGTTGGGTTGGAACCTGCCAGCTTGAGTGTATGTGGCTCGTGCCCCAGCCCCTGAGCTATAGGTTTCGAGCCAATACTTCAAAAGTTTTATAATTTGTTCCAGTGTTTTCCTTTAGAATTGCAACTTTACATAATTTTCTTGGTTATCTGTTTTTAATTTTATTTATTAATTCCCTCCTTTTTCTCTTTCTTCCTTTTCTCCTTTTTTCCTCACTACCACATTTTAGGCAAAGTTAATATTCTTCAAATCTTAACTTTGTAATGTAACATAACATTTTATTTAGTCTTTAATTCATTCCTATTACACATAGAATTTTATTTTCACCAATTTACGTTGTTATAATAGGTTATTTTTGCATTATGTTCTATGAATCTTCCCCAGGATTGCTAGTCTTGGTTAAAATACTAATTATTTTCAAACATTTTGGGAAATGTTTAAAATTTCCTTTAGTTTTGATACTTGAAAAAGATTTTGTCTGAATTATTTGTTTACTGTACCTAGAAGGAAACTTATTTTTGTAATCTTATTACTTTATTAATATTCTTCTTGATTTTGACAATATATTTCTTTTCTTTCTTTTTTTTTTAGTTCTTTTTTTTACCGGAACTGGGTTTGAACCCACCACCTCCAACATATGGGGCCAGTGCCGTACTCCTTTGAGCCACAGGAACTGCCCCAATTTTGACAATAAATTTCTATGTCATGCAATGTACCCTTCTCATGTATATACTCATTCTTTTTATTTGAAGATCTTTCTGTAATTCAATAATTTTGCATTTTTCTGTAACATTAGTTTGATTTTTTTGAAGACTTCAATTATGAATTTGCTAGGATATTTTTGTCTCTTTTTAATGTTTATCTTTTCTTTATAACTTATAAATTTTTACCATAAACAGCTTACCTGAATTATGTTTTTTTAATTGTGCCTTCCATGATCAACTTTGTTTTCAGCAGTGCTTTTTCTTCATCCTGTTCTTTCTGATTTTAAGTATGTCTATTATAATAATAAAATCCTGCATTCTTTTTGGTATATTTGTCATATATCTATTTTTTTAATTCCTTGCTTTTTTTTTTTT
>NW_003852488.1:4313816-4314739 GCF_000181295.1 Otolemur garnettii | reverse complement strand
GTCATAGCTTACAGGAACCTCCAGCATTTGGGTTTAGGCAATTCTCTTGCCTCAGCCTACCAAGTAGCTGGGACTATAGGCACCTCCACAATGCCTGTCTATTTTTTGTTGCAGTTTGGAGCGGGTTTAAACCCGCTGCCCTCGGTATATGGGGCTGGCATCCTACTCACTAAGCCACAGGCATCGCCAGGGGTTCTTGATTTTATAATAACTACTCTTATTTTTTTTTCTTATAAAAATATTGCTAGGTATTTTACTTTTGACAAATCTATTTTGGTATCTTTGGACAAATTTAAGATTTTTTTGTTGTTGTTAATTTCTTTATTTTTTATTTATTTTCATTTTTATTTTATTTATTTTTTTTATTGAATGGTAACTATCTACATTAATGCACTTCTGGGGTACAGTGTGGGATTTTCACACACAATGCGAAATACTTCCATCAAACTGGTTAACATAGCCTTCATGTCATTTTCTTAGTTATTGTGTTAAATGTTCATATTCTACTCATAGAAAGATTCACTTGTACCCTTGAAAGATAAACCTCAGAAGGGATCCCTCCAATCCCCCTCCCTCCACCTATTCTCCCCTTCCCTCTCCCTCCCCCCCATATTCTTAGGGTGTTTTAGGTTATAGCTTTCATATAAAAGGTTTACATTAATTTCATAATAGGGATGTATACATTGGATACTTTTTCTTCCATTCCTGTGATACTTTGCTAAGAAGAACATTTTCCAGCTCCATCCATGTGAACGTGAAGGACATAAAGTCCCCATCTTTCTTTATGGCTGCATAGTATTCCATGGTGTACATATACCACAGTTTATTGATCCATTTGTGGATCGATGGGCACTTGGGCTTCTTCCATGACCTGGAAATTATGAACTGGGCTACAATAAACATTCTGATACAAATATCTTTGT
>NW_003852488.1:4293103-4309834 GCF_000181295.1 Otolemur garnettii | reverse complement strand
GTCTTGTTCAGGTTGAGTCATGCTGGGGTTCTGAAACTATCTGCTATCTGAATTTCAGAATCTCTTGGCATGTCTCGAAAGTTCTCTTTCATAATTTCATGAAGAAGAGCCTCTGTGTTTTGTGAAGCAACTTCATCACCTTCAGGGATTCCTATAATGTGAATATTAGTTTTCTTCGAATTATCTGAGAGTTCTCTGAGAGTGAGATCTGTTTTTGGTCTCCATTTATTTTAATCTTTGCACTCCTGGGCTTCTTCAAAAGTTTTGTCTTCAAAGTCAGAGATCCTTTCTTTTGCCTGTTCCACTCTGTTATGGAGGGCTGCAACCTCTTGTCTCAGTGTTTCAAAATCTTTGATCATTTTATCTTTGAAATAGTTGAATTCTTGAGACATCTTTTGAATAATTTTCTGAGAAATCTTTTGAATAATTTCTTGAACTTCTAATTCCTTCCTTTCTTCCTTTCTGTTATTCTTATTTGCTATCCACATTCTGAACTCAATTTCTGACATCTCAGCCATCTGTTTATGGATGGTGTCTTCAATTGCATCTACCCCATTTTTCCTTGGGGGAGTTGATCTACTCTGGTTATTCAAGTTGCCAGAGATTTTCTGCTGATTCCACCCCATGCTGAATTTGCCTTGTTTGGAGGCCTTATCAGGACCGTTCAGTTGGTGGCTTCTTCTGGTTGCCCAGAGAGACAGGCAGAGCGTGTCTGTTGTTTTCTCTCAGTTTGTGGGTGCTGGGGCACCTGGGGCACAGTGGAACAGCAGCAGCTGCATGGGAGTGTGCGTAGCTAGATTAGACCTTGTTCTGCCTGGTGGGGCAACCGGGGGGGCGGGGGCAGGAGACTAGCAGTAGCCGGTTCAGTCCTAGTTCGGCCCTGCTGGGGCAACTGGTTGAACAGGGGAACTGTAGAGGCTAAATCAGTCCTAGTTCAGCCCCACCAGAGTAGCTAGTGGGGGGAGTGGAGGACTCCTTCACTGTCACCCTCTGGATGCGTGCAGCACTAGCAAGCCTATCTGTGCCCTCCCAGAGTGGGAGTCCAGAGCGGAAATTCCTCCACCTCTGCCCACAGGATGCACGTGGCCCTAGCAAACAGTTCTGGGCCTGCCCAGGGCAGTAGACTCTTCCACCGCTGCCTGCAGGGCACACGTGGTTCTAGCAAGCAGTTCTGGACCCACCCAGCATAGGTGCCCGGATTAGGGAACTCCTCCGCTGGCCCCCGTGGGGTGTGCATGTCTCTAGTGAACTGTTTTTGGTCTGCCTGAAACAGAGGACTCCTCTGCCACTTCCTGTAGGACACCCGTGGCACTAGCAAGCAGTTCTGGGCCTGCCCAGAGCAGGAGCCTGGGGCAGGGATCTCCTCTGCTGCCCGTGAGGATTGCAACTCTAGCAAGCAATTCTGAGCCCGCCCCAAGTGGGGGACTCTTCCACCACTGCTGCTGGGGCACCTGTGGCTCTAGCAAGTAGTTCTGTGCCTGCCCGATGCAGGGGCCTCCTTCTTCACTGCCCATGGGGTGCGCGAGGCTCTAGCAAGTAATTCTGTGGCTTCCCGGAGCAGGGGACTCCTCTGTGACCGCCTGCCACCTGCAGGAGGTGTGTGGCTCTAGCAAGCAGTTCTGGGCCCTCCCAGAGTGGGGGACTCCTCTGACAGCACCTGTGGGGTACACAAGTCTCTAGCAAGTAGTTCTATGCCTGCCTGGAGCAGGGGACTCCTCTGCAGCCCCCTGGAAGCCCCCGGGAAGCATGCAGCTCCAGCAAGCAATTCTGGGGCCCGCTTTGTACTTGTATTTTGTGTTCTTAAGTGCTCAGCTTGTTGAACTTCTTTCGGGGCTTAGTTCCCCATCTTTGGCTTCATAGATTCTGATTCCAACCAATTTTTCTTCCTTTGCTCAGGAGCCTCTGACCAGGGTTGCTACTAGTCGGCCATCTTCCCAGAATCCAGATACTTCTTATTGTAGGGAATGGTCAGGTTAGTATTACAAGATTATAATTTTCTCAACCTAAATCTCTTTCTTAGCTACTACAAAGTCAGGCTGCTTCCTGTAAATATTTTTAAATGAATAAATTTTTTGTTTTGTTTTGTTTTGCACCTCTAATACTAAGATAAGACATTTTCTGACCTCAATATTCATCCTTTTTCTTTCTGGGTGTATGACCCACAATTTCAGAAACATGTGTGTGACATGTGGTACTGTCTCCCATTAGCTCTTATTTTTCTCCACTTACATTTCTTAATGGATGTTGTTTGCACAAATTTATTTTGCAAAACTTTATAAAAATCATAGAGCTTTCTTATAGTTTTGCTGACAACAGAATTGAATTTTTTTTCTTCCCTTTGGTTTACTTCTAGGAAGAGGGATAAAAAATGCCTTAGTTCACACAGTCATTTTACCCTAGGAGTCATAAATTGGCATTAACTTAATAACTAATGCATTTATGAAAACATAGCTTACATTGCAAGTTTTATATTTTCTTTTCCTTGCATATCCAAAGGTCAACAATTCTGTTTTCAAGATTTATAATACAGAATTAATATAATTTTCAGCATGAAGAGCCAGAGAATTAAAAAGTTTAAGTCATAATATTTTAGGTTTTTTAATGCGAAGTCAGTCTCAGAACATAGGTCTAAATTACCAAATCTAGGTGCTTCAGCATAAATTTACAGTGAATTTAAAATTGTAACTAGAATAAAATGCTGATGGATGAGTTTATTTTAGTAGTGCTGATGAGAAATGTAAAATCAAGCTAAATGGAAATCCAACCAACAAATTTGAGCCTACATTACAGTCACCTCATCTTTCACCCTAATCACACATCCTGCAATCAGCACTAAAATTTATCAAATAAATACAGACTACTAAATGAGCCAATGAAAGATCATGTACTTCTTCATTCTTTCATTCACCTATTAGTCATTCATCACATATGTATTCATATAACACATACTTATATTGCATTGTTACAATGTATTTTCCATTGTATACTACTGATTAAGATACTTGTGGATCTACTCTTAAAGAGCTTAAAATGTATTAGGAAGGAAAAGTCTTAAAAAAAAATTGAAAATGTGTAATGTCTTTACAAAACAAAGATTTATATTAGTATATAAAACTGAACCTTTTTTCTTTTAAACTTTATTCTTATATTTTATGAAAGAAAAGATAAAGTTAATAATTTTTCTCAAATGTTCCATCCTTTTTTTGGATTAAAGCACTAACAATAAAATTAAAACTCTGCATTAATTTTGCACTGAAAAATAAATGAATACAAGCAAACTGGTAATTTTTTCAACAGAATTTGGAAGCAGGATTTGATAAAGGATAATTTTCTGCTATTTTTATGTTTTATCAATTTTTCAATTTTTCCCATTCCAAATATTTATAAGTTCAATGACAAGATTCATTGTGCTTCTCAAAGTGTTATTTTGAGAAGTTATTAAGGGTAAAACTATAGGGACAATGTTTAAACAACTGCCAATCTAATATCATTTAACATTTTATTATTTAGTTTTATTTTATTCTACAAATCCACTTTTCCTATAGACAAGTACTCATTAAAATATCAAAAAGATGGGTTTATTTCAAGTAGATTTATTTCCCTGTTGCAAAATTTGTGGATTAGCCTAACCACATTAGTGGTATAATTTTAAAATT
This sequence comes from Otolemur garnettii, assembly GCF_000181295.1. Taxonomy (NCBI): domain Eukaryota; kingdom Metazoa; phylum Chordata; class Mammalia; order Primates; family Galagidae; genus Otolemur; species Otolemur garnettii. The sequence continues at coordinate 4,306,178 of NW_003852488.1, read as the reverse complement.
AAGAGTAATTACAATTTATTGAACATACATCTGTGCAAAGCATTATACTAAGTACTTATCATGCATTTTTTCATTTAAATTCCTTATAAAATAGAAACTACTATTTTACCCATTTATAGAAGAGAGAAGACTAGAAATTATAAATGCTTCAGTTGCTTCACATGAAATATGGTAAAACCATGGTAACTTGACCACCCAAGGTACTGTAATAAACTGGTTCACATGAAATACAGTAAAACCTTCGTAATTTGACCACCCAAGGTACTGTAACAAACTGGTCAACACACGGAGCTGGTTATCATAAGGAACTAGGCCTATTGCTCTGATAAGTGCATGTGGTGCATGTCTGGTCTATGAAAATTAGGTCAACTTAAGAAGGTGGTCAATGCAAGGAGGTGGTCAACTACAGAGGTTCTACTGTAATTTAGAAGAGGTAAGACCAAAATTTCAATCTGCATTATCTGACTCCAAACTCTGTATACTCACTCTCAATTTCCTTAGTTGAATTAGACAAGTTAGTGTATCCTATAAAGAAAATAGTTGGGAGGTGACTCAAAAGGATCACTTGAGCCCAGGAGTTTGACATCCTGGGCAACATAGCCAGAACTTGTCTCTATAATATGAAAATTATCCAGTCCCCTGTAGTACAGGCTATTCAGGAGGCTGAATCAGTAGAATCACTTGAGCCCAGGTATTTGAGATTGCAGTGAACCATGGTGATTCCATTGCACTCTAGCATAGGCAACAGAGCAAGATGTGACACTCTGTCTGAAAAAAAGAAAAGAAGAAAGAAAAGAAAGGGAACCTCTTTACTCAATGCTATAAATAGAGGATGAGTTATCACCAATTATTGTCCCTTAGTTATCTTGCCTATTTTCCAACAAGAATATATTCATGGCTTATGTATCATCTTCCCTTGGTATAACAGATGGTAATAGTAAGAGTTCACCTATTAATGGCCTTTTCTTTTTACCATGACTTGGTTATGTGTGGTCCTCAACTTTTCTCTCCACAATGAACTGAGAGTCTCAAAGCACAACTTACATGATATAGCTGTAGCCTACCAAGATGAGTATGCTATAAGTTCAAAAAAGATTCTGAATTTTTTTTAATGCATAGCAATTTCAATTTAAAATAAGTCAAAATACATTCAAAGTCTCTTTGAAGATATCTGTCTTGCAATATTAACTAGAAAACAAGGCTTGACTCTTCATTAGTGTATTTATTCTCAACATCTAATAAAGGAATTAGAAACTTGAAACATAAGTTCTTACATTCTTTAAAATAAGTAGGAAAAGACTCAAACTACTATCCACCTTTTTAAATTTAGAACTAGGTCACAAATCTTATATTATCAATTTATAAAGTATATTTAAGTTTGTTTCCCATATAAGGATAGAAAGTGGAGATGTATCAGTAAGCAAAAACTTACAGAGCCCTGCTTTCATGGAGACTGCATTCTGTTTGAAGACATCAACCAACATATTAAAAATAATTTTAAACTGATATATTTTGCTGATATATTTTGTGAAGAAATGATATAGTGGTGATGGTTGAGGCAAAAATGTTCTCACTGAGTGGGTAAACCAAAAAAGAACTGAGGAGCTAAAGGTAGCTGTGACATACTGTCACACAGCTCCTGGTGGCCAGTGAGCAGGCATGGCGAATCTGCCTTCACTTAAACTATGGGGGCAAGCAAGCTTACTAACTAATATGGGAACCTTCTTTTCCAACACAGGCAGAGAGCCTTGGGGCCTTATATATTAGGCAGAGCAACAGTGGCTCCAAATTCAATGCTAATGGCAATAGATACATGGCACCTGCCAGCTTAATCATAATTATTCAAAACAATCACTTACTTATGGCCTTCAGGTGGGAAGACCTAATTTAACTCATCTTCCCCACAGATGGTTATAAATAGAAAGGAATATGGAAAGCCCCCCTTTTTCAGGCATTTGTACCTTCAATCCCCGGTCCCGGCTGGTTTTATTTGTGCCACGACAGGGTGCCCACAGTGGGCACCAACAATTTTTGTTCATTTCTATCATTTTAATTGAGTTTTATATGAGAGGAGAGATACTGTGTGTGCTGTTGGGAATCAGAAACATGCTATACTTATTAAGATAGCATATTTATGATTTTGTATTATTTAGAAAAGAATGAATTACAGCTCAGAAGACAAAGTAATTTCTATGTACAAAATTTCACAAAGTATCTGAGACAAATAGTTTGCACAAATGCAGTTTTAGAAATCCTCTATCATATATCTGTGTAACCTCAGTTCCTGGCTCTTTGCCTTACGGATGGTAATCACTCACTCAATTTCTATTAAGTGGGCTCGGTGCCGGTAGCTCAAGTGGCTAAGGCGCCAGCCACATACACCAGAGCTGGCGGGTTCGAATCAATCCTGGGCCTGCCAAATAACAATGACAACGACAACCAAAAAATGGCTTGGTCTTGTTGTGGGCACCTGTAGTCCCAGCTACTTGGAAGGCTGAGGCAAGAGAATCACTTGAGTCCAGGAGTTGGAGGTTGCTGTGATCTGTAATGCCACAGCACTCTACTCAGGGCGACAGCTTGAGGCTCTGTCTCAAAAAAAAAAAAAAACAATTCTATTAAGTGAATGAAAATAAATAACATATTATCTTGAAGATGTGTTTTTGAAAATCTTTTATGTCGTAATGCACTTTATTTTTTTCATATATAGCTTTATAAAGTCTGAGACAATCTGGAGCTGTTTGAGGTAATTCCAGTAAAGGTACCTAAATAACATGCAAGTCTGAATGTCACACTGTGAATTTTCATTTATTTTTAATTCTTCATTCAATTCTAAGTAGAGAGAAACTTGAATAAACAGGTTTTACAAAAGATATTTCCAATAAAGAAAAGCTGTGGGATTATGAAAACAGGACTTTTCACTAAATGGAATAAGGAGAAGCTTAAAATTAAACTTTCCATTAACCAAGAGTAATGTAACTGAAGACGTGGTTTTAAAAGTATATAAGGCACTTTGGAAAAGGCAGCAAAAACAGCTTCTGGAGACTGGGGAACTCCGTTTGGCAGTCTATACCATTAATAATAGTATTTTCACTAAATTACATGCATTCATAACCTGTTCTACATCCTCCTTATAAAACACAATTTACACAAAATTGTTCTGCTTTACTCCTAAGGACATACTTGAAGAGATTTATTATGAAAATGAATGCCCTTACCTATAGCATTTTACATTGGAAGTAGTGATTTACATCACTGTCAATTAGAATACACTTTGTCTTCCTAAACTTTTATTGAAGTAAAATGTATCATATTAGTGTTACCTATTATAATCTTTAAAAATCTAGAAATACAATGGTGGGGGAAGAGTTTCTCAATAAACATTATAGTATTCTTAATTGTAGAAACAGCAAAAGATGCCATTGATACCAGAATTTCGTTTTTGCTCCTGGCTAGCTGGCCAAATACAGTACCAGAGTTTCAGGTTCTAGGTCTCCACAATTTGAAGAATGAATCCATGGACCACGGATAGGTAGTAAGACAGGATTTATTCATAGTAACAAAGAATACAAAAACCAAAGCTCCTGGCAGAGAGAACCCAGGTGGCAGAACAAGTTCTCTTGCTCCCTTTCCTAAGTCTGTCTCCAGGCTCTCTGCTCAGGGGTATATACAGTCCAGGGGGTTATCCTGCAGAACTCAATGTTTACTTTTAGGGCATAGGTCTTCTAAAGTTCCAGCCAGTCAGAAGTTTAGCAGTCAGAAGTTTCAGGCCTTAGAAAGGTACATGAAATTGACCAGGCCATGAAATTGACCAGCCCTAGAAAAGGTGGAGTTTCCCCTTCCTGCAGGGAAGGAAACACCAAGGCAGGGGTGTCTCCTCCACAGTTGTGTGGCCCCTCTGGCTTCTAGAGCCTCCTTGGACCACCCCTGCCTACCCTCCAGCCTGCTGCTGGTCCCAGAACCTTCAGGGTGGCAGGTCTTGGTTAAGGTGGCCAGATTTTAACATTGGTAAAGCAAAGCGGGACACTATTGCTCGGGGGTGGGGTGGGGGTGGGGCGGAGGAGGCGTGTGTTCTCAATTAAAAATTTGGTCTATATGGAGCAACAAAAATTTTCATAGAACGCAAAAATAGTATTGTAATTTTTTAAAATTTCAACATAAGTACAATTTACAAATATAACACATTTAAAAAAATTATGTATAGGGTGGCACCTGTGGCTCAAAGGAGTAGGGCGCTGGTCCACCTAGGCAAGGTTGCCCAGGAGGGGAGTAGGGAGTTTACATTAGCCTTTTCATTTCCAAATGAAGTTACATTAACCTCTTCATTCCCAAATGGCGTTACATTAACCTTTTCAGCAGCTGAAAACCTATATTCCCTTCCCATTGCCCTGCCCTTCCCTAGATTGTTGTGCATTCTTTCAAAAAATCGAGACTTTTTTAAAATGCCACGGGACATGGGACAAATTGTTAAAAATTGGGACTGTCCCGCAAAAGCAGGACGTCTGGTCACCTTAGTCTTGGTGCCTACCTCAGTCCTGTATCACCATTAATGTATTCTTTCTTTTTATAGTGAAAGGAATTATGATTCATATGTTACAGGGAGTTAGCATGCCTTCTACATCTTAAATCAGGTGTCTGGGTTACAAAACTGAATGTCCTAGTGATATATACTCTCCAGAGATTTTGTGTAAATTATTTGTCAATTCATAGTAAGATGAGTAAGCAATAAAACCAATGATATTTAAGAACATCTTCAGTTGATCATAAAATAATACAAGGTCCTAACTGTTTTATATTCTTACCAACAATATTTGCCTGTGGTCTGAGTGAAGCATCTCCATCACACCATTTTATGTGTGTGGTTTACTATAAAACTTACTTTCATATGCTTAAAAGTCCTCAAGTTTCACTTCATACTCACTTTTGCAAGTGAAAAGTCATTTTCTAAAACTTTTATTTCTGGCACTCAAAGTTATTTTTGTGTGATCTAAAAAAAAAGTTGCTATGTTAACTTGACAAAAGATTGCATGATAATGATTGAGACTTTATAATAGTGCTTTGTAATTTTATTAAGGCCAGCCTATGAAAAAATATTTTTATTCTTTCAGTGTACATATATTAATAGCATACAGAGGTTTTTTAATGGTTTTTTCATTTAGTTTTGGGTCACCCCTTTTTACCCCCAACTCCCCAACAAGACCACAGGCAAGGAAAATACAATATACCATAAAGGGTAAGCATTAGATCTTGCTTACAAATAAGAACTCAGTGTAATCTGAAACTGTGAATGATTGCAGTTAAACACTTACATAGAGATTAAAAAATTGTCCAGGGAGTGAAACGATTATCCAGCAGTTTAGAGAAGGCCTCTTACTTCTTCCTTAACTACAATGCACAGATATTCTGTAGCATTACTAAATTACATACGTTTAATTAAAGAAAAAAGTAAATGTCTGAGTTTTTGGCATCCTTTGAAGTAATGTAAACAGTCATTTTATTGATGTAATAATATTATTTTTCTAAAACAATTTTCAATGAAAGAGAAATTCTGTCTTATGGGACACTGAACACCACATAGGAATAAGAAGGATTTGGGTATCTTGTACGGTATTTTTTGTTTCGTGAAATGACAAAATGTTATTATGTTCTTATATCATTTTTATTATTACTCAGAAAATCTACTTTATTATTGTACATGAATGTCCTTTTTATTTATTGCATTCAGCCCTAGTATAAATAGGAAGTAGAAGACTGGTTCATTAATTAATAATGCTCCATTGATAGTTTATTTTTCATTCTATATTAATTCATTCAGATCAGACAATACCTTTCAATTGAATGAATTAAAAAAAAATGGAAGTGCCAGGCATGGTGGCTCATGCCTGTAATCCCAGCTGTGTGGGAAGCTGAGGCAAGAGAACTGCTTGAGCTCAGGAGTTCAAGACTCGTCTGAGCAAGAGTGAGACCCCCCAGTCATGAAAAAAATTGAAAAAACCCAGCTGGGCACCAAGGCAAGCACCTGTAATCCCAGTGGCTTCTGGAGGCTGAGGCAGCGGGATGCCCACAGCCCAAGTCTGAGGTTGCAGTGAGCTATGAGGCCATTGCACTCTGCTCAGGGTATAGGGTGGGACTCTGTCGCAACAACAACAAAGAAAGCTTTCCCATAAATGACATTTCGTTCAGCAGGCAAAATATGGATGTAATCATTGTACTTTATTATCCAACTTTTTGGTGATGAATTAAGTTATTTTCCATTGTAAATTTAGCCTTTATAGAGTTTTAGTTCTCTTATTTTATCCAAGAAAAACAATTATGCCAAAACCTTTTATATATTGGGCCAGAGATAAGAAATATGCATGTGCATGCATGCATACACATGCACACATACACACACACACACATAGCATGTGCTCTGTATCTTATTAAGTGTCTGCTTTCATTACTAATGCTAATATCAGTCATATGGAAAGTTCAGTAAAAATATTAGGTACTGTATATTTAATATAATTATACATATTGTCAATTAAATGGAACTCCATGGGCTATAATAATGTAGGAAGGCTTGTTAGAAGAAGTAGACTAACCAAGAATCAAGGGAATGGATATTTATGAATTTAAATATTTCTTTAACTGTATTAATTAGCACTATTATTTTCCCAATAGTAAAGATGGGGAAAATGAGGAATGGAGAGATTAAATTATTTCTCCAAAATTATATATTACACAGCTAGTAAACATTAGATTGAAATATTAAACCTAGGCATGATAGTTCTATGTTGGCTCTAGAACAGGTAGGGTTTAAGTAAAACAAAAAGTTTGTAAGTCATAATTATCTTAGTCCTGTACCTAATACTCCATAAGTAAGGGAAAAATTCATGGTCCTCATCAAAACTATTCTTCTTTATGACTGTCTGGGCCATCTCTCTGGGTGTGTTTGAATGTGTATGCATGCTTAGTTAGAAATTATTTCCAAGACTTCTGGATTAAAGTGTTCTTTACATAAATTTTAATAAAACATTTTGTTCAGGCTCATATTAGTTAGCATAAAACTATAATACAGAATCTTTGTGTTATAAAAATAAATATTTTTATGAAGAGACTTGGCTGCATTTATGAAATTATAAGCTTATTTATTATGTTTTATTCAAATGAATAAATCTTTTTGAAAATAATGTCTCTATAATAATAAAATTTGCAACAAAATTGTTTTAATACCAAAGCATAGCTTCAGTAAAAACTAGACAACTCATTCTAATATAGAATAATTACCTTTTTAAATTGCTCTTAAAGAAGCAATAATATTGCTAGTGTAAAACTTCAAAAATATTTTCATCAATGACTACAATACTTTAAATATTGTAATGTCAACTTTGTGAAACTGAAGTGTATTAATTGGAAACATTTATTTACTAGTCCTACGATAAATTAGTGAAATGAAATACTCATCTACATTCATTATTTCTATTAATCTGTCAAAGTTTCTTTCTGAGAAAGAATTCTAAAGGAAGGTAGTGCAAATGAAAACATCTACATATAATTTAAATTATAAAACAATGTATGTGATAGAATTGCATTCACTGTTTCTGGTTCTTAGCTTCTCTTTAGGGGAAATTATTTTGGTACTTAAAGAGTCTCATTTTTTTGCTAATTATTGCTTCTCTTCTGAATAAACCACTAAGAAAACAAAATAAATAAAGATCTTATTCTCTATTTTGTCCCCAAGCCATTATACTCAACAGGCCATTGGTTAGGTAGAATTTAATGAGTAATTGGATTTGCCCAGGAATTTCCTTTTGCTGAGTTATCTTCACCTCTTCTTTCATTAGGGAAATCACTTAAACTCTCCAAAGCACTAATTTTCTCGTATATAAAATAGGCTAATAAAACCTATGTTGCAATATTTTTGAGATATTATAAATGATATTTGGAAAGTTTATAGAGGAATTGAATAGTGGTGAAAAATGAAATAAGACAATGAGATTGCTCAGAGAAAAAAACTAATTCATCTTATATTTTATAATATAATCTCATGTATGTCACTATCTTAATTTAAAATTTACTGTAGCCACTGGTAACAGTGGAACTTACCACAGTCTCCTCAACCTAACAGTTTTATTTAATCAACCTTGCCTTATCACTACTGAGCCTGAGGCAATCTTAACATTTGTCCAAGTAGTATGTCAGACCTCCACTTCATTGAGAATATTTTCCTAATCACATTCAGGGTCTTAGAATTGACCTAAATATAAAGAGTGTGTAGTAGGTAGAGATTAAGAGAAACTGATGCAGAAATAGACAGATACTAGTATCTGACAGAAGTTAGTAGACTTGTCTAAAACTTACTGTGTGTCTGTAATAATTAATTAGCTTTAGAAAGTTATCATTGCTCCTGTGGAGTATGATTTTATAAACACACAGTCTAAAAATGATGTTCTAGGAAAACTTTCAAACGTTATGGTCATTATTTTTTGGTCTCAGACCTAAGACCTTTCTCAGGGGTAGGCACATTAGACGCTGAGTATGGGCTAATTTGTTTTGTTACTTTATAATTCCTGGACTTCCCAGCACTGTGGTGACTTCTATTTCAGTGGCACAGTCTATATGCTTTTCTTCTTCATAGTTTTGATAGTCTTTCTACAGACCTAATTAGCATATTTTGACTACATGATCTACAGCTGTAAACTATAAATGTTTTCCGAACACTTTTTACCCAGAATGAAGGTTTCTCATTACATAAAGAACAAATATACATTACCAGTTAATTGAGAAATCATCAACTAAATGAAAGGAACTAAAATTATTTCAAAATTGATTTTCTCATAATCCAAGAGAAAAGTATTAATAAAATAGCAGGATGATTTTAGAAGCTGTCTAGTGTTCTAAATATGCTATTTATTTTCACTTCAAAATTAAGAAGGACACAGTGCTAGAGAGCAGAGGAACAGCCTGTAAGAAAAGTTTCGCCAGTGATTCATCCTGTCAATTAATCTCTGTTCTGAAAATCCTGGCTTATTATTCTTGGTCTACTTCACTATTTGGTATGTGTCTTAAAAAATCTTACATTTTCCGTTCTCCACAATCAGGAAATAAGACTTAAGTCTAAATTACATTCTATACTTTGGTTTCTAATTTATATTTTAAATTATAAATTTGGCTTAATATTTTATTAATTTTCCTGTTGCCAGTAAAACGTGGTCTGAACCATCACGTCTCATCTTTCTTTTTTCTTAAAAAACAGGCTTCCAGATAATGATCCCACCATGAAACATGCTGCTATGCCACTAAGGCCACCTAAAATATCCCTAATAAAAATGGATAAGGAACAAAATTTAAAATTGTTCCTAAAATAAAACATGATTTTGTCATCCCTCGTGCTTATGTTCAATAAATCCTTCCTGAACTGCAAGCCAGATGTAGTGTTTAAAGTAAGATGTAAAAGTAAATTGTTGGATATAGGTATCGATTTTTAAAGTCATTTCCTTAATATAAAGGATATAAAGGAGGGGACAAATTTTTAAATAACTTTTTTTTTTGTTAAAGGCAGGGCGAGATGGGATGATTGGCCCTGCGTATTTTCTAACGATGGAGCAGACGCTGACAGTTGCCAACCACGTTCGTGTCTTCCTTTTCAGAGACTTTTTTCTTTCTTTCTTTCTTTCTTTCTTTTTTTTTTTTTTTTTTTTGAGAAATAGAGTCTGGCTCTGTCACCCAGACTGGAGTATAATAGTGCAATCACAGCTCACTTCAGTGTCAAACCTCAGACTCCCAAAAGCTGGGATTACAGGTGTGAGACACTGTGCCTGGTCCAGAGACTTTTAAGTACAACTTTTATCTGAACATGTAGTCTTCCAGATAAAAACATGATTTTGAAGATTTACTGGACGTGTGGCCATGGAATCATTGTAGGCAATGGTATAAGAGCAGAAATGATGTAGACAACTTGTGGGTTATATCTTTAGAGACAGATTTACCATCTGCTTCTGCTTTCTTTGTATCAGTGTTTTTCAATCTTTATTTCACTAAACACTTGAACTATAGTCAAACTTCCACAGCACACTTAAATTGTGTTTATCAAAAAAAAAAAAAAAGAAAAAATATATTCACTATTCTTTGAAATTCTTTTGAAAATAATTTAATTAATGATCATTAAAAATTTTCACCGCACACTGGTTGAAAATCACTGCTCTTTATTGTAATATACTGACACTTACTCTGGCCATTAATAGTTTATATGATTTTTTTAATTAATTTTTTTCTTTGTTTATCAGGCCCAGTCAAGGCTCAAACTTGCCAGCCCTGGTGTGCAGGGCCGGTGCACTAACCACTGAGATACAATAATGATTAAATCTGTTACATAATTATTAACAGAGTCATTCTCAGTTTGAACACAAATTCTATGATTTCTCTACCTGTGTTTTTCTCCTCATATAGAACATTGAAAAGGAAATGGCAATCTTAGGCCATATGACGAGGGCAATTGCCTAGGGATGGTGATGCTACAATATAGAATAACCTCAGCCCGTGATGACTTTCTGAAACAGGGACCCCTTCCCAAATGGAATTTTATGTTTCAATCTTATTTGAGCACTACTTCTGTGGGGTCTTTGGCCTATTCATCTGAACTAAAAGCCTAAATAATTCAAAAGTCAATATCTTGTCAAAAACAAAATTTTTATTGTTTTATCATACACTTTACTATCTTATATTGAAGTCAGTATTAAAACAGAGGAACTCAGATTTCTCAAATAAATTTTATAAGCTAAGTTTAAACATCAGATAGTCTTAACTTCTGTCAAACTAACATTGTAAATATATTCAAATGATTTTTCTCCAATAAAGGAAAATGTTGTTAACCCATTAATATGTTTTTTTTTAATTATGGGCAAATGAAAAAGGATGCAATATTCCAGCCATTTTCACCACTTCTCCTATATATTCCAGAATTTGCTTTCTCTCTTAAAATATTTTCAGTCTTTAACAAGAAACTACTGTCTATGTTCTTAAAACAGAAAGTGAGTGCATGATTCAGAATGAATGGTTTTGTTGTTTATTTGTGATAGGTATCCTGAGAGCAAGAACTTTTTCATGATTCTTTTTACTATGCATGAGTTAGAAATTTTCTATGAATTATAATTATAGTTTTTTAAATAGATATTTCAATATAGTATTAGGTATTATTAAAAGGTTATTTTTAGTAATACAATAGAAAGTTATAGGGACTGTTGAAAAGACAATAGTGAAGAATATAGAGTAATCAAAAGTATTGGAAGTAAAAGAAAGAAATGAAAATAAAACGCCAAATTATCTAAATTCTTTAACATTACCTTGCTAGTTTCCCTTCACTGTACCCTTATAATTGACTGCCATGGTCCAGCCCTAATGTTTGACATTCCCCAAAATAGGAATCTGCGTATTTTGGTGGTTTCATACTCTCTAATCATCGTCTCCTATCTTTTTAGCATACTTTCTCTAATAATTCACTGGGGGATCCTCTCACTTCTGCAGGCTGCTCAACCTATGGGACCAATATTAATACTGTAAAGAGTACTGTATTAAACTCTGTGAATGCTCACACTCCAAGTGCATTGTGCACTTAAATATGGACACTTAAACAAATTATAAAGGCTCTAGACATTAATGTCATAGGATATATTCATGACCTTGTGTTCAGGAAAGATTTATTAAAGAACACAAGAAAAACAAACCTAAAGGAAAAGATTAATAAAATTTATTACATTGCACACATTGTTAAGAAAGAGTTAATAAAAAAAATAAAGAGAAAAGAGAGCTTTAATGTGGGAGAAGATATTTGAAGAACTTGGTGAATAACATTTCTCAAAAGCATATACAATTTACCATGAAACATGAAAATCTGCTCAATTACTCAGGATGTGTTTTATTGAAACACAAAACACCATCCACCACAGGAATAAAAGAATTTAAGGACCAATAGTCCTGCTATGAATATGGAGGAACAGGCATTTTCATATACTGCTTGTGGAAAAATAAATCAATATATTCCTTCCAGACAAGTGTTTGACATGTTCTATTAAACTGAACGTAGTCACAGCATTAAAAAACAATTCCCACCAGTAAGAATGTGCTAACAGAAATATATATACATGTAAAAGCAAAGGACATGCAGAAAAATGTTCATAGCACTGTTACTTTAATAGCTGAAAGTGATAACTGCCTAGATATTCATACCAGCAGAATAGGGGGAAAAATAGGGTGATATTCATAAAATGTTCATACTACAAAGCAATAAAATGAATTTATTACAGCTATATGTAACAGCATAGATGAATATTGTAGTCATAATAGTTGGAGAAAGAAGACAGGCACAAAAGAATATATAGTAAATGATTCCAGTTATATTAATTCCCAAAATAAACAAATTACTATGTAAGAAGTCAAGGTAGCAATTAACTTTGTGACTAAATGAGGATATTGATTAGGAGGTGGCACAGACAAAACTTAGGGAAAGCCATCGATATTTGGCTTCTTGACCTGATTTCTGTCACAAGATTATTGGCCTTGTGGTAACACATTAAGCTGTACATTTATGTTTTGTGTATTTTTCTCTATGTAATCAACACTACACAAACACAAAAAAGTGGTAAAAAGAAAAAAAAGAGAGAGAGAAAGAAAGATGTAAACACTATCGTGTTGACTGATTTTACTCTAAAATCATGACCCTGATCTTCAAGTGAGCCATCAATTCGGCCAGGTGGTTATATTTTATGTTTCCCCTTTGATTAAGAGGTAATCCCTTTGATTAAATGGCTTGCTTTCTTGATCTTTCATCCTGAATTGTCTTAATCTTAGTTAAATAGAAAATGCCACATTCTGTTGAAAATATGACATTCAGTATGAAAGATAGACTTGGGAGAAAAAGTTAAAAAAACACAATTTTGTGTTTGAAATAGGATTTCATTTAGAGATAAATTGAATTACTAAAAATTCATATTACAATGTCATTGCTATAGTTTAACTTATATCTCTAAGTATTGGGGGGTAAAATTCTTTTTTTTTTTTTTTTTTGAGACAGAGCCTCAAGCTGTCCCCCTGGGCAGAG
>NW_003852488.1:4265710-4292989 GCF_000181295.1 Otolemur garnettii | reverse complement strand
TCATTGTTGTTTGGCGGGTCCGGGCTGGGGATTCGAACCCGCCACCTTAGGTGTACGTGGCTGGCGCCCTAGCCGGTTGAGCTATAGGCGCTGAGCCTAAAATTCTTATAGTATAGACAAACTTAACTTCATAAGAGAAAGTGTAAGTTCCTTCATCCTTTCCTCATTATCATTGTGTTGATTTCAGAATAAATACAATATTAGGCTTTCATCTTCAAGTTAAGTTCCAAGAACCCAATACTACATTAACATTTCTGGAGCTCTTCAAGCTCTCTTAGAGTAGAATTTAATTGTCCTCCTTAGTTTGACTGAAGTTTATAACTTCCTGAGTGTTAAACCTAGTTCTTTAATCTAACGGAGGTCAGCTTTTTCACCATAATATATTTGGAGGTCTACAATTGGTGTTGACTCTCTAGGAGACTCTTTTCCTCTGAACCTGCATCTGTGTCTTTATTTTTAAAGGCCATATATAAAAGCAAACACAATATAATGATAGTTTTTTTTTTTTTTAAAGAAAAATACTGGCTAATTCACTGTAGTATCCTTTTGCTGGATCCAAGTACAAAAAGAGGGTATCAGTGGAAAAATAAAATAGTGAGTTATGAGTAATAGCTGTAGTTTATTAAATAGTATGGTACCAATGTAAGTCTCTTATGTTTGACAAATGTACCATAGTTAAATGGCATGTTGACTTTAATGAATGATGGACCCTAGGATAGACACTTTGTACTCCTTAGTCCCATTATGTAAAACTAAATCAATTCTAAATTAGAAAGTGAAAAAATTCTGGAGATGAAACTGCCTATACCTCATAATGAAACATTTTATGCTTTTTTAAAAATATAAAAATATAAAACTGAAGGAAAAATGTGTTACCAGATGAAGTAGAATGATCTTTGTGTTTCTATACTTTTTTCAATATTCCTTTCATGATCTACAATGAGCATATAACATTTCTTAAATAAAAAATGCAAACATTAACATGTGCAAATGTTTAAACAAACACATATTGAAAGGTCCACATAGCTTACTAGATTTCTCCATGAATTGATATTTCTGAGCTGAGGGATTGCTTTCAACACACAATTAATAGGCACAATATTCTTCAGCTTGTCCTGGCTCATACTAACAAATCAATTTACTTCTTTTTTTAAATTTCAATTTAATATGAGGGTACAAATTTTTAGGTTACATTGTGCTCACTTCCAAGGTAAAGTTCAAGTTATAGAAGAGCCCTTCACCCAGAGTGTGTGCTGAACAGCCCAGAATTGTGTACATTAAGTGAGATCCTGTTCATTGCCTCCCCATTGTCCTCCCCTTCACCATCTCCACTCTTTCCTTACCTCTCCCCCTTGTTAGACTATATTTGTTTTAATGTTTGTATGCGTATGTAATTGTTTATGTATCAGTTTCATATTTATATTGAGTTCATTGGATTTTTTTCCATTCTGGAGATGCTGTACTAAAAAGAATGTGTTTCAACTCCATCTAGGTAAACTCAAAGGATATAAAGTCTTCCATCTTTTCCTATGGCTGAATAGTATGGTATATAAATACAACCATTTGTTAATCCATTCATGGGCTGATGGGCACTGAGTTCCTTCCATGTCTTAATAATTGTGAATTTAGTTGCAAAAAACATTCTAGTGTAAATGCCTTGTAGTAAAATGATTTTTGTTCTCCTGGAAAGATACAAAGCAATGGGATTGGTGGATAAAATTGAAGGTTGACCTTTAGTTCTTTAAGAATTCTCCATACTTCTTTCCATAAGGGTTGTGCTAGTTTGAAATCTTACCAGCAGTGTAGAAGAGTTCCTCTCTCTCCACATCCATACCAGCATCTGCAGATTTGGGACTTTGTGATGTGGGCTAATCTTACTGGAGTTAGTGATATCTCAGAGTGATTTTGATTCACATTTCTTTGGTGATTAAAGATAATGAGCATTTTTTCATGTATTTCTTGGCCATTTGTCATCTTTAGAGACGTTTCTGTTAAAGCCTCTTGCCCACGAAGAAATGAAGTTGTTTGCCCCTTTCTTGTTGGTTAATTTGAGTTCTCTGTAGATTCTACTATCAGGCCTTTGTCAAACTCATAACATGTGAATATCTTCTCCCATTCCAAAGGCTGTCTCTTTGTGTTAGTTGTGGCTGTCTGTGTGGCTGTACCCTTAGCTGTGCAGAAGCTTTTTAGCTTGGTCAAATAAGTTATTTATTTTTGGTATCACTGCAATTGCCAGGAGGGTCTTTCTCATGAAATCTTTCCCCAGGCCAATATATTCAAGCATTTTCCCTACATTTTAGAATTTTTATTGTTTTGTGTCTTAAATTTAAATCATTTATCCAGGGAGAATCAATTTTTGTTCTTGGTGAGAGGTGTGGGTCCAGTTTCAGTCTTTTACATGTGGCTAACTAATTCTCCTAGCATCATTTATTAAATAGAAATTCTTTTCCCCAGTTCATGGTTTTGTTAGGCTTATCAAAGATTAAATAACAATATGTGGCTGGGTTAATTTCTAAATTCTCTATTCTATTCCATAGATCTATGTCTTTTATTTTGTGCCAGTACCATACAGTTTGATTACACACTTGTAGTATAGCCTGAAGTCTGGTAATGTGATACCTCTAGATTAGTTTTTATTTCTAAAAGCTGCATTTGCTATTTGGGTTTTTTTCTGGTTCCATATGAAACAAAATACTATTTTTTCAAGTTCTTAAAAGTGTGAGGTTGGTGCATTGATAGGGATTGCTTTAAATTTAAATTTAGATTGCTTTAGGTAGCATGGATGCTTCAACAACATTGATTCTTCCCAACCACAAACATGGTAAGTTGGTAAGTTCTTCCATTTGTTAATATCTTTTGCTAGTTATTTTCTCAAGATTTCATAGTTCCCTTTATACAAATCTTTCGTGTCCTTTGATACAAATATTCTCAGGTATTTAATCTTCTTAGGAGATACTGTAAAAAGTATAGAGTCCTTGATTTTATTCCTTGCTTGAGTGTTCTTGCCTACTAATTGATGAGCATTGATTTTGTATCCTGAGATGCTGTTATATTCCTCAATGAACTTTAACAAATTTGTAGTTGAGTCTCTGTTGTATACTGGCTTTATCAGTTTAAGAGATGTCTCACCTAAGACTATTTTCTGAAGTGTTCTTATCAAGAAAGGATGCTGGATATTATCAAAGCCTTTTTTATATCAATGGAGAGAATCATATGGTTTTTTAAAATTTTATTTGTGAGGTGAATTATATTTATGGATTTACATTGAACCAACCTTGCATTCCTGCGATAAAATCCACTTGATCATGATGTATAACTTTTTTTTTTTTTTTTTTGAGACAGAGCCTGAAGCTATCCCCCTAGGTAGAGTGCCATGGCATCACGCTCACAGCAACCTCCAACTCCTGGGCTCAAGCGAGTCTCCTGCCTCAGCCTCCCAAGTAGCTGGGACTACAGGCGCTCGCCACAACGCCCGGCCATTTTTTGGTTGCAGCCATCGTTGTTTGGCGGGCCTGGGCTGGGGATTCGAACCCGCCACCTTAGGTGTATGTGGCTGGTGCCTTAGCTGCTTGAGCCACAGGCGCCAAGCTGATGTATAACTTTTTTAATGTGTCACTGCATTCTGCTTGCTAAGATCTTATTGAAAATTTTTACATTGATATTCATTAATTATATTGGTTTATAGTTTTCTTTTTTTCTTAGATCCTTTCCTGGTTCGGGGATCAGGGTGATATTTGCTTCATAGAACATGTTGGGGAAATTACTTTCTTCTCTATGTTTTGGAATAGATTATGCAATATAGGAACTAGTTCCTCTTTTAAGTTGTGGTAGAATTCTGATGTGAAACCATCTTATCAAGGGCTTTTCTTTTGGGGGAGATTTTGTATAGTTCATGCTATTTTGGTGCTTAATATAGATCTATTTGATATTTGTAATCTTTCTGGTTGAGTTTAGGAAGGAAGCATGATTCCAAGTATTTGTCCATTTCTTCTACATTTTCATATTTCTGGGCATAGAGTTTTTTTGTAGTAATCACTGAGGATATTTTATATTTCTGTGGTATCTGTTGTTATTACCCCTTTATCATTTCTGACTGAAGTTATTAGAGATTTTATTTATCTGTTTTTGGTTAGTCTGATCAAAGGCTTATACATTTTACAAATCTTTTCAAAGAACTAACTTTTTATTTCACTGATCTTCTGAATTATTCTATTCTTTTCAATTTTATTTAATTCTCTATTATTTTTTGTTATTTCTTTTCTTCTGGTGGGTTTGTAGTGGGTTGTTATTCTTTTTCCAGTTGTTTGTGATGGCTTCTTAGATTGTTAACTTGCTCTCTTTCTTTTTTTCTCAATGAAGGCATCTACATCTATAAATTTACCTCTTATAAGTGCATTTGAAATATCCCACATGTTTTGATAGTTTGTGATGTCATTATGATTTTATTCCAGAAATAAAATGATTTCCTTCATAATTGTGTCTTTAACCCAGGTGTTGTTCAGCATAAAGTTATTTAGTTTCTATGACTTTACTTAAGTATGAAGATTTCTACTGCTGTTGAGTTCAACTTTTATTCTGTAATGGTCCAAAAAGATACATGGAATAGTTTATTTTCTTTTGAATTTGTCAAGGTTAGTCGTGTGTCCTAAGATATGATCAATTGTGGAGGATGATCTGTGAGCTGATGAGAAAGTGTGAATTCAGTTTTGTTAGGATAAAATTTTCTGTATATGGCTGTTTAGTCTATTTGTTCTAAGGTCATGTTTAAGTCCATTACTTACTTGTTTAGTTTCTGCTTGGAGAATCTGTCCAATACTCTCAAGGGGCTGTTAAAATTCCAACTATTATAATGCAGGAAGATATA
Organism: Otolemur garnettii; assembly: GCF_000181295.1. Taxonomy (NCBI): domain Eukaryota; kingdom Metazoa; phylum Chordata; class Mammalia; order Primates; family Galagidae; genus Otolemur; species Otolemur garnettii. The sequence goes on along the minus strand of NW_003852488.1, from coordinate 4,288,125 downwards.
TTGTTCATATCAGTTAGAATTTGTTTTATAAATCAAGGAGCATTCAGGTGGGGTCCATAAATGATATTATTGAAATCTCTTCATGTTGTGTGCTTTCCTTGACCAGTATGTAGTGTCCATGCTTATCTTTTCTTATTTTTGTTGGTTTAAGTCCAATTGTATCTGTAAATAAAATTTGAAAACTTGTTTTTTTTCTGATTTTTTTTGGCCTGGATTACTGTTTTTCATTCCTTCATTCCAAGTCTTATTTTATTCGTTGAGTTTAAGTGTGTTTCTTGGAGCCAGAAGTTATCGGGCCTGAGCTTTTGTATATAGTCAGTCAGCCTGTGCCTCTTTAGGGGAGAATTAAAACCATTCACATTTATTGGGAGAATTGATAGGTGAGGTATAGCTTCTGTAATCTTATTTCTCAAAGTCCAAAGCTTATTTTTCTCCTTTTCACCTTTGTGGAAGCTAGACTTAGTTATTTAATTTCTGGGTGTATTTACTTTGGTGGTGGACCATCATGCAGGTCATTAGGAAAAATGGGTTTGAGTACCTTATTTAGAATTGGTCTAGTTCTATAAATTGGTCTAAGTTCATCATCAATGAAACACAGTTTAATAGGATACAGGATCATGGGCTAAAAATTGTTTTGTTTAAGAAGCTTAAAGACTTGAAGAGTTTTGAAAGATCTGTGGTCATCTTGATTTTTTTTTTTTTTCCCTTATGGATAAGACTTTTCTTAATCCTGGCTGCTTGCAGGATTTTCTCCTTCACATTAACTTTGGCAAAGTTAATTAGAATGTATCTAGGAGATGCTTTGTTTGGATTGAGTTGTTCTGGGGTTCTGAAACTACTTATTATTTGGATTTCTGTGTTTCTCAGAATGATTGAGAAATTCTCCACCATAATATCTTTGAAATAGAGAATCTGTGCTTTTTGGACCATCCTCTTCTACTTCAGGAATTCCTATGATTAGGATATTTGATCATTTGGAATGATCTCATAAGTCATTTAGGGAATATTCTGTTTTTGTTCCCCCTTTTTCCTGCCTTTTTGAATGCTTGGGATAGTTCAAAATTCTTGTCTTCAATTTCTGAAATTCTTTCTTCTCCCTGTTCAACTCTATTACTGAGGGTCTTTACTGTGTTTCAAAGCTCCTCAAATGCCTTTTCTAATTCCTTAAGCTCTGCTATATCTTTCCTCATTATATCTCTATTCTTGGTGACTTTATCTTTGAATTCATCAATTTCCTGAGACAAATATTAAACTATTTTTTGATTTCTATTTTCATCTTGTTCTCCTTTCCAATCGTCTTATTTGCCATCTACATTCTAAATTCTATTTCTTTCATTTCAGCAATTTCTCTATGGATGGTATTTTCTATTGTATCTCCTTCATAATCTCTTGGAGAGAGGGTTGATCTACTCTGATACTTTATGTTGCCAGAGTTCTTCTGGTACCTCCCCATGAGTATTTTTAGCTTTTTGTTTTTTAATGTATTAATTATATGTTTTACTTGAAATGATATGTTGCCCCTAAATAATAATTTAGAGAGAATTTAATTGGGCATCCTTAGAAAGCACTGTACTAACCTATTTGGCAGTTAAAACTGACATGATGAGAGTGGAAGTGGGAAACCCCATGAACTGGAGCTAATCACCCCTTCTCCACTGAGCTTGGGCTTGTTATCATGGATTTTCCCCCAAAGCCTTACAAATATCCCTTTCAGGCTCAGCCAGAGATTCTGAGGTCCTGCTTGGTGAGATAGCACAAGCTGGCTCTGTCTTGATGTTGCCTGCCCTCTACCCAATCCTAAGTAGTATCAGTATTTTGATGGAATCTCTGCTGGACAAAGATACAAACATCTGCAGCCCCATCCCCTGCTGGTGATAGCTTGAGGAGGGGAATCCACAGACAGACATGCTGAATCTATACCAACACCCACCCCCACTGCCACTGAAACAAAGTCAAACTAGTGGTGACAAACTAGATCCAAACAGCTATGGCAGAAGGATAGGAATTCATGGATGGCTGTGCTGAGAGTTCCAGTAAAACTCATTCAGACAGCATGAGCAACACCTGCACCAAAGAGTTCCGAGGGTTGCCAGGCTGCCAGAAAACAAAAATCCACAGTCAAATCTGTCTGAAAGCTCTCAGAGGGCTGGAGAAGACTCTTTTCTAGTGGGAAAGGGAGTCAGCATAGTCCACCCCTCTACCTGCTGAAGTTAGAGCTGCCTCACCACTGTTTCCATGCTGCAACTCAGTGGCCCACACAATGCCGCAGCCTCTCAGTGAACTTGTTTAACACTCTGGCCTCTGTAGGGGGCAGTACATCAGACAACTATGATAGGGGAAAGGGTGAGCTGTGGGATCAGAATTACACAGAGAATATTTGTTCACTTTTGTGCCAGGTTGGATGGGGCCTGGGCTCAGAGACAGAACCTACCTGGTGGAAGGGGACTGAGATTTAGTGGCTCTCTCCCATGGGGTGAGGTGAGAGGTCCTTTGTTCCCTGCTCATTGGCAGAAAACAAGCCATGGACCTCCCAGTTGAAGGAAGTGTCTCTTGTTCCCTTGGCAACAGAAGCATTCCTACTAGTTGCTCTGTACATGATCTTGGTTATCTTTCTTCCTCTTTCTCAGCCTCAAAGCTTTTAAGCAGGAGTGATGTGCACTTCACTTTCTTCTCCAAGAGCTAACTCTTCACCATCAGTTTTTCTGAGTCCACTGCAGTCCAATATCTCTTTCTCTGGATAAGAGGTTCTGGCAAAACCTGCTTTTAGTCAGCTGTCTTGACCTCTCCCAAATCAATTTACTTCTTAAAATTTCAGCAATTTACTTCAGCAATTTATTTATTGTTGAATCTGTCTCAAGCAAGTGTTTTGAAGAGTGCTAAACATCCAGTTTTAACAATTTCCAAATACTTGACATTTTGATAACAATAATAACAGAGAAAGTGTAGCATTATTTTTATTAGGCAAAACTTGATTCTTCAGTTAAAATGATGGCTATAAACTTAATGCAGTAGAATCTCATATTAATGTGCTAACATTAGCCATTTTCTAAAAAGGATTCTTTTTTGAAAGTTGAATATTAGTTACATGTTTAGTTTTTTTCAGTACCAGGACTTTAAATGTCACAAATTATCCATAGTAATAGGATAAATACTTTGTCTTCATTATTAGTCTAGCCAATGGAGGAATCATATTACTATTTAAATTTCAATAATTATTTTGTCATTGAGAATGATAACGGTAATTATGATGACTCTTGAGAAAAATTTTAGCTACTGGTTATTATTTATAATCAACAATATGCAAGAATTTATAAGTCTTTGATGTGTAGATTTTTGACTTATTCTTAATTTTTATTTTTTTAAGAAGTAGATATGTTAAACTAAGTTTCCAAAGATATCTCAGAAATTCTGCTGAGGAAAGTGTGCATTTTTTTCTCTCCAAAAATGATTATTATAAAAAAGCTAAAGAAACTATTTTTATATCTCTGACTCTGAAGTCCAGCAAGGAAAACTATGGCAAGGTTTTTCTTTTAATTTATGAATTTTTAACAGAAAATAATTTATGGAAATTAAGTATTTTCTGTGTTACAAGAAATTATTTCTTCTTGAAGAGAATGTTTTTTGGTTCTGGCCACTTACTTGGACAAAGCAATTTAAATATTACTTCACTTTCCACTTTCTAAATAATTTGTGTTTCTTTCTATAGAATGACGTTGAATATTCAGTTATATTTATTTTTTGTTTCCAGATACATTAGCAGTATGTTCATCACTCAAAGATGTTTTACAGAAAATAGTCATCAGACTATTACTTGGTTTTTCATTTTAGTTTGTATCATATCTATACAGATCTATGGATTTTTGTTACAGACATTTGTAGCTACAGTTCTTTAAAGATAAATTACTTTTAAGCCATGGAAAGGAAGAAATTCAAACTTTGTTGGAAATTACATTAGGAAAGAAGAAACAACTAGAACTCAATTTATTATTTGTTTTATTAACTAGCATAAAACATGGGTATATTTTCCTTTGAAGTAGATTGTGTAGAGTGACACTAAATATTTTATCATGAAAACAATATAACCACATATTGACTTCATTCTTTGGCTGTGTTCATAGCTATGTCTACACATCTCCAAAACACTTTGTTTGATTTGTTTCACTGATTTATGATCTTAAGCAACTCCATTGTTTCAAAGAAGTACAACCTAACCTATGCCACACTAATTGTAAACATCTTTTTTGACGAAGACTAAGTTGTTACATATGTTTGTAGATGGTAATGTCTAATAAAAGAATTGATCTTAAGAAAAAAAAGAATTGATATTTATAGAATAATCTTTTTACAAATCTTTTACTTGGAATGACCTTCTGCACTCTACTAAAGGAAATATCTTTTTCAAAAACTCTTTTCTTTTACTTACATAATAAGAAGTCTTGTCTAGTACTTGGGTGCCATTTAAATCTAGGGCTTTTTAATTTTTTTGTATAAAATTCTGCAAATTTTTCAAGTTTATATATAAAATCCATAATTTTAAGGTAAAATATCTAAGGATTGAATAGAATAATAAATGTGAGGGCATATTGTTAACCAGAAGGTTTATATCTACAGCAATATTTCATTATTTGAAAATAAAGTTTATTGGCTCAAGTAGAAGCAAATTAAAGCAGAATGTTGTAAATAGGATGAAGGTGGCCTTAGAAGAGATTGGTGTAAATTTCAAATATATGGCTTAAATGATTGTCAGTGGAAACATGTATACAATTGATGAGGGTATTTTGTAGGATATTGTGAAAGGTAGCCAAACAATATTTTCAAAATTATTGTGGCACCATATCTTCTCATAATTGATTTTAACAAAGGTATCCTTAGCCTTTGGTAGAAATGATACATAGACATCACATAATTTAATTGGAATATCAGATATTATGTGGTTGACAAACACTCAGTTTTGGCTTTGGGGATATTATGGATGAACATTGATTGTATGAAGTAACTTTGGTGTGGACTTCAAATCCCTCCAGCTCACTTGTCTCCAGGGTGGCTTATTTCCCCACTATATTCTCTTTCCTTCAATGTAAATGCATTTGAATGATCATTCTGCTAATAAATAACCATTCTATTTCAACTTTGAATTAATTTCATATCTTGCTTATTTCAATTTTAGAATTTTTTTATTTTTTATAGGCTTCTATTCTCTGTTGAAAGATTTCACTTTTCAATTATTTGTCTATTTCTTCTATTTTCTTAAAATTAATAGTCATGCTATATTTTTAAAAACTACAATATTTGGATTAGTTGTGTATGTAAGATTAACAAAGGTTAGAATATAAACATATTCTATATGAATAAAGACTCTTAGTTACAAATAAAAAATCTTGTGATCAGAGAAGCACTAACTTAATGCTTACCTCTATCCTTGTAGTTACTGAAAGCAGAATTCTCTACCTGGCAAAAATATTCTGATGTGTGTGTGGAATTTTCAGCCTCTAAACATATCTCTACATTGGTCAGGGGAAATTCAAAAATCAATTTTTAGCAGTAAGACATGAGAATATATCTATAAATGTTTATTCTAGACCAGATACTTTCACTGATTTTCTTATCTAATAATACTTGCATCTTCGTAAAATTTCACATGCAATATTTTTGAGTGAGTTCTAATTCTTCCTTCAGAGCAGTCTTCAACCATTAAATGCCATTGCTTTAACAACATCAATACCTATTTTTTCTGTGTATTTTACCTACCACTAGCCACATATTCTTTTACTTATAATTGAAAAATTGGCATAGTCACCTTACTCCTTTCTCTATCTCTCATATTACTTTGTTTTAATTATAAACTACACATTTTTGACAAATTTTCTTAAAATATAATTCTGATCAGGTTATCAGAGTTACACAAACAAATGATTGTTTGCATTATGGGATAAGACACGGAAAGGTCAGTCAGTTTGTTACAACATAACACAAATAGGAGTGACAAAAGTAGACAGGTCTTTCTGCCCCCCAAACCTGTGTCCCTTCCTGTACACTATGCAACCTGACAAATACATGAATGATACCATCTCAAAATTTATAAGTAGGAATATTTTCCCTCCTTAAGGTACTTAAGACTTCTATGGACTAAAGTATCTTATTTATATCAAGAAACTCATCACTTTTTTCTGGCTCTTGAGTGGGTTCTGGACCATATGGCCAAATTCTACCTATTCTTTAAGGTCCATACTTAACTGCATACTCCTCCACAAGTCTTCACTACTCATGTAGTGACTGTGGGAAAATCTAATGTCTGTCTGAGCTTCTATAATTTCTTTGTCTCTTTTATAGTTCTTGAACCAAACATTACTTTTTCCACATGTTTTGTCCTCTATAAAGTATTATAAATTTTTTAAAAGATAGGATCTGATTACCTATGTGTTCATATAATTTTCTGGTATGTAGTTGATACCTAACAAATATTTGATGAATAATCAGTAGTTTTCAGAAATATGTGATATAGCAGCAGTCCTCAACCTATTCAGCACCATGGACTGGTTTCATGGAAGGTAATTTTTTCAGGCACTGGGGAAGAGGGATGGTTTTGGGATGATTGAAGTGAACTACATCTCCCCCTCAGATTATCAGGTACGGGATTCTCATAAGAAGTGTGCAATCTAGATCCAGTGCATGTACAGTTCACACTCCTATGAGAATCTTATACTACTTATTTGACTGGAGGTGGAGCTCAGGCAGTGAGGCAGTGATGTGAGCCATTGGAGGCACCTGTAAATACAGATGAAACTTCAATGGGCAGCCACCACTTGCCTCCTGCTGTGCAACCTGTTTCCTAACAAGCCACCATGGACCAGAACCGGTCTGCAGCCTAGGGGCTGGGGACTAAAGTGGGAGAATATTACAAAATAGAGCACATTTTAAAATAATGAATATAAAATGTTTTTTAAAAAATAATTGCAATATGTCCCTAAACTTTGCTAAAGTAAGGATTGGGATTCTGACACTGATGACTCAGGTTTTAAAAAATAAAATTGCTATACATGCTAGAATCCATTTTCTAAGGGGAGGAAAGATGATTTTCTAGAGACACTGGTCATCAGATTATCTCAGAAAGAAGGAAAAGTTCTAGATTAAAAATAAATAAATAAATAAAACATAGCTCAGGTGTAAATCTTAGGGAGAAGTGCCAGAATACACTGGGGATTACACAGGAAGAAGTTGCAAAGCATAACAAGAAGGAGCAAGATTTCAGCAGAGATCAAACCCTGAGCAATCTGGTTCCCTGAGGAAGGGGCAGATGGGAATGTTTGTTTTTTTTCCCCTCACACCTCTGGCAGGCTATAGGCTTGCTGACCGTTGGAGAGCTTCTCTACCCTCATGATCCCCCAGATTGCTGCTTCCAGTGAGCTGATTGGTTCTTGAGACCAGAGAACTGGGCTGCTAGCCCTGTTGGGGTCACTCCTACTCACCACGGACCTTAGCCAGGGCATAGGGCATATACTGCTTTTCCACCCACTGTGTGCCTTTATCCTCCTCTGGGAGCTTCATCCCTTAAGTTTTCTGTCACTATCTCCCACGCATGCATTTCCCAACTCCTTCCCAGATTGCAGTGGCTATAGGGGGCTAACAGGTCTCAAGAGAATTATGTGATTCTAGAGCTTAGACATTCAAGGCAGGCCACACTCAAATAATTTAGAGACGAGTGCAGCAAGTTGGGGAAGGCCCTCCGGACAAAGGAGATCAGAGGAAAAGCTTTCCTCTATTCAGTCTCTTCTCCTCCTCCTCTACCCTATGCAGCCAGGGCAATTCACACTTGGGTCAGCACAGGTGCCCCAAGGACGATTGAGTTAGGGATTTCAGTTGTGATGGCTTCCACTCCAAAGGCATGCTCAACACAGAGAGGCTTCCACAGAGAGTGGGGCTCACCCCTTTCTCTTATAGACTTTTGATGGGCCCAGGGGTGTAAAAACTGTGAGGTCTCTGCCCACTAGCCTTCCCTGTTTTTCCTACCTGGCCACTTCAGCAAAGCAGGAAGGCCCTGAAATAGAGTAATAGTAAGCCTACTTGAGCACACCATGGGCAAATGTAGGACAATCTCACCTCTCTCCTGATAGTCAGAGACTGAACTTAAGGGATCAGAGTATAGGCCCACAGAGCAGATCAGGTACTCCTCAACTCAACTGTGTTTCTTGGAAGCACAAAGTGGAAGTGTGTGGGCTTGGCACCCATAGCACAGTGATTACGCTGCCAGCCACATGCACCGAGGCTGGTGGGTTCAAACCCTGTCTGGGCCAGCTAAACAACAATGACAGTTGCAACAACAACAACAACAACAAAAATAGGTGGGCCTTGTGGCAGGTGCCTGTGGTCCTAGCTATTTGGGAGGCTGAGGCAAGAGAATCACTTAAGCCCTAGAGTTTGAGGTTGCTTTGAGCTGTGATGTGACACCACTCTACGGAGGGCAACATAGTGAGACTCTGTCTCAAAAAAAAAGATGGGGGGAGTGTGTGAACTGATATTGGGAGCTAAGGGAGCTCATGTGAGAGAGAGAATGGTGTGGGTCTGAGCCATAGCATACTCGTTGAGCACCCCCATCCCCCGGTCTCTGTCACTTCTGCTTTTGATGAGAGCAACCCACTTTCAGCTCTCTTTGGAAGTCCTTTAAACATTCTCTTTCTTCTTCCTACTGCCTGGAGGTGCAGAGAGGCCAATGAAAGATGGGAAACCAATTTCAAAGGGAGACAGCATTTATACCCTTGCGGGTCTCTCTCACCTATGCTCCTTCATGAGAGGGACCCACTTCCAATCCTCTTTGGAAGTGCTCTAAATTTTCCCTTTGCTCTTCCTAAATACAACTTATTTTTATTACATTAAAAAAAATTGTTGTAGTCATCATATAACATCCTGTTCTCATGAGCAGAAAACATTGTGAACAATTTTCTTAATCCCGTCAACCCCAGTGTTCAAAAGTATAAGTGTGTATTATACTATCTACTTTAAAGAATAGGAGAATATGAGTGTTTAAATATTAAGTTAACAGTGGAAAGTAAAATATAAGATCTCTTGTAAAAGACATGAGCCAACATTCTGTCTACTTTCTCTATATTTATTCTGGAGTAAATGAAAAGCATGGGGATTTAACATTAGCACACCATTCATCTCAAACTTATTTTAAAATCTAGTTTTTGTCATTTAGGTAGTGTTCATGTAAGATTTCTTTTAGTAAGAGTCTCTATCACAGAAGACTCTTTTAAAAATCTTCTATAACTGATGTTTCATCAAAATTTCCATTATGCACTCCAGAATTGTCAAGAATTTTGGGTGGAAATAATACTCAGTGATTTGTTTTAAGGAAATGCTAAATCACATATTTGACATTACCATCACATGCTGTGCTAAATGCTTTTCTCCAGTGAAAATTTTCAAAGCATATGTAAAAAACTGAGTTCTTATATGTTCCTGTCCATATGAAGCCTATATTAAACACCTTTACTTGCAAGCCTTCAATAGGTAACCAGAAACAGAGTACGCCTACCTTGTTAAAACTACAATAGAAACAAAAACTGCACAGCAGTTTCTGATTGTGGTATTGGCTTCAGAATCCTTTTAGCAAATATTGTTCAGCATTTGGAAATTTCAATGATATAATTTGCTCATTCTTTCTTCCATTCTTTCTCTATCTCTCCCATCCCTACTTCTCTCCCCTTTTGTCCCTTATTCCATCCCACCTCTTTCTTTTTTCCTTTCTTTCTCTCTCTCTCTTTCCCTTCCTCTATCTATCTCTACTTCTATCATCTCTATATCATCTCTCTTTCTTTCTTTTTCTCTCTCTCTCTTTTCTTCCGTCCATACAGGGACTACACAATGCTGCAGTTACAGATATGCATAGGGACTTCTGGCCAAGTCCTTGATTTGGATTAATAACTTTAAGACCTTGAGTAACTCTCTTAGCATCCTGTGATTTTGGTTTACTCATGTCAATATGGGACTAGTAATTTGTGCCCAGTTCTTACTAGAGAATGCTTAGAGGAATCAATAAGAAAATATAGGAAAACTATTGGATACTGTAAAAAAAAAAAAAAAAGTCTGAAAGACTATTGCTGTATCATTGTCATTGTTCTTAGGTTTCCCCAGAGATTTTCCATGAGAGAATTTCCTTATTGGACACCGCATTGTCTGATCCCAGTTTTCTGGGAATATCTACTTCTATCATTTTTCTCTCATTTACTAGTGTCTATTTGCATACAAAATCAATACATTAAAGAAGATAAGAGCATGAATTATGAAGCCAGATAGGATAATCAATCTAAGCAGATGATACCATTAGTGGTTGAACGCCTGTATTGATTCATTTGCTGGTGAGATTTGTCCTTCTGAAAAAGTATCTATGACTCCTTCTTTGGGTATTGTGTGTATAATAAACCATGTTCTTTTCTTATATGAAAGAAACAGATACTGTTTGTCTGTGTCTGCTGGCATCATTCCCACTAATCTAATGATAATAGTTAATGATAATGTGGTATAAGTGCTACACAAATTGTTCTCACATTTTTCTACTATCAAGATTTTTCATACCATTTTTTTGGTATCACATATTTAGCATTAATCTTGGACATAGTAGAAAACTGCTTGGTAATCAATTAGGCAAGCAAATTGTGATGGAAAAGGAAAAATGCATTAAATTTAGATTATAGGACAATTTCTGGAGAGAAAAAAAAGTGTTTGAAACTTTTCATTTTCTCTAATATGTGAAGAGCTTAAAAGCCACCACTTCTATTCTCACAAAAAGCACCTTAAGTAGAAACCTTGAGCAATCTTTCCTTCATCTGAATACCAATCTCAACAACTACCCACCCATGAAAGCACCTTTAGAAGCAACAAAAATCAGGTGAGAGATCACAGTACCTACTTTTAACATTATGTCAAGGAAAGAGGACTGACGTAGGAAAAAAGATAATCTTATTGCCTATGCCATCCCTCCCCCATTCACTGACAGCTCCAGAGACTCCCTGGTGGAGGGAGAATCTATGCACTTGGCAAGAGAAAGTGAAGCAATTGTGGAACTTTGCATTGAAATTCAGGGCCACCATGTCATAGAGGAACACAACAGAGGAGAGAAAGCTGCCAGCACCTACAGAGGAACATTTAAACCAGCCACTCCAGATGGAAATCCTCCACCTCAGTGGTAGAAACCAGAGTTACTGCTAGTCCCACCACCAGTTGACGAATGTTACCTGGGGTGTGAAATAACTTTGCGACATAGTCTGGTCACAAATACTGTGATTCTTGGGCAGATCTTTTGGCAATGTTGGCTCAGAGCCAGTGGTTTTGAAATGCACGGGACTCACAGAGATATCAATAGCAGTGGCCAAAACACTGCCTGTGTCACCTCTATTTCTACTCTAGACAGTGCAGCTCTGGGAGAATCTTCTTTCCTTTAGGGAAAAGAAAGGGAAGAGTTCAGAAAGCCCTGTTTTGCAACTTGGGCACCAGCTCAGGCACAGTAAAATGAAGTAACTAGAATATTCCTGAAAGCTCTGATTATAGGCCTTAGTTCCTGATAGGCGCTGCTAGACCCACCATGAGCCAAAGGGAACTCTGGTGCCTTCAAGGGAAGGACCAAGTTCTGGAAAGATTAACCATTTGATGACTAAAGTGCCCTTTGGCTTTTTAATAAACATCAGATGTAGACAAGCAGCAATCAATAAAGGCTTTGGGTGAGGCTAGACTGGCTTCAGGTGTGACTTGGTACTGTTCCAGCTATTATGGCCATGAGGGAGTGCCCATGTCACTTTTTCACTCCTCCCCCCAACTCTAGCAGCCCAGCATAAATAATGAAGGAATTGAGTAAGAGACTTTGTTAGGAAATGTAGGGAATTCACCTGTGTCTTGCCAAAGTCCACTGGGCATATTTCCCTAAGTCTGCAAAACACACAAAATTACAGGGTTTGGCATACCACCATTGCCAATATGACTACAGTGATGAAAGACTTAAGATTACAACACTCACTTCCTTTTGAACATTTGGAAATCTTTATAAAGAAAGAAAGTTTCAAATAAGCCAAGACTGTGACGATTAGAATAAGTATATAACTCCTCAATACCCAGATATAGATCAATGTCCACAAACATCAAGAACACTTAGAAAAACATAACTTCACCAAATGAATTAAATAAGGCACCTGTGACCAATCTTCAAGAGATGGAGTTATGTGACCTTTCAGCAAAGAATTCAAATAGCTATTCTGAGGAAGTTTGATAAATTTTAAGACAACACAGAGAAAGAATTCAGAAGCCTATCAGAAAAATTTTTGAAATAACAAAACAAAAACCAAGCAGAAACCTGGAGCTGAAAAATTCAATTGATAAACTATAAAATGCCTCAGAATCTATTAACAATAGAATTGATGAAGCATACAAAGATTAGTGAGCTTGAAGACAGGATATTTGAAAATATATAATCAGAAGACAAAAAGAAAAAAAAAAGAATGAAGCACACCTACAAGATCTAGAAAAGTCTCCCAAAGGACAAATCTAAGAGTTATTGGCCTTCAAGAGGAGGAAGGGAGAGACAGGAGTAGAAAGTTTATTCAGGGCGGCACTTGTGGCTCAAAGGAGTAGGACACTGGCCTCATATACTGGAGGTGGCAGATTCAAAAAGGAAAAAAAAAAGTTTTTGGCCCCAGCCAAAAACTGCAAAAAGGAAAAAAAAAAAAAGGAAGTTTATTCAAAGGAACAATAACAAAGAACACTACAAACCTAGAGAAAAATATAAATATTATGATATAACAAAGTCAAAAAATTACAAGCAGATTTAACTCAAACAAGAATACCTCAAATCATTTTATAATCAAGCCTCCAAAGAAAGTGACAGATAAAGTCTTCAGGAAGCAAGAAAAAAGAAATTAACAACATATAGGAGCACCAATATGTCTAGCAGCAGTCTTCTTAGTGGAAACGTTAGGCCAGGAGAGAGAGTAGAATAACATATGCAAAGTGATGAAGGGGAAAAAAGAAAGAAAAAAACCTTACTCTACAATATTTTCACCGGCAAAATATCCTTTGAACAAACAAAAAATTCTTTTGTTTGATTTTCCCAAACAAAAGCTGAGGGATTTCACCAACATCAAACCTGTCCCCTAAAAATGCTGAAAGGAATTATTCAATTTGAAAGAAAAAGAATGTTAATTAAAAAAAGGTATCATCTACAAGTATAAAACTCACTTATAGAAGTAATTCCAGGAGTAATACTCTATTGTTTAATTGCAGATATGGACCATTTATGTCTGAGTAGGAACATTAAAAAATAAACCTATCAAAATAATAACCATAGCAAATTTTTAATAGATAGATGATATGAAAAGATATACATGAAATGAGAATAAATCAAAAAGCTGAGGCATAATGGAGTTAAAGTGTAGAATTTGTCTTATATTTCTCTTTGAATATGTAATTATTTTTTGTAAGCAGAGTTAAGTTGTAATGTGATTAAAATAATTGGTTATGATATGTATTTTTCAAGTCTCATAGTAACCTCAAATCAAAAAAATCAACATATAAAAAACAAATAAAAAGTAAGAATTTAAAACATACTACCAGAGAAAATCATTTTGCACAGAAGACAGAAAGAAAGGAATAGAAGTCCACAAAATAATCAGAAGTTAAATAGAACAACAGTAGTAAGTCCATTACTGTCAATAATAACATTGAATGTAAATAGACTAAACTCTCTAATAAAAAGCCAGAGTGTCTGAATGTTAAAAAATAAAGACAAGACCCCAATGTATGTTGTGTATAAGAAAGTCACATCACCTGTAAAGACACAAATAGATTGAAAAAAAAAAAAAAAGGATGGAGAAAGATATTCTGTGCAAGTGGTATCCATCAGAGAAGGAATAGTTATACTTCAATAGATTAAATAGGTTTCGGGACAATAAAATCATTATATAATGATAAAGGGGTCAAATCATTAAGAGTATACATATATACTTAGACATAAAGGGCAAATATTAGAACTAAAGAAAGAGATTCAAATGCAATAATAGTAACATCAACACCCAACTTTTAGCATTAAATAGATTAGACCATTAACAGAAAAAAATTACTATAAACCAACTGAACCTAGTAGATATTTACAGAATATTTTATCCAACAGTTGGAGAATCCCATTCTTGGGTCATTCTTGAGGAGAGACCACATTTTAATACACAGAACAAAAGTTAAAAAATTTAAAAAATGACATAATGTTGAATATTTTCTCAGACTACAATAGAATAAAACTAGAAATCAATAGTTAGAAGAACATTGGAAATTACATGAACACATGGAAATTAAACAATATGTTACTAAATGACCAGGGGTCAATAAAAAATTATGAAGGAATTTTAAATAAATTACGATGAAAACACAACACATCAAAATCTATAGGATGCAGAAAATACAGAACTAACAGGAAAGTTTTAACAATGAGTGCTTGCCTTAGAAAAGTAGAAAAGCTTCAAATAAACAACCTAGCAATGCATCCCTGAAAGAATTAGAAAAAGAAGATCAAACCAAACTTATAACTAGTAGAAGAAAAAAAAAATAAAGATCAAAGCAGAATTAAATTAAAATGAAATAAACTAACTAGTAGAAGAAAAAAAAAATAAAGATCAAAGCAGAATTAAATTAAAATGAAATAAAACCAGAAAAGACCAATGAAATAAAAAATTGGCTTGAGAAAAGATAAACAAAATTTAAAAACTTTATCATAATAGGAAAAATAAACCACATAAATAACATCAGAGATTAAAAAGGAGGAATTACAATTGATACTGCAGAAATTTATAGGACCATTTGAGACTGCTATGAGCAATTATATTACAATAAGCTAGAAAATCTAGAAGAACTAAATAAATTGCTGTACACATACAACCTACCAGTATAAAACCAGAAAGAGATCCAAAACTGGAATAACTGATAACTAGTAATGAGATGGAATAAATACAAACTGTTCTAGGACCCGATGGCTTCATTGCTACACTCTACCAAACATTCAAAGGAAAAGTAATACTAATCATACCTAAGCAATTCCAAAAAATCTGAGGAGGGAATACTCCCGATGTCATTCTACAAGGCCTACATCACCCTGATATCAAAACCAGACAAAGATACAACAAAACAAACTAACAAACAAATAAATAAGAATGCAAGCCATAAGCTTGTAAAGTTGTACAATCAAGTTTTTGAACTTATTTTGGAAAAAGTGCTACATACCTCATGGCTGAACACTACAGTCACCTTCAAAGTACTCCCATTGGGAAGCTATGCATTGACTGCTGCACCCAGTCCACCCTTTAAAGCAATTTTGGAATAATATTTTGGAATGGCCATCAGATCTGTTATCTGACAATTAAATTAATTGACAACACAAATCCAGTTCAATACCACATTAAAAAGAGTATTCATCTTGATCACATGGGATTAATCCCAGGGATGTGAGATTAGTTTAAAATACACAAGTCAATGAATGTGATAAATCATATCAACTGATAAAATGACAAAAACCATATGATATTTTCAACTGAAAAAACATTTGACAGACTTGAATGGCCCTTTATTGTAAAAACTCTCAAAAACTCACTCTGTATAGATAAAGTATATTGCAACTGAAAAAGTCATACAGGGCAGCACCTATGGCTCAAAGGAGTAAGGCACAGGCCCCACATACCAGAAGTGGTAGGTTCAAACCCAGCCCTGGCCAAAAACTCCAAAAAGTCATACAGATATGACAGACCTTCAGCTAGTATCACATGACATGGAGCAAAAGACTTTCCTCTATGATCTAAAACAAGACTAGGGTTCTCACTTTCACCACTCTTATATAGCATAGTACAAGAAATTCTAGCTAGAACAATTCTTTCCTTCTTTCCTTTCTTCTAGTTCTAGCTAGAAGAGAGTTTAGAGAAAGCTGAAGACTCCACGGGAGTCTCAAAAACTCTGGTCCAGGGTTTTGTTGTTGTTGTTGTTGTTTGCAATTTTTTATTGTTTCTTTAATATCAGTCCTTGGTATTGGGCTGTTCAAGAGATTTATTTCTTTCTGGTTAAGTCTAGGAAAATTATGTGATTCCAGATATTGGTCTAATTCCTCCATATTGACAAATTTCTGAGTATAGATTTTTCTGTAGTAGTCAGAGATAATCTTTTGCATCTCTATGGTATCATTTGTTATTTCTTATTTTTCATTTCTGAATGAGGTTATTAGAGATATTATTTTCTTTTTCTCATAAATCTGGCCAATGGTCTATCAATTTAATTTACCTTTTTGAAGAACAAACTTTTTGTTTCATTAATTGTCTGACTGATTCTTTTGTTTTCAGTTGCATTAATCTCTGATTTAATTTTGGTTATTTCTTTTCTTCTGCTAGGTGTGGAATTGGATTGATCTTCCTTTTCCATTTCCTTAAGATGATTCATTAGATTGTTGAAGTGCTCCCTTTCTATTTTTTGGATGTATGCTTCTCATGCACTAAATTTCCCTCTTAGGACTGCTTTTATAGTGTCCCATGAGTTTTCGTAGCTTATGTCTTCATTGTTGCTATGCTCAAGAAAGTTAAGGATTTACTTTCTTTTTATCCTTTCCTTGACCCAATTGTCATTCAGCATAAGGTTGTTCAGTTTCCTTTGTGTGAGGATAAAAATTGTTCTGGATTTGAGTTCCATTTATTGCCTATCGTCTGAGAAGATATAAGGCATAATATCAATTATTTGAATTTTGTTGAATTTTGATTTGTGTGCTAGGATATGATCTATTTTGGAGTATGTTCCATGGGCTGATGAGAAGAACATATATTCCTTAGCTGTGGGATGGTGTGTTCTGTAAATGTCTATTAAGCCCATTTGTTCTAGTTTTTCATTTACATTCCCTGTATCTTTAGTTCTGTTTAGAGGTTCTGTCTAGTTCTGTCAGAGGGGTGGTATTAAAGTCCTCAGCTATTATAGAGTTATAAGACATCATATTGTTCAGACCAATTAGGTCAGTTTCATAAATCTGGGAGCATTTACATTGGGTGCATAAGTATTTCAAATTGAAATGTTCTCTTTTTTGTATTTTTCCCTTGACCAGTATTAAGTGACCATCTTTCTCCTTTTTAACTTTAGTTCCTTTATTTTATTTATTTATTTTTTATTTTTACATATACATGTGATTATTAGGTTTTTACATTTTGCCTTCACAGAATTAAAAAGGCTTAAAATTTAACAACAATAACAATGTTTAAGGTAAGGACTAGAAACAAAAACCTCGTAAAGAATGAATGAAGATAAATGCATTCAGAAAAGAAATCAGATGATTGTTGCAATGAAGTACTAAGCAATAACAATGATAGTAATGCAAAGAAAGTAACATTCACATTATCAAATAAGAGTGTGACTATTATAGAGTGCTTTGACTCTGAGGTTCAGTGTAGAGTCATCAATTAACTTATTATTTTTTTTCCCCAAAGTCTCAAAAAATACACTATGTTCCTTTAAGACTTTAGTTCCTTTAAATCCACTTGTATCTGAAAATAGTATTGCAACTCCTCTTATATTCTGCTTTCCATTTGCCTGAAATATTGTTTTTCAATGATTTACCCCAAGTCTTGTTTTGTCCTTTGAGGTTAGGTATGTTTCCTGGAGACAGACTATAGATTACCTGTGCTTTTCAATCCAATCAGCCAGCCTGTGCCTCTTCAGTGGGGAATTCAAGCCATTTACATTTTTTAATTGAATTGATAATTGTGATGGAGTTCTATTTTACCTATGTTGTGAAATTCAATTGCTTAGCTTCACTCTTTGTGCCATTTTAGAAGATATATTTTGTTCTTTAGTTTCTGAGTTTTTACTTCATTAGTGGTCCATTGTGATGTTCACTATGGAGAATAAATCTAAGTATTTCCTGTATAGCTGGCCCTGTTGTGATGAATTTCTTCAGTGCATGCATATCAGTAAAATATTTTATTTTTCCATCAGTTTTGAAGCTTAGTATAGCAGGATATTGAATTCAGGTTGAAAATTGTTTTGTTTAAGAAGGTTAAAGATAGATAACCATTCTCTTCTGGCTTGGAATTTTTTCATATGAGAAGTCTATTGTCACCCTGATATATCTGCCCCTATAGGTCAATTGGTGTTTACTCGTGGCTGCTTACAGAATTTTCTCTTTTGTCTCAACCTTGGACAGATTCATTACAATGTGTCTTTGAGATGCTCTGTTTGTCTTAAGATAACCAGAGGCTCAATATCCCTTGGAAAGGAGAATTTCAGAATCTTTGCTTGATACTAGAAAATATTCATTTATGACATCAACTTGCTCCAGTTAAAATGGCTTTTATCCAGAACTTGGGCAATAATGAATGCTGATGAGGATTGGAGAAAGAGGAACTCTTGTATACTGTTTGTGGGAATATAAAGTAGTACAACCACTATCAAGCACAGTATGGAGAGTCTGGCCCAGCAATCATGTTGCTAGGTATATATCCAAAAGAAAGAAATAAGTGTATCAAAAAGACATTTGAACTCCCATATTTATCCCAGCACTATTCACAATGCAAAACAATGCAAAATGGAATATTATACTACATATAGCCATAAAGATATGTAATCCTGTCATTTCTAACAACATAGATGGTACTGGAGATTATTATGTTAAGTGAAATAAGTCAAGCTCAGAAAGAAAAGTCTTGTATGTTCTCATATGTGAGAACTAAAAATTAAAACTATTGATTTTTTGGAGACAGAGTAGAATGTTGGCTAACAGAAGTCAGGAAGAGTAGTGGGAAGGGTGGATAAAGTGAGGATGGTTAATGGGTGCAGAAATATAGTAACATAGATAGAAAGAACAGTATTTGACATCACAAAAAGCTGATGATAACAAACAATAAGTTATGGTGTACTTTAAAATATAAGTTATTGTATACTTTAAAATAGAGAAAAGAGTGGAAGAGAAGAGGAATTGTGTTCCTAACACAAAGATATGATAAATTCTTGAAGTGATGGATACCCTAATTATCTTAATTTGATTAACGTACATTGCCTATATCAAAATGTTACAAGCATCCTGTAAAAATATACATTTTATGCTTGATATTTAAAAGTAAATTTTTTTAAAATAAAAAGGTTAATAAACTAAAAAATCAAAAAATCTTAGCCCTATCACATAATAGAAGTCAATATGCAAGTTTTTTCCAAGAATACTACAGACAGAGGCAAACCGAGAATCAGAGCTTACAGGAAGTAGAAGCACAGGAGAAGGAACTTGCCACTAGAGACAGTAGGAGAAAGAGCAACAAACTCTAATTGATCAGGTGCTGGCAGTTCAGTATAGATTAGCTTGAGAGTTACAATCTACAGAACTGTGGCAAATCTTAGGTGCCTCACATCATGATTTCAGGAACCTTACCTTCAGAAACCCTACCATGTTCTTACTCTGAAGATCTAAGGTAAATTTATTTATGCTTGTCACAGGGTGAGGTAAAAAGTAACCATTTTTAAATAAACCCATAAAAATATATGCTATATTCTCAATTCTATTTCTCTGTTCTCAGTAAAGAGGCCAGCCCTCAAAGGAAACTACTTTATCAAAGTCTTATATGAAATGGGAAGGGCAAATGGCCAGCTATGGTCCCTGTAGACTTAAAATCTCACTTAAAAAGAAGAAAAGAATAAAGTAATTCTTCTAAAGATCACAATTCAGGGACTCTACTTTTCCAAAATAACAAGCAAGCAGAAAAATGAAAATACCAATTTATCATGAAATTATAGAACACTTCCTCTCCCTGATATTTTGTCAACGCTAGATGTCTCCAGGATAATAACAGTGTTTTACAACTGAGAGTGCTCTGTGACACAAAGTCCATTTAAGGAATTATTCCTAGGGAAACCAAAAGACACCAGGTAAGAAGAAAACAACAACAACAAGGATACCAGAGCAAATTGAAGTCTTTAATTCCTACAGCTATAGGAAAAATTAATTCAGCCAAATTCTTAAGCATAAGTTATAAACTGAATTGTGCTAGGCCCACTGTGACTGTATTGGGTGAAAAGTCCTATTGATATAAAGTAGTAATTCAGGTTAAATGAGGTTATATAAGGGTAGACCCTAATCCAAGATGACTAATGATTTTATATAAAGAGGACAACAGATCAAGAAAGTGCACTCAGAGAAGAACAGCTGAGTAAGGATATACTAAGAAGGTAGCTGTCTGCAAACCTGAAGGTTCAGTTTAGAAGTCCTTGATGTTGGACTTCCAGATTCCAGAAGTGTGAGAAAACAGTTGTTTTCTGACGTTTAAGCCTCTTAGTCTGAAGCAGGCTATGGTGTTCCTAGCAGACTAACATAGAAAACAAACACAAAAACTTCACACCAAAGATCTATTTATGTCAATTTCTGCTACTTGAAAAATCATGTTTACCTTTGACTAAAAATTATAAGCCTTGCTAAAGGAATAGAAAAAGTATCCTGAACTGACGAAGCAAGCTTCATAAACCGATTCATATATGGTAGGGAATTTGGCATTATCAGAATGGGTATTTAAAATAACAATGATTAATACGCTAAGGGCTCTAATAGAAAAAAGTGGATCCCACCAAGAACAGATGAGTAATCCATGAAAGAGAATCAAAAAGAAATGCTAGAAATGAAAAACACTTGTAACATAAATGAAGAATGTCTTTGATGGGCTCACCCGTACACTGGACACAGCTGAAAAAAGAATAAATGAGCATGAAGGTATTTTAATAAAAACCTTTCATACTTAAATTCGAAGAGAAAAATATAAAAAAATAAGTAAAATGTCCAAAAACTGTAGAGCAATTGCAAAAGATGTATTATAAACATAATGGGAGTGATATATGGAAAAGGAAGAAAAGGAATTAGGAGAAAAAAATAAACTAATAATGACTGTGCATTTTACAAAATTAATGACAGACACAACACCACAGATCTAGGAAACCCAGGGAACAACAAGCAGTATAAATTCCAAAAACTACACCTGGACATATCATATTGTAACTGCCAAAAAAAAAAAAAAAGAAAGAAAGAAAAGGAAAGAAAGAAAAAGAATTAAAAAGGAAAAAAAGAAATAGACAAACGTAAAATCTTACATACACAGAAATTACACTGGACTTGTATTCACAAACCATGTAAGTAAAAAGAAAGTTAGGTGAAATCTTTAAAGAATTGCAGAAAAATATCAACCTAGAATTCTGTACCTAGGAAACTAATTCTTCATAATTGAGGAAGAAATAAAGACTTTCTCAAACAGAAATGGGACAGAAACTAAACGGCGTGTTCGTGCTGCCACTTGACGTGTAAGAACGTTAAAATAAGTTTCTTAGAGAGAAGGAAAATGATATGTCAGGAACTTGGTTCTAAATAAAGAGAGAAAAAGAATTTGGGGCAGAATAAAGACCTTTAACTTGTACAAAGCTAAACCTAAAATTCAGCATTCTTGATCTTAGGTACTCACTCAAATGAGCTAAAAATGTATGTCCACACACAAACTCACACACGAATGTTTATAGGAATTTTCTTCATAGGTGAAAAACCTGGAATCAGCTAAGATATTATTCAATAGGTGAATGGATAAAAAATTCTGATATGTCCATACAATGAGACATGATTCATTGTTAATAAGAAATGAGCTACCAATCCACAAAAATAAAAGAAAGACATGGAGAAAACTTACACGAATATTTCTTAGTGAAAACAGTCAGGCTATATGTTATATTACTTCAACTATAGGATGTACTGGAAAAGGTAAAACTATGGTCATATTAAAAAATGTATAGTGATGTTAAAAAAACAATTTTCAGGGCTTAAGGGGAATGAGAGAAAGGCTAAACTGTTGGGGACATAGGTGAATTTTAGGGCAGTGGAACTATTCTGTACAGTACCATAAAGGTGGACACAGGGCATTACATATTTGTCAAAAACCCATAGAACTGTACAACAAAAAGATGTAAAGTATGTATTGTAGTTTAATAATACCTTACCAATATTGGTTCATCAATTGCAACAAACATATCACACTCACAGAACGTGTTAATAATAAGGGAAGCAAAGTAGGGAGTGAAAGGTGGTGATGTGTCATATCTGAGGATTACCTATACCAGTGGTTCTCAACCTTCCTTAGGTCGTGACCCTTTAATACAGTTTCTCCTGTTGTGGTGACCCACAACCGTTTTATTCTACTAGTAGTCTTCTGACATATATCTGAATCCTTAGTTGATTAAAGATGATATCGGCTTGGCACCTGTGGCTCAGGTGGCTAAGGCGTCAGCCATGTACATCTAAGGTGGTGGGTTTGAATCCAGCCTGGGCCTGCCAAACAATGATGGCTGCAACCAAAAAACAGCCAGGTGTTGTGGCAGGCGCCTGTGGTCCCAGCTACTTGGGAGGC
>NW_003852488.1:4221742-4265630 GCF_000181295.1 Otolemur garnettii | reverse complement strand
AAAAAAAAAAAAAAAAGATGATATCAACTAAATAATAGCAGTGGGAATAGCTATAGCCACCTTGGATCTAACACCTATCATAAAAATTAAGATAGTATTCTAAGTAGATGAAAAAGAAGTTAATTTTCTGCTAACATGTATAGTATAGAATAATATAGTATAGTATAGTATAGTATAGTGCATGAATAGTGTAGTATAGTATAGTGTATGTATAGAGTGTGTATAGTATATAGTATAGTATAGTGTGTGTATAGTATAGTGTATGTATAGCGTGTGTATAGTATAATATAGCATGTGTATAGTATATGTATAGTGTGTGTGTGTGTGTGAATGTGCATGTGAACATGTGTATATTTTGGATATATTGCACATACTTTTTCTAGAGGAGAAAAATATAGAAAAGAAGAAAAGGTGAGGATTAAGAATTCAGCACTTTTTGCGACCTGAACCAAGTGTAACTCCCATCCTGTCTCCCCAAACTCACATATATGAAAATGTCGGGAGAATTTATAGAGAAGGTGGTAACAACAAGCAAACTGCAGAACACAGTGTGAAAACACGGGCTGCTTTATTCTGATATCAAAGAAATGCTTATGCCTGGAAGATAGGTGAACTAAGAATCTCCCATGCGGCATAGTCTTGACTTCCCAATTTACTGAAAGCATTTTAATGGATCTGCTTTAAGAGATCAGCACGGAGAGAGAGATCACATTTCCTTTAGTGATCTTTAAATCAACCCAATGGTTTCATTCACCTTCCACTGTGTTTTATAAACACCCCTGATAAAGACACAGGGAGGGAATTTAGAGATTTTAGCCATATTCATATATAAACATGAAAGCCTGTTCATCCGTCTTTCCTGTACCTTGCCTAATAAATTGAGAAGGCAAACTCGATAGAATCACAGAGTTCTGTTGTTTGTCTCAGTGCTTTATTTACAATGTCCAGAAGTTTCTGTGGTACAGAGTTGTTAAATATCCATTAAACGATGCTATATACTTACGTTGCTTCTCTCTTTAAACTTGCTACATATTCTTGAATCCATGTTCCAAATAAACACAGTCTGTTAACAAGGCTCATTTTTTTTAAAATTTAAGCTTTAATTTCTAATGTGAGGACTAAAAGTCAAAGCCATATCATTTTAGCTCTTTTCAGTTGAAAAGATCCAAATCAAAATGGAGCTGACATATTTGTTAACAAATCACAAGGCAGACTGGAATTAATCACATCCCCTCCAAAACTGTATTGTTTTACACTTTAACACATGTTCAAACCCACTTTTGATGAAAAGAGCTGAAAGAGAAATTACTTTGAAAATCAAAGATTGGGATTTTACAACTCAGCATACGGTGAAACACATGTGTCGGCAAACGGTTTCCATTTTGTCTCCTCACTTTGACTCCTATGATCACATTGAACGTGATAGAATGAATCAAATACATCAGGATCTCTCTTGGTGATTACCTAATGGTGTCTCTAATTTTGTTAAAATTACTTCAAGAGGAAAATGCTTGCAAATACCAACTGCTGAGTGTGAAGGACGTTTTCTGAAGATTGGTAAGGTGATACCAGATGGTGGAGAACCCAGAGGAGCTCTGTAGGGAGATTAGACTTTACCAACAATTACTTCCCAAGCACTAACAATACTTTACTCGTGTGCAATACTTTCCAGTTTTTCCCTGTCATTTTGCATTTGATCCTCATCACTCAGCAAGTTCAGCAAAGCAGATTTCATTAGCCCAGTATAGGTAGTCCCCAGGTTACGAATGAGATCAGTTCTGAAAGTTCGTTCTTAAATTGATTTTGTATGTAAGTTGGAACAGGTCATTTACCTATTACCTGTAATAGCCTCCAGTTTGTAAGTGCAAGTTGTATATAGGTAAGATATTTGTAACTCAGGGACTGTTCGTCTGAGGTGTGATGACTAATTTTGCAAACCTGTGCTAGAAAAGTCTACATTCCTTCTTGCTGAATATCGATATAGTCACCTCTGAAGTACTCCCCTTGAGAAGCAGCACACCAATGCCAGTGCGTAGTCCACCCTTCAAATTAACTTCAGATTTGAAATTAATTTTTTTTATTTCAGATTAACAAAAGTGTACAAATGACTAAGTTACATTGTTTGCATTTCTCAAAGCAATTTTGGAAGTTTTTTTTCCCAGAATAACTATTAGAGCTGTTGTTATACCGCACAAAACCATGCAACAACAATGATGAATGCCACTCAGCAAGCCCCCACTGTTGGGTCCCTCCGGAGGAGGACGGTCCCTGGTTCGTGGCTCCCAGGGCCAAGACGAGCGCTGGTGCCTAGCAGATAGGAGAATGGTCACAAATACAAAGTAATCACAATCAACGTATATTTATTGCAGAACAACGCCCACAAAACATAAGGAGAATACGTGTCTGTCTGTAAGAGTGAGACAGGTCCTTCTCCCTAACACACACCGTCTTTTACAAGTTCACTAAACTAATCGTTTTGTCTTCTCTTTCCCAGGCAAATTAGGGTATAGCCTCATGCCTTTGGAGTAACTGACAGTTGAGGTTAGGTACCCAAACTTCTTAATACACAAGCGTTTGTTTTCCTCCTAACCTTCCCTATAGAACCCGTGGGAGTTGAAATTCACAATTTTGATCATTTATTAATGGACCAAATGGGCCTAGGTCAGTGTATGGTGGTTAGAGGCTTCTCATTCTGTTGCAGCTGGGGAACAGTGTCCAACGGTAACTTGGTTCCTCCTCTCCGCCCTTAGGCACAGCCCCTTAGTCGTCTGTCCTATCAAGGAGCAAAGCTGGGAGGCAGGCGGTGCGTCTCCTCCCAGGCCCAGCTGCTCCAGCCCTACCTGGCAGGGAAAGAAGCTGGGGCTCGGGGGATACACGTGTTCCGCCACCAGGCAGAAAAATAGAAACTGGGGCCCCCAGAGGCACATCTACCTGATAGGTAGAAAGAAGGAAACTGAGGGCCGAGACTGCACGTCTACCCCCTTAGGCAGGCAGTCCCCAAGGGCGACACAGGCCATGACTGGCTGTGGTGGCAGGGACAGAGTGGTTGGAGCTGCTACCCTCTCTCTGCCTGCAGCTCCTGGAGCCCCTCTTAGTGACCTGGCTCCTGCTTCCAGGGTCACAGCACCTGTCTACCCTGGATGACGAGGAAGGAACCTTTATAGGCTGCCTCCTCCCTGGGGAGGCGTGGTTCTATTCCTGGCCATCCCCCACAGGTGGCCACGAACACAGCTTGAGGCGCTGATAGGCCAAGGTTATGACGTAAGAAGCTGCTTGTACAGGACTGCCAATGTAAGAAGATTGCTAACTTGTCAGACCTCCTATGGTGACAACTCTGATGATCATTCCAGAGAAAAGAGTCCCAAAATTGCTTTGAAGAGTAGACTAGGAGTTGTCATAGGTATATAGTTTCCCAAGGGGAGTACTTCAAAGGTGAGGGTGTTGACATTCAGCAATGAGGTATGTAGCACTTTCTCTAGGTTCTTGAACTTAGAGTTCTTGAACTTAATTGAGTTCTTGAACTTACTTGTCCAACTTCGTACTGCAAATGTGGAATGGAGACTCAACTAAGTAACTAGGGGTCTAAGGTAACCTTGAAAAGTGGCAAAGACAGAATTAGAGCCCCCTACCTTAACTTCCAAGAGTAAGAATATTCACAACTAAAGTTCTATATTATTTTATGTAAAAAGTATTATTAGTTGATATAAATTCCCTTATTACAATTTTAAACAGGATGCACT
Source organism: Otolemur garnettii (assembly GCF_000181295.1). Taxonomy (NCBI): domain Eukaryota; kingdom Metazoa; phylum Chordata; class Mammalia; order Primates; family Galagidae; genus Otolemur; species Otolemur garnettii. The sequence goes on along the minus strand of NW_003852488.1, from coordinate 4,261,890 downwards.
GAAATGTCCATGAACATTTGAATAATAATAATATAACAGTAGTAATTAGATTAACATATATTGAGATGAGACACAATACTAGGCATTTTATATGATTATGTTTTATAATTTTCTTCAGCATCTGCTGGAATCTACTATTTACTCTGTTTGACAGGTAAAGATATTTAGCTCAGAGGCCATAAATAACACTGAGGAAGGTCACAAAGCTTTTTACAAGATAGACCTGGGACTTAGACCAGAGGTTAGGTCTTAGCCACCAAGACCAAAACTAATTCTACCTCTCAAATCCAATTTTTAACTACATTGTTCTTCATGGGTATGATTATAAGCCTCACTTATGGAAAAGGAACATTACATTTTGAACAGGAAAATGGATATAAGAATTATTTATAAATATAAATATTAAACAAATGTCAGTTATTAATATGTTAAAATTTAAAATTTGGTATGTTTATTAAAGCTTCTTTTTCTCTTTCTTTTTTCCCCTCCCTCGTTTCGTCTCTAGTGTGTTGCTTTACCATACAAGTTAGTGTAAAGTGATGTAGTTGGGTTTCATGAGTTCTAGTCCGTTTTCTTCTGTTCTATGACCACAGTTCCTAATCTAGCATCTTGTGTGTCCTGATCACTGAGGAATAAGCAAGTTGTGAATTTATGAATGTAAATCCATCATCACCAATTGAAAAAATTCAGTGGTGTATGCTGTATTGACAGCAGGCTGTTAACATTGTATTTATGTATGAAGGATAGCATACTATTCATTGTTTTATATTCTCTAAGTTTTTTTTTTTAATAACTCTGAAACTTTAGTACTTGAACATTGTGCTCCGTCAAATGTGAAAATCTCCATTAGTGTGTTTTTCCCACAAATTTATTACAAGAGCCTACACATCCATGTTAAATATGGTTAGCTGTCATCAGCTTCTAATTGTGGAAATAGAATCTTCAGTAAAATTGGACAGTGGAACAAATCACAGACGGAATTTTACTTTTTTTTTTTCCCTATTTTGGCTCTGAGCCTATGTTGACAGGGTGACTTACATTAGTTTTATGCTCTTAGAATAAATGTGGCCCTATTTGTATTGTTGCTATTTTCTTTTTTCTTGCTCAAAGGCAGCAGCTCATCTTACAATTAAATAAAAACTGATATCACAAAATGCCTCTTTTGCATAAAATGTTGAGTAACAACTAGCGTTGTAGGCTAAAATAAATGACATGTGGCAAAACTCAATCAACGTAGAACTCAACATCTTATCTTTGTGTCATCATCTATTAACCTGTTTCATTTTCTCTTTTATGCCCCAAGTTTAATATTTATTACCATGCGGCAAGACACATGTTGGTGATCAGCTAATTTATACCTTATGTTGTATATAGAATTTAGCGGCTGCCAATAATTACTATGGTAGCCAAAGTAGAGATTTTTCACTTCTTTTCTAAAAACTAACCATGTGTTCTTCCTTAAAGCAATGTGGTTTTACTCTATAAATTTTCTGCAAGAAAAAATAAAAAGGAAACTCAGAGCTGTGAAATTTGCCATTATTCATGAAAAAATTATCTGATGGCGAGTTGAATTTCAAAAAAAGAAAGGATTTTTTTCTTTTAATTTCACTTCAGCATTGGATAGCTATATACAGAGACAAGGATGTTAGGGTCTAAAGATCTTACTTTTATGTTACATTTTCAATAGGCTATAGTTTAATATTTTGTTGATAGTAATCCTATTACCTAGAACTTCAACTACTTTCTTATTTGAGCTTTTTACTTATAGGTGAAATAAATAATTTTAGGCTCAATGAAAATTTGGAAAGCTACAAGGAGCTAATAAAAGCTGATCATTCTTAATGAACACAGGAATATTTCAAATGTTCAGTAAAAATAAATATCATTTGAATATTCAACTGAATAATGATATATTTTTGAAGAAACACATATTTATTCCTGAAAGTCAGTTTGACTTCTGCCTGCTTTCTTACTCATTCAACATACACATCTTCAATAGATATTAATTCAATTATTTAATGAAGTGTAGTGTTTTTCCCTTAGATTATATGGGATTAATTTTTTGCTTATGTTGAGAACTAGATATTGAAAGAGCTTAAGGATGCATAAAGGGCTTACTAAAGCAATTTTTAATTAAGCTGTTTATAGTCATGTCATTATTTTAGATTATTGTTCCTTATTCTTGAAATTTCAAAATTCTATATCCTCCAGCTTTTATTTCTTTCTAATTTCATTCTTTATTTCCATTTTTTCTTTCCTTTTCCTTGACTTTCTAATTCTGACCTTCCTCTAAGGCAAATTATACTTACAATATGGATAAAGTTTTACTATTATAGAAATATATATAGAGCCCAGCAACTCTCAAGAATTTGAAAAGTTTTAATATTCATGTTATTCTCTGCTGTGTACACTAAATATTTGTAAAAATTTTATCCATTAGTAATAACATTTGAACACTCCATTTGGGTTGAATACCGATTAAGCGGCTGCAATGAAGCGACTCCAAAATACTGTGTTCAAATATGAGAGAAAGATATTTTGTCCTATAGGATAGTCTAAATTAAGCACACACACACCCCCCCTTGGTGGAACAATTCTGGCATCTTTAGTAGGTTTGATGTTGCTAGACTTTTGATGCTACTTTGGGCATAGACATTCCCCAAGCAGTGGGAAGGGAAGAGAGCAGAGAAGAGAAAGCAGCTTTGTCTTTGTAGTTACAGTGTAGAAATACAGGACACGTTTTCCAGACATGATCAACCTAGACATAACACATGAAGGGCACACAGGCTTACAAGACAGGTTGGGAAAGGTAGTCACTCACTATATTAACATCCGCCTGGAAAACTCAGGGCTTTCATCAGAAAGAGGAAAATGGGGAGAATGGGTACCAAGCAACAGTTCAGCGTCTCCACCTACTAAAGAACAACCATACATTTCTTCAGAGGTGAATGAAATGCCTGTTTATTTCTGTATAATATGCCATTATTCAGTATGCTACTATCTAATATGCATAACAAATACTAATAAATAAAAGACATTTTTCTCTAAAATTGTTTTCATAGTGACAAAAAGGAAGAAAAGCTTGTTTTTCCTCTCCTGTATTTTTTTCTCTCTTATGTTTTACACTCTTAAAACATAAGCAATCTGGTATTCACAAAAGTACTACCTGTGTTGTAGCATAAATTTTAATCTATTTCCCAATGAACCAACATTCAATCCATAGGCAGCCTGGAAAGAATAAAGGCCTACTAATTTTGACTTTATTTCTGAACATAGACCCACTAGAAAAGTTATAGGATATATTACCCAAACGTAAACAATCAGTAATTGTGTTTAAGCAAAGGTAAGTGATGAATTTAAAACTGCCCTATATGCAAAACAAAAATTGTTAAATTCAAGCTATAACTGCTGGCTAATGTTTTAACAAATTAAGATAAGACACATACTTCGAAAATCACTAAAAACCTTAGCTTCTTTTTAGAGTATTATCATCTCTTTAATTTTTGTTCATAATTATATGCAAATTTATACTGTACATTTTCTAAATGTACCCATATTTCAAATATGAACATTTTAAATATTTATGGTATAGTTTTTTGCTGCAGTCAGTCATTTTCCATTTTTGCTCACCTAGTTGTTATTTAAAAATCTATGGTTAATACCAGAATTCACAGAAGAAAACAGATAGCTGAATAAAGTTGTTAATCATGTTTATGCCCTGTCAGTCATATCAGTGGTTAGCAGCTGCAAAATTTATGATTTTCTCTAAAGTGATGAGTAGAAAAGCAAGATATTTCATTATATTTTTTTCCAAATACTTTTTTTTTGTAAATTCTGATACATAGTATATCAAGTATAACTCAAATTTACATACAAGTACCAAGGAGGAGTGGGGAAAGAATTCTGACATTTTCTATAACTTGTTTTTTTTTTTTTTTTAAATGAGAGATGTATTTCATGGAACTACTCATAATAATCAGCCCCTGCCATAACTATATAATAATTGAATCTAAATGTTGATTTTTTAATCAGGAAAATATTTGAAAAGAAATGGTATTAAAATGTGTCTTAATGAACTCATCTTAATAAAAGAATAAAGAAGAAAGCCTTTTGAGGAGGCGCCTATAATTGAGTGGATAGGGCACCAGCCACCTGTACCGGGGCTGGTGGGTTTGAACCCGGGCCTGCTAAAACAGCAATGACAACTGTAACAAAAAAATAGTTGGGCACTGTGGCGTGTGCCTGTAGTCCTCGCTACTTGGGAGGTTGAGGCAAGAGAATTGCTTAAGCCCAAGAGTCTGAGGTTGCTGTGAACTGTGATGCCATGGCACTCTACCCAGGGTGACAGCTTGAGACTCCTGTCTCAAAAAAAAAAAAAAAGAAAAGAAAAGAAAGAAAAGAAAATCTAAAAAAAAAATAAGGCCTTTTTCCCCCCAACTATTGTACTTTTGAAACAGAAGAAAGAAGTTGTGGATGGTCTTGCTATTGGAAGTGTTGAAGGATTTTTCATTAGTTGTTTAATACAAACATGACATCTCTTATTGAGAGTAGAAAATAAATTATTCATAAATTCTTAAAATTATCATCATGCTTCCTTTGAGTCTGATCCTTCAGTGACAGCAAGCAGCTTGCAGGTACTAGGACATACCTTATCTCTATCGAAGGTGTCCTAAGGCATCTTGAACTTAACATGTCCTTACGAAACTCAATTTCTCAATAGTAACACTATTTTCCCAATGAAAACACCATGTTTCAGTTGCTCAGGCCTCAAAATTTGGAGTCAACTTTGAGCTCTCTCTTTTTCTCCTTTTCTAGGTTCATTAGCCAAGCTTGTTGATACTACCTACCTTCAGAACGTATTCAGAATCTGACAAACTCTTACTACGTGTTACTACTCTGTTCCTATGTGCCTGTCAGTATCGGTTGTACGAATCACGGAAGAAACTTCATATCTTGTTTCCGTTTCCACCTCTGCCTTCTACAATCTCAGCACACATCAGCTAGAGTTCCTTAAAACTTAAAAGCACACCTTTTTCCAAATTCCTCCAATTGACATAAAATTCTAAAGTTCTCACCACACCCTGAACGGCCATATGTGTTCTTTTCACCTTTCTTCCCTCTCCTCACTTCTCTGATTTCAGGTCCTGTTTCTCTCTCTAAATCCTCGCCTATCAGACACACTGGCCCCTTTGCTACTTTGCAAACTCCTCTCTCAGAGTTTTTGATCTTGCTGCTGCTTCTGCTTGAAAAGTTACTCCACCCTATTTGCTCCCTCACTTCTTCCAAGTCTTTACAAATGATGTCTTTATTTTTTTAATTTCAGAACATTAGGGGGTACACTTTGTTATGTACTTTGAATTTGTAGAGATTGAGTCAACGTTGTAAGTGTGCCCTTCACCCAGGTGGTGTGCACTGTATCCAACAGGGGTAAATTTGCCCACCCCCACTGTTCCCTTCCCCTTGCTTGAATTCCATTGAGATTCACTTCCATATGTGCACTTAGGTGTTCCTCGATTAGTTCCAATTTGGTATTGAGAACAAATGCTTGCATCTCATTAATGGACTAGCTTTTTAAAATGTTTCTGCTTCCCCCAGGATCCCCTCTATCCCCATTCTCTGTTTTTTTTTTTTCTTTTTGGAAATTAATCACTACCCAAGATATATTTTATTAGTTTGTTTAATTATTGTCTTTCTCTAACATGTAAATTTTATAAAAACACATTTTTATTTGTTTTGTTCTGTATGGCATCTGCTAGTTCTGGCATTCAAAAATCATTTGCTTTGCTGAAGAAATGAAGAAATAAAGGAATTTATCTCACCCAGTATGCTGTTTCAGATTTTTGGGTTTCTCTTCCAACTTTCCCTGCTATCTGAAAAACTCATGGTCTTTTTGGTCCTGACTATCTGGTCTTCAAATCTTTAATTACCTTTCTGGAGCATGTATAGTGCTGTTTTCCTTTTAACAACGTTTCTGTCACTCTCCACAGGTTAAACTTCTCACCCTTTCCTCTGCCCATCCACTGTAACCTCTACACACTTCTTCCATATCTCCTGGAACACTGATATGTCTCTAATACTTTTGTGTCTAAAGCATCTTGCATGTGCAAATCATCTAATGACTATTTTTTTTTTAACTCAATACATGAATAAAAATGAGCTATGTATGTTTAATATTATCCTCTTGATATGTGAGAGAAAAGCTCAAGCTAAAGCTCTCTGCATATCACTTTTATTTTTGTGATTCTAACTTTAAGGATGATGATGATGCTGGTGACGTGCATTGCCTCTTTGTTAGCATCATTTTATAAGGTAACTCATGTATTCAATCTTCCGAGCTGATGAATTTTTATTACCTAAATTTTAGACAAGTGACTGAGGAGGCACTTGGACATTAGTTTAAGCAGCTTGCCCTCACTCACTAATAAGAACCTACTCAGCTCTTCTACCTCCAGAGCCTCTGTTCTTTGTGCCTGGTTACTACACTGCTTACTCACTATACAATATTAATTCCTCCATTTTTTTTCTAAATAGAGGAAATGTATTAAGACATGTATTAAGAAAAAGGGTTTTGACAGAGGTAACAGTTGACTGACTACCAAACTAAACCTCAGAGAAACTTCCATGAGCCTCGTAGGAGGCTATCCTCATGTTCCTGAGGTTACAATCTATTCCTGAGGTTACAATTTTTCACCAAAGTAATTGGACTTTATTGGTCTCAGTACATGTATATACTTCATCAAGGCACATTCTGTGTTTGCCTGATTAATTTCAGGTACATTATTTTGTATACTTATGTGTCTATATAATCTCATAGTTAATTTTTACTTTATATCTTAAACTAAAAATTAACAGATGTGACTGACAGGGTTTCTCCCATGGGCATGTAGATCTTTTTCCACATGAAATATTTAAGGGGCAGGTATACTAACCTCTAGGAAAACACTTCAATACACTCATGAATAAGCATAACTTAGTTTATTGTGTTAAACTGTACTAAATGGGATGAAAATGGGGAGTGGCTTTTGAATAATTTTTGTGAATGTAGCAACAGGAACCCTAGTGGATTTAAATCTCTGTGATTATTACTATCCTAAGAAAGCATTTGATAATCATCTTAATTATTAGCTTCATAGTTTAGAGAACTGAGAAAAGATAGATGATGACAAGTTTTATTATGAGAAAATTAAAAATAAAATTAGATAAATTATTAGATCCATAACAGTAGTGAGTTTCGCAAAATTAATACATATGTTATTAGTTTCAAAATTGTTAATTATGTTTCTATAATCAGCAATAAATATTTCATAAATTTCAAGTCTAGTACTGTTTTCTCAAATTTCTTAATATAGAAAATTTTAAATATAGGCAAATGTAGAGAATATTATAATAAAAAAAAATCCATGCACCATCTGTCCATATAAGGTCATGGTTAATTTTGCTTTCCTACAGCTCTTATTAATTCCTGCCACTTCTGATTTATTTTGAAACAAAAACTCAAGAATTTTATTATTTTATCTTTAAGGTTTCAGTATGTATCTCTAAATAATCAGCAAGTATCTCAAAACATAACCATATTCTATGATAACATATAAAATAATAAGAATAATTCGTAGCATTGAAAAATACTTATTTTGCATCCAAATTCTCAGATGGCCTCAATTTTTTATAGAATGCTTATTAGAAGCAAGATAAAAGTATTATCCATATTCTACAAGTAGTTAAAATGAAATTTCTCCTCTAATTTTTAGAACTCTTTCTTCCAACCTTTTTTTATTTTCCTTAAAGTAAATTTGCTGAAAAAGACTAGGCCATTTGTCCTACATAATTTCCCAGAATATGGAACTTGTTAATTGCATCCCTTTGGTACTGTTTAATGTATATGTTGTTTCTCATACTTTTTATAAATTAGTAGATATGGAGGCTTGATTAAATTCTGGTTTAGAATTTAGGAATAAGAATTTACAGGTGGCATTGTGTGCTTCTATCCTATATAATCTGGTGAGTTTCAGAAAGTAGAATGAAGTCTATTTCCTTGCTTGCTAGATTATTCTGAGTTTACATTGAATCCATTTAGTTGTGCTTTATTCAAAATATGAAACTTCTACTTTGTTTTATTGATAATAGATTGACATAAATCATGCTAATTTGCTGGCAAATTATCAAGCATAAATGATGAGGATGATTTTTTTCATTAGTCCATCTATTTTATCTTTTAGTCAACAATTCTTAACAACAGACATGTTTTAAAAGAGTTTTTGAACCTTAATTTAATCTTCAAAATTGTCACGGAAGAACTGGAATATAAGGGATAAATCAACTGTAATTGTTAGCCATCTAATTTTCTTTACAGTCGCTATTCATAGTAATTATGAATATTGACAGCTAGTTGGCTTGAGTTTTCAAAATCTTTAGGTCATTGTTCATGCCTATTCCTGAGTTTTGATTTCCTTCTCTTCTAGATTACTAATGATACAAAACAATTTATTAAAAACACACTCAATGAAAAAATAATTCATGCACTTTTACAGATAATTTTACTCTGATTTATTCAGTACCATATGTGGTCACCAAACTCCATTAAAGTCACTTTGGATATTCTCATAAATTCTATTAATTGCTAGTCCAAATGTACCTTGGTGATTTTCACAGCTTATTCAGGGTGTCAATTGGAATTAAATTGAAGATTATGACTCCTTAGTTTAATTTTAGTTTTCAGTCTTTAGTTTCATTCAGTCTTCCATTCATATTTACAAATATGAAACTGTATTTGGAAAACATGCTGTCTAGTGGTAAAAAGTGTTGCATTAGGTATTGAGCAAAAATAAACAGATTGCAATTTGAAAGCCTACAAGTCAAATACAGAAATAGAGAGATAAGGCTATGCTTCACAGAATGGAGAGCTAGGAAGATCAAGACGGCCAATTCACAACTGAATGGAATTTAGGAAAAGCATCCCATAGGCAATAGAATTAAATTTGAGAGGAATGAAAGATAGGCATACATCATTATTAAAAAGAGAAAATGAGATGAAATAGGAAGAAAATAAAAATTAGGTAAATCTCCCATACAGATTGCCTGGCAGTCCTCTGGATCATTGGACATGTTTGGCTTAAGCATCTATAATCCTTTATTTTTCCAAAGCTGAAACAACTTGTTCCCAAGAACAGGGTTAGTCTCTGCTTTCTGAAGTCTTTCTTGATCTTGTGTATAAAGTTCTTTTAACTTAAATTCTCCAGAACAAAATGTGTGTGACTCTAATATTAAGACCCTGCTCTACTAGAGGACTTCTGACATATTCCTAAACATTTGTATCCTCCCCTGTTTGTCAGGCACTCTCTATTTCTCTGCCTAATTTCAGTCGTCTTACATAGCTCAAGCACCAGAGGTTTGTCTACCACTGAGGTTAACTCCTGCTACTCAGCAGATCCTGATATAAGTAACCTGCCTGTTTCATCTCTCCCTCTCCACTTATTTATATAGTTTTAAAATTACCTAGTCCTGGACTTGTAGTCAATATCATGGAAATCCCTTGTTAGGAGCTTTCTGATGCCATGTTCTGTTTTAATTGTTATGTTTGACCTGCCAGATCTGTTTCCTACTTGGGGTCGCATCTGCCCTAAGTAACATGCTTCATTTGAGTATTCATCTGGATCCTGTCACCTCACAAGATGTACAGTTTAGGTCACTTACAGAGTGTGCTTGATTATGATCAGCAAAAACCATTTTTCCTGTTGCCCCCGCCCCTAAGAGCACCTATGTTGCTTTGACATGACTGTGACTGTGAATTGGAAATGCCATTGCTAAAAGTGCTGCCCTCCCATAAAAACCACAGTAGACTCTCACTGTGTAGCTGCTGTTTCTGCTTCTCTTACATAGCTCCAGCCAACTTACTGTGTGTCCCAAGGTACGGCCATCATACGTAGCCCTTCTTCAGATTGCTCCCCCATGTTATTATCTGGAGGCTCCTGAAGGAACTGAGAATTTAGAACTCAACAGGGTACAGCACTCTATCCACTGATGCCGGAAGTGGATAAAATACTGATCCAGCTGCTGGGATGGGGGCTGGAAAGAAAGGGTGTATAAAGGACATGGCCCTCTGAAAATAGCTATGACCTGAATCCAAATTGCAAACATGTTTCTAAGGAAACAATGTTGTAAACCTATGTACTATTTACTCCTCCTTTCATGCATAATTTTTGTGTACAAAACACTAGCCAGGACTCAGCGCCTGTGGCTCAAGTGGCTAAGGCGCCAGCCACATACACCTGAGCTGGTGGGTTTGAATCCAGCCTGGGCCTGCCAGACAACAATGATGGCTGAAACAAAAAATAGCCGGGCATTGTGGCAGGCGCCTGTAGTCCCAGCTACTTGGGAGGCAGAGGCAGGAGAATTGCTTGAGCCCAGGAGTTGGAGGTTGCTGTGAGCTTGATGCCACAGCACTCTACCAAGGGTGACAGCTTGAGGCTCTGTCTCAAAAAAAAAAAAATAGCCCAGCACCATAATGAAATGAGTAATAATTAATTTCATAAGTATGATTTTTCTACTTAGGTTAAATATAGATGTTATTATCTTCAGAGAATACAACATCTGATCCTTTTAAGAGAAAATTCATTACAATTCCGATAGTCAGACAATAGACTTGTTATAAAGCTTTTGCAAGGACTCCACAACTCACACCTGTGGTGGAGTTATGACCAGAGTCACATCCTTGTGCCCATTTACTGATGCCACATAATGGCTTCAGTAGTTTTACATAAGAGAAATCAGGTTAATATAAAACATGTAATGAGGTTTTGAAGAGAAAAATGTAACCATGCTTAGTAGGGCTACACAAATGTTTGAGCATTTTGTGCATACCATGACTCTGAGGGGCACGCTTCAGAGAATGCAATACAACTTTTTCCGCTTAGAGTTGTACATGGAATATTCTGCATACCCACACAAAGGAGTCGCACTGCATACCTGACACTTATGTCTATCTTGGTGGTGAAAGTAATGAGTCTAAATTGTAGATAGTTATAGAGTCTCTGACTTTGTTGCTTAATATTTGCTTTACTAGTCTATCCACTGATAATTTCTTCTTTTCTATATGGGTTATTTTTCTGAGTAACCTGAATTTCAGGTAAGAGACAACAAAAATGTAGACACCAGGTCAGGAAGCTGTAACTTAAAGATTACCATTTTGTTAATGAAGACTCAATTTTGAAACATCAAAAATCAACATTCTTACCATCTAGGAAATTGAATGATTCAGTCCTAATGTGGAAACCTGGGATGGGAAACATAGTATTCTTTATAGAATAAAAATTACCCAAGGGGGTAGAAATATAGTGAGGGCAGTCAAACAGCATTGCATACTCCAAATATGTAGTAATGGGTTTCAGATTCTTACTTACACTGGTGCAAGACAGAGAGACGGAGGGAGAATGTAAGTAGGGAGAAGAGAGAGAGGAGATTAGACATCTATGTGCTTGAGTATATCAATCTCAGTAAAGTAAATGATGAGCTCAAAATCAGGATGTTTGATAATTGCAGGTAATTTTCCAAATATATGAAGCAGCATCAGTTGTATCTTTGGTGAAAAATGAGCAGCTAAAATTAAGTTCACCAAGATGAGACTGTTTTATTAAGTAACATCTTAGGGGGAGCTCTGGCTGCAAGCATATTGTCACTAAAGGAAATAATTAGAGTTCGAAAATAGAAGTGGGGAAAAATGTATGCCTCGGGTCTACTCTTGGATGTATCAATAATTGTGAAATTCAATTTGGTGATGAGAGTGAACTACTTAGTCCTGGTGTCAAGGAGGCAGGTTCTGATGAGCTGTAATTATACTTCTCTGTCCTTAGAGCTGGTGAGATCAGCAGCAGGCCAGAAGTAGCGGTAGCATGGCACACTTCCAAAGAGACCTGAGTTCTCTGTCTTCCCTCTAACCCACTTTTCCCTGAGATAATTTTACCTAACCAGACCTCAGCAAAGGTAGCATCTGATGTTAGTGTGACCAACATCATCCCACCACACAGACCAAACGACAGAGTAGTGAGAGGTCCAAAACTGCCAAAGGAAGCATTCCTTTTTTTAATTTCCTGGTGGGGAAAGTACAAAAGTTTAATCATTTGGGTTCAGTAAACTATCAATATCTTTAAGAATTTTCCACATGGTAAAATTGCCAGGCAAAGATGAAAGGCGTTTATATTATGTGACCAATATGAGTAAAGTCACTTCATTGCGGATTGCAGTTTTTGGCTGGGGCTGGGTTTGAACCTGCCACCTCTGATATATGGGGTCGGTGCCCTACTCCTTTGAGCCACAGGTGCCACCCCATATGATTGCATTCTTTACCGTTTATCAGTTCGCCAGTTGTATGGGAGGATTTTAGCTCTTGCATCTCCACTTGGATAGCATGTTTTGACTGCAGCACAAAGAGCTGAAACAAAGAGAGGAGGGAGCTGTCTAGGGAGACAGAAGATTGAGGAGCTAATGCAAGTTCTTGGCCGAGAGCCATATGAAAAAAGACTCTACAATGCTCACCAGAGAGAAGCTGCTGTGGGTTTAAGAGCAAACCTAAGATAGTAAAACTAGAATGACACAGAGAGACTTTGGGATTCTGTCCTACATACAGGAAAGAGACTTCTTAATACAATTCCTATCCATGCAGGACCCCAGAAAAGTCTTACCTTTGGGTTGAGGATGATGTCCTGGAGTACAAGTCAGTCTAGATGCATCCTTATAAAGGCTAAAACCAAGCCTGGATGATATTCTTAGAAGAGTCAGATTTTGGAGGCTGAGTGTCGTCAAACTAGGGAAGCTTGGAAAAGTCTTTCTGCAAATGTATCCCAACGAAGTACAAACTGAACTTGAAAACTTTGAAGTTATCCACCAGTACTTGTACTATTAGAATTTTAAAAAACTACTCTTCAGGAGAATGTAACAGAATCAAAACTGTTCATAACATGATATTCACAAAGTTCAGTATTAAGTCAAAATTTTCTAGACATTTTTAAAAAGGAAACTATGGCTCAGAACTAATGGGAAAAATGCAATGAACAGAAAATGACCCCAAGATGTCTCAGATACTCGATTTGGCAAATCAAGAATACTGAAAGCTATTGTAAGTGTACTTATGGAATTGGAGGAAAATATTGTATACCTAAAAAGACAGATAATCTTGGCAGAGAAAGAAAAACTGTGGGGAAAACAAAAGAAGCAGAACTGCATGGGAATCCTGAAACTACTATGTGTAATAGTTGAAATAAAAAGAACAAAAAAGATGAGTTTAATATGTTGAGGATAAGAAAAGAAAATGGTCAAGGAACTTGAATAAAAACAAATTATCCAATATGAAAAAATAGAGGAAAAAGACAAAGGATACTACAAGAGCATCAGAGAACTGAGTAGCAATGTGGAACAGTCCAGCTAGCACATGTTATTAGAGTCAGAGAAGAAGACATCGAGATATTGCAGGGAAACATTTAAAGATATGATGGCAGGTTTTTTTCCTAAATTTAACAGTAAACCTCCACTATCCACTGACAGATTCAAGAAAACTCACATCCAGGCTGAAAATCAAAATAAAGAGAAAATAAAGGCATTACTTTAAGAAAAAAGACACATGACATGCAGGGAACCCCTAATACAGATGATGTCTATTTTTTATCTCAAATCATGAAAGACGACGGCAAGGGAAAGCTTTCTTTAAAATGCTTTAAAAGCACTTTAATCAGAATTCTAATTCCAGTGAAAATATTCTTTAAGAAAAAGGATAAGATAGAAAATTTTTCAGATAAGTAAGAACTGAGCAGAATTGTGCTATAAGAAACGCTAAAAAAAAAAAATGTTCTCTGGTGTCGCGACCGCTACGGCCCTGGTCTCAGTCAGGGCACAAAGTAACCAGGACTGACATGGATTAGAAGTATAAGCTTGTGAGAGGCTGGCTAACCTTAAGTACAAGTTAGCCCTGAGCCCCCTCCTCAACGGCCCTTATTAAGGTTAAACAAAACAGGTGTGGAGAGTTAAGGAAGTGACATACGAGGGCTGCATGGGTAAGGATTGCTGGTGTTCTTTCCCCACAGCCCCATGAGGAAGTACCAAGCATCAATGTTTAACTCATGCTTACTAATGAGTGACCGATCTTATCTCATTCTGGAACACTGAGTTACTTGGTGGATTGCCCCTAAGTCCAAAACATCTCTAGGCTTGCCATGAGACTGTCCTGTTCTCAGCATTTCCTTTTAATGTGATAAATCAGTAACTGTCCTTGCAAGCATGGTGTCCATTCCTCTACAGTCTGGGCCAGTAGAAAATGACATCAGCTGGAAACTTTGTCCTATAATTAGAAATGAAGATAGAAGAAATAGTTTAAAAAAGTGAGTGTGGGTTGGGGATGAAAGGTAAATATAAAATGTATTTTTTCTGTCCTAATATTCTTTAAAAAATCAAAACCAGTTTAAAACAAATAAACTAGGCAGTGCTCAGAGCTCAGTGGGTAGTGCACTGGTCACATGCACCAGGGCTAGTGGGTTCAAAAAACCAAACAAACAACAACAACAAAAATAGCTGGGCATTGTGGCAGGCGCCTGTAGTAACAGCTACTCGGAAGGCTGAGGCAAGAGAATTGCTTAAGCCCAAGAGGTTGAGGTTGCTGTGAGCTGTGACACAACAGCACTCTACCAAGGGCGACATAATGAGACTCTGCCTCAATAAATAAATAAATAAATAAATAAAACAGATGAACTAAATAGGAACAATAATAATACTAATAAACAATTATTAGATGTGGTTATATTAAAAATTAAACCATTACAACAGTGGTATAACAGATACCAAAGTGATGTTTTACTGAGCTCAGGGTACCATAACAAAATACCATAGACTGGGTGGCCTAAAAATAGAAACGCATTTTCTCTCAGTTCTGAAGGCCTGGAATTGCAAATCATGGTACTCCATGCTGGCACATTCTGTTTATGTGGAGTGCTCTCTTTCTGGCAGGGAACAGCTGCCCATTCTCTATTATCTCCTCCTATAAAGACGCTAATTCTATGGGATTAGAGCCCCACTGTTATCACCTCATTTAACCTTAATTAGTTCCTTACAGACTCAATCTCAAAATAATCAGTTGAGGGTAGGGCATCAGAATTTGAATATTAGGGGAAATGGCACAATTCAGTCTGTTGAAGATAGTTAAGAGGTAAATGAAATTTTGTTCTTAAATTTTATTGTTTAGATAAAATTTTAATGTGATTTTAATGTGAAGTATCAGATATAAAGTTTCAAATTTTCAGTGGAAAGTGGTACAAAATTGACTTTAAATAAGAAAGGAACATTTATGTAATTGATTACCCAAATATAATACTTTGTCATAATATTGAAGACATACAAAATCTCTTCATTATTCAGATAATTAAAATATAGTGAATAACCACAGCAGAAAAGGAATTCATTGTTCACCAAAGCAGCTATCAGCACCCTAATTACTTTTCTCTAATATTGATGAATTAATTAATATTATAGCTGTTACTTTATATTTTCTGATTTTCTTTACCTTTTCATTATATGAACATACAATTTACAACTAAAATAGAACATGCTTAAGTTTTGGGGGTTTTTTTCCAACTAAATTCACTCTGGTGAAATTTCAACCAGAGCAGTAAAGCAGTTTAGTCATTATTTAAATTTATATGGACCCAAACTTAGAAAATAACATCTAATTAACCCTAAGCATTCTTTAAAAAGCCTATTTGTTGGTAGACAGAAGGAAAGCTAAAATTCATGTATAACAGGATTGTAAATATTTTTACTCAGAAAATGAAATCAAGATTCAACTCTGAAGAGAACATGCCAACTTTTAGAGAAGCTGAAATTTTGCACGGCCTACTTATCGCTGGTTTCCTAAATGACCCAGGGTAAATAGAAACAGCCTTTTCATGTGGCTGCTGATTAAAGCAAGGTCTGTAAGTTGGCAGTGTATCATCTGAAATTTCAAAGTTGAAGTGGGAGCTGGGGTTTCTTTTCCTTTCAAAAATTCCCCTACTCCTTCTGCATGGTCTATCTGAGTAGCTGGCATACCGACCTAAAATGGCTGGGCAGTAATCAGGGGTGCACTGGTCCTGATGGCAGGCATCAAGTGGGTTACTGCCAGGTCTTTGAACTACAAAAATAAATAGAGAATAGAAGTGCATTGTATTGGCCAACCCTGAGGCTCAGTCATCTGTCTTGGAGCATGCTCTGGGTGAGAGTGTTTAAGTTGGATTCCTTCCATCACATGTGGTAGCTGCGAGAGTGAAAGGGAGAGGAAAAGAACAATGTTAGGTGGTATGTTTAATAGTGTGCTGGCTTAACAATTCTCAGGAAACTGTTACTTTTATTTTTCTCTTAGCAGCCAGAGTTTACCCACCTTGTTGAGATTCTGAATGAGTGGTTATGTACTTTAGAAGATGTGATTCTACCCCCTCCACCATTTTCCATTGTTTTAAAAAGGCTTAACTAGCAAGCATAAAGATTCCCCAGAACACTATCTATGCTAAAGGAAGCGAGCTATGGCTATTCACGAGACGGTATTTTTTTGCATTCAATTTCACAAGCAGCCTTTATATCCCTGAATTAATTGGTCTCTTTCACTTGAACCGAAGACTTTGGAATTTGTGGCAACTGGATATTTGTTGTTTTTGGCTAAATTATGCTCTTTTCTTTCTTTTCAAGGGCAATATAACACAAACTAAAAGAATTCTAGGCTCCCTCTGCATTTTGATTCTTCTAAGTTTTCTTTCATAAGAAAGAAGAAACTTTACTCGACCACACCATGCCCATAATAGAAATTTGATTAAAAAAAAAAAAAAAAGACCTGTGACTAGACAAGGGACGGATTCTTTGTAAATGCAGCGAAGTACTCAGCTGTGGTATATTAGATGGAAATTTGCTTGTTTTCACAGCTGAATTACCTTGCTTTCTGCATTATCAGAAGAGGGACTAAGAAAATCAAATATGAGATTTTGAAGGGATTTTAATGGGAAAAAAGCAAAGTTTTCAGAGTTAAGTTTTCAGTAGCTAGAAGATTTTTTCCCCTAGATCATGCAGTACACATTTTGTAGCCCTCATGAAAGGGCATAAAATACCTGTGTCAAGGTTTTCCGTAGAAATGCATTCATTCAGAATTTTCAAAATAAGAGAAGCTGTTAGATTTGCCTGGACATATTGTAAGATACAATTAGAAGCAAAATTATATAAAAACATCAAGTTTAAGGAGCTATCAGAGTTGATCTATTTTGAATGTTATATTGGTTTGGTTTGGTTTTTACTCTGGGTGAGCAATTGTGTGTGGGAATTGATGAGATGCATTATACATAATAGACAGTTCTTTGGGGTAACAGTTGACCTTAATAATATTTGCCATAGGCGGCGCCTTGTGGCTCAGTGATTAGGGCGCCAGCCCCATATACTGAGGGTAGTGGATTCAAACCCAGCCCCGGCTAAACTGCAACAAAAAATAGCTGTGATGGGCACCTGTAGTCCCAGCAACTCAGGAGGCTGAGGCAGGAGAAACACCTAAACTCAAGAGCTGGAGGTTGCTGTGAGCTGTGATGCCAGTACTCTACTGAGGGTGATAAAGTGAGACTATCTCTAAAAATAATAATAATAATAATAATATTTGCCACAATTTGTATAAAACATGAATAAAACTTTCCAGCCAGCATCATACTCTATTTTTTAAAATAATTTTTTGAAAAACAATCATTCTGTATGTTTGAAGGTCATTCTAAGTGATGCCAGAAAGAATACTGTCAAATTATAAGCATTAATTATTAATTAATTCAATCAACACAAACCACCTATTGGGGAGCAGACCCTCGTTCTATGGTCTGGACTTACATTAATGAGTAAAACAGAATAACAGCATTCTTCAATTTATATACTGGATTTAGATTACGAGTAATCTTGATTATAGTAGGTAATTTGAAATCATTTTATTGATATACCCTGAAATTAAATTTACAAAAAGGATTTATGATAAAGATGAAAACCTACTTTTTTGGATTTTACTATATGATTAAATAATGTTTTGAGGAAATAAGAAATATCAATCATATCAAACTAAAAAACCTGAATTACGAATATTTATGAATATGTGTAAAATTAAAGAAAATCAAATTGTAAAATATATTAAATTACTATGGATTATACATTCTTCATGATCTGCAGTTTTTAAACTCAAGATTTTGTTCAGAAACCCAATACATCAACATAATAGTTCATTTTAAAAATTCTTGAGGTACATACCTGGTAATAGAAGCTTTATTCAAAACAGGTTCATTCAAACTCTAATTCTGCATATGGATGATATAATGTGAAGAAGTGGCATTTCTGTAAAATCTAAATGCCTTATTGTACTATAAAGTAATGAAAAAGTTAAAATAAAACTTGAAGATAAATGTTGCTCATGCAAGTTATTCAGTAATTTATGAGGCTGATATTTTAAATGAGGCTCAACAGCTAGACATTTTTGTTGTTTGCCAAACCTTTATTGGAACTGCAAACTTAGCTTTCTAAGTGTAATAAGTCAAAGACTGCACAAAGGATATATTCTCAGTACAAGGTACTCCTGAGAGGTGATAGTTATTGCATGTCTTGGCAATCAGCATATCTCACGAGGGGTGAGTTAATGTGGATAACCAAACAACACAATCACAAGAGAAACTTACACGTGGCCTTAGTTCTTACAATGTAACTTGTGCTTTTAGAAACATTATTGTTATTATTATTTTTAAATCGCATATTAAAAAGAAGACTATGTAATTTGCTGGCATACTGCATGATTTTAGTAACATTTTAATGAAGATTTTAATTTCTCTCAGGAAATAGGAAGTTCTATTACTTCACAAATCCAAGGTTTTCTTCTCATTTATAATTGAAATTTAGAATTCATCTTTTCATTTACCCAACTGGGTTTGCAGACCTCCTTTTATTATCACATATGCAGTGATGAGTTAAGTTAAAAACAAGGCCGGGTGTGCCTGTAATCATAGCACTCGGGAGGCTGAGGCAGGTGGATCACCTGGGCTCACAGTTTGGAGACCAGCCTGAGCCAGAGTGAGACCTCGTCTCTAAAAAATACTGGATGTTGCCACAGGCACCTGTAGTCCCAGCTACTTGGGAGGCTGAGGCAAGAGAATTGCTTGAGCTCAGGAGTTTGAGGTTTCTGTGAGCTATGATGCTACAGCACTCTAGTAAGGGGCAACAAAGTGAGACTCTGTCTAAAAAAAAGAAAAGAAAAGAAAAAAGAAAGAAAGACAAATGGAAGTCATCTGTTGCTCCTGAGGTGAAGCCTTAATGGGAAAAAAATTTCAAAAGCACTGCTTTTGAGGGGCTTAACAGACTGATTAAATTATTTAGGTAGACTCTAAATTATTTGACTCAGATATCCCACATTTTTTCCTATTCCAAAGTGCTTAAACTTCAACTTCCAAGTTTAAAGCTTCCACATCCCCACTGAAAATGTGGAAGTCCATTAAATCACCTGAACTTCAAACAAGCATTTAAGCAAACTTTAAATTGAACCTGTTCGAGAGCAGAAAGTTTAGACAGTTTTGTTCTCTGAGTATCCCACTCAGAATTTTTCTTTCTTAAAAATTTTCTGTTCTAGAAATTGGGCAACTAGCTAAAGGCCCTACTTAAAAAATATAATAATAGAACTAACTCAGATAAAATAAATTCTGTGAGTGAGTGATTTGAAAGGTAAAGAAAAGAAATGAATTTGGTTTCGTGAACCAAAGCATGGTATATTAACATACAGAGCATACTAGTGTGACAAATGGTTTCCCAAACTTTAAAACAGCCCAAAGAGATACTAGATCTTCCAAAGGCTGTTTTACAGATGTGTAGGGGCAAAGGCCAACTTCCATATTCTTTTTTTTCTAACAGGTATGCAAATAATTTCTGTCCATCAGAAAAGATAGCTTCAAAGTTTATAGTTTATTGCCCAGTTTGACATAAGCCAGTTTTGTATTTAATCCCAAAGTAAGGACATTCATGCATTAAGTTGCTTAAAATATTTTGTTTCTCAACTGTCTTTTGAATTAGTTTTAACATCTCCCGGGTTCACTCATCTTGAAAGATGTTCACACTATAGATTTGCCTGAGAACCAAGATTTGGACACTGGTGAGAGAATAAAAAATAATTTAGATGTTACAATCGTTAAAATGTACTGGTGAAGAAAGCAGCACTCTTGTTCTGATATAATAGTAACAAATTCTTCCAAATTTTATGATAATAAAAATTGATTTTATTGTTCAAGGCATGCAAGGTATTAAATTTAAGACTATTTTAATTAGCTAATAAATATAATCTGATTATCAAATATTTATTGACCATCATTCCTGGAGTGTTTCTCTTTCAAAAACTCGTGCATTGTAGAGACCATATATACTAAGATACTAGACTGCACTATTCTCTAGGGCAAAACTGTCTTTTTGGTTTTGGATTCCCAGTGTTTTCCACAGTCTTATCTTTGTAGATGTTTCAGAAATGTTGAACTTTAGAGTTATTACTGTGTGTGAGGCAAGTCTTTCAGGCTTAAATAAAATCAAGCCTCTCAAAATTTTCCATTATGAGACTGTGCTGGGACTCAAATACTGTATGCCAAAAATCTTTTCCAAGTTCAGTGAATTTAAATTATCAAAAATTTGTATTCAACTTGCCTATATACATCTGAATTGCACTTATCTTTTTTTTCAAAAAGGAAAAGAAAAAAATCAAATTGGCCTTTGGGTACGTTAGGAACTACCTTTGTTACTCCCAAGCTGCATGGATATTTCTCTTCTCTTTCTCTTGTTTTATGCAACTCTACAATGAGGCTTGGGAGAAGACATTTCCTGAAGTTTCTCTACTGCCTAGGAGTCTGTTATCATTGACATCTGTAGTAATTTGACTCTATGTCTTGACAGTAGCACTCTGGTTGTTAACTCTATGATGTTATAAATAAAGTTCAGGAAGAAGAGCTTATGTTCATAATTAAGGTGGACACTCAAGGATTTGCCGAGTGCATGCATGGATGTGTTTACGAGGATGCCTATGAACAGAAAAAAGGAAATTCAATCAATTACTTTATATGTTGTGTACTTCATAAAACTGTTTAAGAAATTGGTATGGAAAGTGTCTGGAGCACAGCGTTATACAATTTCACAGGTACAAAAGACCAGTGGTCTTGAGGAAGGCAGTAGGAAAAAGGCCAGGGTAGGTTCCTACTTTTGTGATTGTTTTGCTTTGTTCTATGGCTGTGTGTTTGTGTGTGTGTATGTGTGGCCGGCGGGTGTGTGTCTGTGAACATCTTCCCCCCACAATGGTATTATGAGACTATTATTCAACATGAAAACTTTGTGACATGAAGAAAAAGTGGCCAAACTTAATATAAAACCTGAGCTTTAGGCCCCAAATCATAACCAGTTCTAAATCATTAAAAGGCCTATCAAAAATATTTCACATGCTGACTCAATCTAAACATCAGTATTTGATTCCTGGCATACATGAACCCTGTAGCTTCAATTCCTACAAAACGAATCAATTATAGAATGTTAAGTACTCAAAATAGTGATATTCTCAGAAATATTTATGTCTTCATATGTGAGCTTTGTTGTCAGAATTCCTTTGTAGCTTTGCAATGCTGAAGAAATAAATATATAATATAGTAATATACAGTATCATAAAGTAAGACATGTTACTTTTCTTTTTTCCCTTTTTAATTTTTCTTCTCCTCTCTGAGGAAGCTTATTTTATAACTACAGAAATTCTTTGGAAACTTTTTAGATTTAATCTGTAATATTATTTAGCATTACATTTTTAAATAATTCTAATGAATGATGTAACAAAGAATGCGGGTTGATTTCACGCTCTTCTCCATTTTCATTCCAAATTTAATGCTAGTGGTGCTATAAGAAATGGCCTACTCACTTTCAGGTCCTTATCCCCTAGGCAAAGACTACTTGTCCATTGTTGTTCTTGAGCCACTGCATATAACCAATTTTCCTAAAGGAACCATATGTCTCTGCCTCTCTGTGCAGTGAATAAGAGGATTGTTTATGTAAATGGTATACACATGGACAAGTCACACATACATCCTATCCTTCAAAGTCATATAAAATTCAGAGGTTTAAATTCAACAAATCTTTAGGCTCAAGTTGAATACCCATCCAGCTCAAACCACTAGGCTTTCATTGTTCCAGCTTGAATACATGAGACTTCCCCACTCTAGCCAAATGTAGTCCAAGTTTTCTATGAGCTTATTTTAGAAATCTTTGTGAGCCAGAAAATACAGAGCTATGTGTGCTCTCTAACCCCCAACATGTAATCTAATTTATAAATCCCTAGATATATGTTATGTGGGGAACAATAAAAGATAATGCCTTTTCACATCACCCCCGCCTATTAAACATTCTGTTTAATCATTTATGCCATATGTGCATTTCTCCTGTATTATGGATTTTAATTTATTCTCAAAGTCTTAGAACATATTTATATTTTGCACCTAGAGGATGATAAGAAAGATAAATTATTAATAAAATCCACAGTCATTCAGATAATTATTTTAAACTTGGGACCACATTCGTCTCATTTTAATTAGATATGTAAGGAAAAGGCATTTCTAACTAACTAATTTGTTTAATCCAGAACAAGATAAAGCATTTCTCCTTAGGCTAATTCTCACAGTTTTTTTAAAACAATAAGACATTATGAAATTTACAGAATACTTTATTTAGAGTGTTATTTTACTTGATTCTTTAAATGAGACAGGATATAATGTATGCATTATAATTATCATACAATTTTAATTAATTATATATGTATTAATAGGATGAGTTTTGTCAATTCTTTTGTTATTGGAAAGACAGTGAAAGCAAAAGCATGATTTGCATATCTTTTGTTTTTAAAATGAACAAATCCCCTTTTTCATTGGTTATTTGTTCTTTAGTTTCTTTTTTTATATACAGATTAACCAACTTAAAGTTTCGCTGCACATACTAGATATTTTACAGTATCATAAAGGCAGAGCTCCATAGAGACACACTCGAGAGGAAATCACCCTGAAAGGGTCACCGAATGCTTCAGTGCTATTCTTCACCTCCCCTGCTACAAGTCCATCACCCAAACCACACAACCCACAGAATTATGTTCATGTCAGCTCCTCCCACACACATTCAGGGCTGAGCCCTACAACAGCTCTAGTGCTCATTGCAATAACATACTAGCACATAAAATCCTGAGCCCTTTCTAGTCCCACCCTACCAGGCTGTTGGAGCAATCCTCCAGGTGTCCTGGAGCAGTCTTGCCTGGAATCTTCTTCCTCCCCACAACAAAAACCTGGACAACATTGCATCTGATATTCCTGGTTTCCTTATTAAAATCAGATTCAGAGTAAATTCAGTTTCCCAGGGTCTTAAGTGTCTTGGTTGTTAACCCTGAGGCTTGGTCAGTGACTTCAGTTTTAGGATATGTAAAAATCACCTGGGATACTGGTTTATAATATGGATCTTTTTCTGAGGTAGAGCCCAAGAATATGTGGTTTATCTGAGTCTCAAGCGGTTCTGATGCAGATGGGCTTTTGGAAAGTCACAATTTGAAAAATCTTCAACAGATGTTACTCATCCCATTTCACAGATTAGTGAGCTGCACAGCCAACAATTATTTTTTCCAGACTGGTCATGAACACACATTATCTGGCTTCAAAGTTTATACTTCTAGAAGTACGTAAAAGGCACTCTTAAGTTTATGAATTTTTTTCTCATGCTTTGCTCTTCTATTTTAAAATATACTTTATCCAGAATGGACCAACCATCTGTTTATTCACACAGATCTGCTTTAATAAAATTCTCTTAAACTATTGACTAAATCAAAAATTTAATTGACTCAATTGTTCAATTATTAAATCTAAAGGTTTGTAGAAATAGTTGTGAAGCAGGCAATAGAGCAGGGAAGGGGTGATCGAATTTTGTCATTGAACTCAGTGTTATAAATTTAGGTAATCTGAATTAAGCAAAACATTCAAACACACACACCCCCACACAGAAAAGAAGCATGAGGACACCTGAGGTAAAGCAAGATCAAAGAACAATAACAATGCATCAAGTCAGGAAAATTTGACAAACCACATTTCTTCTCATTTCTCACATTTTACTTAATAGTGGATATATTTTACCACTCTGACACTATGAAATTTAGAGCTTATGCTCTGTGAATATTGTTTCAAACAGTTCATATTCCTCCAGATCTTTGAGAGGATAAAATCAAGAGTATTTTAACCACAGACCAAAAAGAAGAATGTTTTTGGTGAAAGCTTGTCTTAGAATTTAAAGTATCATGATGTTATAAATGAAAAATGCATTTATTCAGGTCCAGGTTTCTTGGATAAACATGTTGACTGAATCAGGTCTCCAGGCCTGGTTATGGATTGGAGTGCCTAAGCTTTATGAAGCGCCTAAGTATCTGATAATCTCTCCTAAGCTAAAATAAGTTCTTTATTTTGTTATAGTCAGCTATGTATAGTATACCATTGTATTTTTTTTAACATCTGAACCTAAAATGAACTCCATTTCATGAAAGAATTCTATCTGAAGAAAAAAATATATAGAAAGGTTGAAATGCCACCCGCTACATTTTAAAACACACATACATACACACACACAACTTTCAAGGTATAAAAATGAATTGTTGTTCTACTCTGTAAAAAGGTATCTTGTATGGCAGTTGGGGGTTTGATGATTATTTTTTGACTAATAAACCAAACACTCATTAAAATATATTTCTACAATTTTCTTTGAAAGACACAATAGTACATTTTAGAAAATAATTTTCATCATAATTACTCATGTTGACTATGTAATACCTATATCAATTTGATGCAAAAGTCTGAGTCTAACTTGACTTTTGTTTCTTTTAACCTTGAACTGTATATTATCTGAGATCATGAGTTGAGTTTAAAAGAATATTTTGGAGAAATTTAAAAAGCATACTCCTTTTCCTCTATATGCTGTGCTGCCAAAATATGTTATTGTTTGGCCAATAGTCTGCAAAGTGGATGTACTCACTTCTGATGTCATTCTTTAGGCCACTGTAATACACATCTTATCTGATTCTTTCTGTGTGAAGGCTTCAAAGTGAATATATTAATTTGTAACTAATTTAGTATTATGATTCTTAATTAAATGAATAATACTCGATTTCAAATTATATTGGTCTTAGAACACATTAACTTTGTCTTCATGCTTTTTTAGTTTTATTCTGTTTATTCTTTGTGTTCAGGCTTTTAGTTTGGGCATTTTGCCTTGGGGGGTTCTTTTTTTCTTTCTTTTTTCCTTTGACACTATTCCATTTCATTTTAAAACCTCAGAGCAATGGTCCTGGTCTCAAAGCATGTACATTGCCTTCCAGATGATAATCTGGTTAAAAGTTAAAGTTGTTTTATGTACGATATGATTATAACAATGTTTATAATCATGCTTTTTATTGTACTGTAAATATTCTTCTAGCATTTTATGAATTTCTTTTTGCATCAGACATTTTCTGCATGAAATTGGATTAGATGTAAATGTAAATTGTATTCTTTCAGATCAAAGAAAAGAATGGAATACATGATAAGCATTCCATCTGGTGAACATTGGGAGAGAATTGCAAGTAATTTACAAGCAGTCTCAGTGGAATTAAGGAGCAAACAAAACTTATGGTATGGACTTGCATAGGTCACATAGAAAATACAATTCAGTAATTCCCAGTTACTTTTGCCGCTAATATGGTTACTTTCTATGTATGTTACCTGTTCAAGAATAGTTTGCTCTCTTGGGCAGTATTATCTTTTGTACTTCCATTTCACAATCTCTTTTTTAAATGATCTTTTTCCCAAAATTATATTTAATTTTCTCAGACACAATATTTCATCTAAAGTGTCAAACCTTCCTTCATAAAATATGGTATTCTCTGAGCCTCTCCTCAAAAACACTCAACATTCACTGCTTTGTGAAATCAATTGCTTTTAATTATATTATTTTTTGCATTCATTGTTTATCTCTGTATCTTAAGAATTTAACTTTATCATCACATCCAAACTTTCTTTCTGTCCATTTCTACATACAGCTATAATTCCAAGTAGAGGAATAGTCTGTACTTACATTATTATGACCATGTAGACATTATTCACACCTAAGCCAAATGGAATATTTTTGTTGTTTTCTTGAAAACTTGTTATTTATTTTCCATGGAGTTAAAAACTGTCCTTTATACTTCCTTATTTGTTCTACATATTGCTACTTATTTTACAAGTTTGTCTCTGGAAATAAAATATCTTTCTAGTTATATTCAGATGCACCCAATGACTTATAATGTCATCTTCTCAGGAATGTACCTTACAGTAAATTCTGACTTGCTCTGATATGGATTATTTGCTGTCTCTATCTTCCTTCCTTACTACCTTAGGATTCGCTGTGCCTCACTCTTGTGTGTTCAACAACTTAAAGTTCTAATTAGTTAATTACTTGATTTTGTTTTACACCTATCCACCAGTTTCTTTTTGACAATGACTGAAGGAAGGTAAATATTTTTTCATCACTTTTCATGTCCAAACATCTCTAATCACATTTAGTTGATAGTCCTTTTGGAAACTGAATAATTGGTTAAAACAGATTTTCCTGATATTTTCAGTCATACTTGTAAGGATGGTTAGTCTATAGAGTGGAATGATAGAGAAATTATTAGTTCATTATTTTTCAGTAGGGACTAAAACCAGTCTCTTTCTTTCTATGTTTTCTTTCTCTTTCTCTTGCTAGAAGCCCCTCTACCTCCATGAAGTTCCCTAGTCACAAACCAATGCAGAGAGCAGACCAAAAGGAAAGGTAAATTTTTTCCTTTTACATTTTATCCTGTGTCCTTTAGAATTTGTTCCTTTAGCCTCAGGCAGTTCCTGAGTATCCCAGTGAACAATCAGGGCTTACTATGATGGATCTGCTACCTTTATGGATCTGCCCCTGTAGATGAGTTGGTGCTTACTTGTGGCTGCTTATAGAATTTTCTCTTTTGTCTTAACTTTGGACACATTCATTATAATGTGTCTTAGAGATGCTCTGTTTGTGATGATATGACCTAGAGTTTAATATACCTCTAAAAGAAGTGTTTAAAAATCTTGCAAAATTATCATTTATGATATACTCCAGTAGGGCTTCTTCCCTTTGAGATGTTCTTCTTCCCCTTTAGGGATCCCTATAAATCATATAATTGAACACTTCATGAAATCACATAATTCTCTGAGTGAATGTTCTGCTTTCTCTCTTTTCTGCCTCTTTGACTACCTGGGTTAGCTGAAGAGCTTCACCCTCTCGAAGCTCTGAGATTCTTTCTTCTTCCTAGTCTAATCTGTTATCAATACTTTCTACTGCATCTTTAAGTTCTCTGATTAACTCCTTTGATTCATTAAGCTCCGCCATATCCTTTGTATTTTCTTCATATCTTTCATCCATTTTTTTGTTCTGTTTTTCTACTATCGCATCAAAAACTGCTTTGTTATGATCAACATGCCTTATTTCAAAATGGGCTCAACTTTGTCACACCAGGATGGCCATAGAGAATGCTATCTTTCTGGCACAGTAAACAAATTGGTTCTGATAAATATTAGAACCACATCCTCTCTTGTCCCTTAATTTTTAGACCTGTTTCCCTCTCTTACCTCCATTATCAGACTGAAAGATAAAATACAAATCCCCCATGTATTCCACAGTTTCTCATTTACGTTGGAAATAAAGTTATTTTGCTCAATATTTTATTTATTTCCTATTACCCTCCCCCCATTAGAAAAGACTTTTTATCTTCATTTCTCTGGAAAAAGCTGCAACTTTTCCCATTCCTTAATATGCTCTGAGCTTTCAATCTATAAATTTTCTGCCTGTTTCACCTAAAGGTGTCTACTTGTATATGTTTGTATGTTTGCATGTCCATGTTTCATATGTATATTATGTTTCATTACCAAAAATAAATAACAAAGCTCTAATTGTCTTAAAGAAAACATAAGCATTTATATCAGATATTTTATGCAAGTACATAAGAAAGAACTCAAATGCATTTTAGTGCACATGACCTTTGGAGCCTTTGATAAATGAAACTAGTTTTAAATTTGTTATTAAAGTTTAATTTTAACATCATAATACATCAATGAAAGTAGTAAAAATCTGAAGTAGCCATTGATAGTGGGAGGGAAGAATCATACTAAAAAAAATTTTTCCTTTGCCTCTTTGGTGACTGGCCTGAGAGAAAGAAAAATTTTATGCTTCATCTTTGTAGTATCTTTGAGGTACTGACAACTAGGAAATACTAAAATTAAAATTAAAGTTTACACCCATATAATTTTCAGCATTGCCTTTAGTCATCTAAGGACTCTTTCTCTTGATTAAATAAAAACCACTACTTTATGATGATCTGTGCTTCTATTTAAACAAATGTTTTAGATCTATAATGTTTGATAGGCTTTCCAAAAACAAAATTCTAAATTCATTTCTGTAACCTCAAACTGGCTTTAATAGTGGGTATACTAAAAGTCTAGGAAAACTTAGTAGGCTTCCTGGTATATTGAATTGCACAGGAAAACATTATACAAATGAAATGATGTTTAACATCCTTTGAGCTATACTATAAATATCTGTTCCAAGGCTGTGTGACATCTCTAAACTCTTAATAGTTCTTGATATATATTATCAACAATAATTATATGCTAATTTGTGTCCCAGAAAAATAAACAAATCACTTTTATAACTATCATAAGATCTTTACCATCCATGGGCAATTTTACTTTGAATTTTCTTAAACAACAGCTTATAATCAAATGTGGTCCAAAATTTATTTCCTGACCTTTTATTTAAAACATTACTGATTCTCTTGCTTTGATTTCTAGAGTCTTGATAAATATTAATTAAATAACAAAGTTTATTTGATATCTCCAGAATTAAAAACTGCCTCACTCAACTTTATTCAGCTTCTCTAGACCTTGGGAATATCATAAAAGTCACAGGCCTGCAAAATTGTAAGGGCCAATTTCAAGGGATGGAATTAGTAAGCATTTAGTTTCCTTGTTTTCTTTCTCCTCAATTTTAAAACCCCACCTGGCCTTTACAATCTCATTTAACAATTTCTGAAGGGATCACACTAATTACAACCTAGAGACTAAGCTTCACTCAAGGTCTCCCAGAACAAACTGAGTCTGCATCAACCTTAAAAATAGTCCTCTTAATTCTCACTGCTTTCTATTACTAGGGCTAAGCTTCTGTGAATCCCATCCTGAAGTCATTTCTCTGGACTTAAATCAAGCAGACTTTCTGCTTCCACTCAGGATGAACTCCCTGGAAGTCCAGCCCACTCCAGCAGACTTCAATTCACTCCTCAGAAACTTCAAAACTGTGAACTTTAACATGCTGTGGTATAAAAGACTTCTTACTTTTCTTGTCCTCTTTCTTATATTTCTACCTGTCACATGTCACATCTATCCCCTTTTACTTATGCTGATGTAGCTGGAATTTCTGTGTCAGGTCCTTTATCTCTGGGTTTGAAGAATGAAACCATGGACCATGCATGTAAGCAAAAAGACAGAATTTATTGAAAAGAGATAGGTAGGAGAAAGAGGAGACACAGAACCTCCAGTAATGGAGGAAGGAACTCAAGTGGAAAGCCCACATGAGCATGAGCCTTCCTTCTAGGGGTTTAAATATTATTTTTCCTATCCTATAGGCAAGGGGTTTTGGTAATGTGTCTAGAAAGTGTCATTATCCACCAGGAGCCTGCAGTCAGAAAATAACCCTAAAATTAGCAAAGGAATTAGGATCCTTGTAGTCCTTGCCCCAGAGGAGGAAGTAGGGTGTGTGTTCCCTACCCTAGATGAGATACTTACTGATCAGACTGTTTTTTTATAACCTTGCTTTTGCCCATAGTTCAGCCTGTTTGTGTCTAGATATGAGGGTCTGTGATGAGACTGATTTCTGAGGTCACCTAGGCCTAGAAAACGGGGATCACTGTCCAGCCGTGAACAGTATCACTGGGAGAAGATTGTTGTTTTTTATTAACCAATTGGAGACAATTACAAACTAACTTTGTGCTTCACAAACAAGAAACTTCTGACAACTTTGACTAATGGGATTTTAAACTCCATGTGTGACCATTGTTCTCTTGGTTAACACTTTCCTAAGAGGCCCTAACAGCTTTGCTTTTAACTCTCATTTTCAAACCCTACATTCTGTGCCGTATGAAAACATTCATATAGAACCAAATTCAAGCCCTAGCTATTTCTATACAGCTAAATTCCCATCCTTCCTCTAAACTAGCTTTCTAGACCATTCATTTTAAACCCCTACCTCTTAATAATTTAAATGAATTCACTCTATAAAAGAAGATATACAAATTTAACCACCTGGAAGAAATCCCAGAAGATATGTTTTCATCTCATTTTTCCTTTATCTGAGTTCATAGATATTTAAACTACAATTCAGAGAGGGAAATGTAAGGATAGTCAGTCTTTATAGTGGAATGATAGAGAAATTATCAGCTCATAGTTTTTCAGTAAGGACTAAAACCATTCTCTCTCTCTCTCTCTGCCTGCTTTCTTTCTCTTTCTCTTGCTAGAAGCCCCCAACTCCACGGAGTTCTCTATTCACAAACCAATGCAGAGGGCAGACCAAAAAGAATTCTTTCCTTTTACCTTTCATCCTATGTCCTTTAGAATTTGTTCTTTTAGCCTCAAGTAGCTCCTGAGAATATTGGTGAATAATCAGGGCTGAGGATCAGAAGTACCTGGAAAAGTTCATCTTCAACCTTACTGGAGAAAAAAAAAAAAAAGGATACTGCATTCACATCCATAATGCTTTGTAAATTTGGCTGCAATTACCTCTTTTTTGTCCCCTTTAAATGCAGCTAACCATTTTACCTAACTGTGGGCATTCTTTCCTTCTTTGGGATGCCACCCCATCTCCCTGATCTCTCTCTCTCTTCCCCACTGTCTTTGCTCTCTCGTTCCCTCTCTCTTTCTAAGATAAAATAAGCTCTATACTTTATATCCTAACTTTTGTCTAAAGAAATTCTTTGCTCATCCCACACTACTGTGCTATTCATCCTTACAATACGTTCATTGTCTTCTAGCTTCAAATATGTCTTGTAACTCTTTCTGGAAAACTTTTTATTTTTATTGCTGAAAATCCTACTGTTTTGATAATAGTTTTAAAAATTTTAGTATAATATGCATGTATGGATCTATTTTCCTCCATTGTACTTTTATGTACTTGGCAAATCTATTCACTCTTGAATGAAGGGAAACTCATCCCTTCATTTCAAGAATAATTTACTGATTCATTTTATTTCCTCATTCATTTTTTGTTCTATCTCATAGGACCTCTTCTTATTCATATGTTGAACTCAGACTTGATTGTATGATTTTCTGAATTTTTCTCACCCATTATCCATATATTTGTCTTTTTGCTCTACTTTTTGAAAGATTTCCTTAAATTTTCAGTCAATATATTGAGTTTTCATTTCTTATATATATTTTATATTTCTGAAAGTTCTTTTTCATTCCCTGACTATCTTTTTTTCATCTTCCTGGTCTTCTTACAGATACATTTGTTTTATCACTCTAAGAACATTGAGTTATTATTTCTTCCTTTTCAATATGTTTTCTTCAAATTTCTTTTTGTTTGCTTGTTTATTTGTTTTGATCTGTTTATTTCATATCAGGGGTCTCCTCAAAGACTTCTTGATTGTGTACTGAACTCTACAGTTAGGATTTTTAAGTCTGATTTAGATCTTTTTCTATATAAGTCAGTCTTATACCAGGCACAGTGGCACATGCCTATAATCCTAGCACTCTGGGAGGCTGAGGTGGGTGGATTGCCTGAGCTCACACATTTGAGACCAGTCTGAGCAAGAGCGAAACCCATCTCTAAAAATATCCAGGTATCCAGCTACTTGGAAGCTGACATAAGAGCATCGCTTGAGGCCAAGAGTTTGAGGTTGCTGTGAACTATGACTCCTCAGCACTCTACCGAGAGCAACAAAATGAGACTCTGTCTCCAAAACAAATAAACAAAAAAGTGGGTCTTATGGACTGACTGTGGGCCTCCTTGGTTCATAAAGGTTCATTAAATTCTCATAATAATCTGACTTGACTGTTTAATTCAGAAGCTCCCATGTCAGCATCTGTAATACTTTTCAATGGGCTATTTAGAATTTCATAGAAGAATTTCTAATCTTCTTTTACAGAGAATAATAGCAAATGCTTCCATTTTGACAACTGGAATGAAAGAGGTTGGGGGGGTGGGTCAAGGTGGAATTCAATGTTAAAAAGTACACTTTCACTTAATTATACATTTTCCATTTTACTTTCTTAATTTGCTTGTTATGCTTAAGTCCAGAGACACTCCATTGTCTTCTTTCTATGGAATACACCTCCTAATTTACTGGGACATGGCAGGGTCAGTACTAGTGATGCAGGGTTCCCTAATTCAGGACTGGACAGGGACCTCCCCTTTCCTAGGCTTGGGCAATTTCATGTAAATTTCCTAGGACTGGGCAATTTCATATAAGCCAAGGACCTCTTCTGAAGTGAATGCTCTGCATTTTGTCCCCGGTGGAGGTACTGCATTCATTCATTTGTTATTATGCTTATTAACACTGAAATGTTGCCTTCCTTCTACCAAGTCCTAGCTAAATGTAATACTCAAGACCTTTACCCCTAGACAAAAGACCTACATGGAGACTTCTTACTTGGGTCTTTTCCTCTGCCAGAAGCTCTGGTGCTTTTTTTCCTTCTGTATCCCTTTCTATCTAATAAATCCTATCTTACCACTGATCTGTGGTCTGTACGTTCATTCTTTGAATCCCTGAGACCAAGGACCTACTGCAGAAAGACATTCTGTCAACACCAACTTTAGGGAGTAGGAGAAAAACATGAGCACCTCTAAATATTTCTAAGGCAAAATTACAAATTATCTTCCTCTTTTCTACTGTGTATTCACCACTACCTCAGAAGTCTGTGGTTTGATTCTAAACAAAATCAGTAGTTTGTTCTATTTCTACATATTTTCTTGTTAAAGGAATATATTATAAAACTGATACATGAAAATATTTTGCATGTTTAAAACTGTTGATATCTAGCAACATCTTTTTAAGAGTTACTCATGTTTCTTTGTTTCTTTTCATTTTTTTAACTTTCATTTTGAAATTATTTGACAGATGAAATATGTCTTTTTTCTTTTTTTTTAATTTTCATTTTGAAATTATTTGACACAAAATACTGAACAGATTAGTACAACTATTGAATTTCACTGATGTAAATTTAAACAAATTTTATGAAAGCATAGGTTAAAAAAGGTTACACTAAGAAAGGAATGGCTTTTATTTTTGGCTGGGGCTGGATTTGAACCTTCCACCTCTGGCATACGGGGCCAGCACCCCACCCTTTTGAGCCACAGGCGCTGCCCAGGAATGGCATTCTTTATTGGCAAAATTTGAAGGTTGCTCTTATAGAGATGAAACAATGAAGTCTTATAATGACCAACATCTTATTCACCAGTTATGTTTAATAATTGGATTCATTTTCATTTTAATTTTCATTTTATTTTGTTTGAGTTTTCTTTTTTGGCAGAGAATTTTTCCGGGACTGTTTATGTGCATGAACACAGGAAATTGTTACAAAGTTCAGGTGAATATATTATGAATATAAAGTATATTTTTAGATATTAAATTATAAATAAATTTTATAAAAGTAAATTTTATTCCTTGGCAGTTATCAGAAATAAGCATTTTAAGGTAAACATAGTGTTCTAATTTCAGAAAACTGAGTGCAAATATCTGTAGGACCTCAATTTGTAAAGCCACAAAAATAAAGATAAATATTAACACAAAAGATAAAGATTCTTGGCAATATATTATTCATATATAGTATTTTACCAACATCTTAATATTCCATATTTATATATACAAAGAAGCATATGTATGTTGCCATTAAAACTTAAACCTTTATCTCTACCTTTATTTTTCTACCTTTAATACATTTCATCTACACAGTGTTTGTTTCAACAAGAGGAATGCATCTAGTAGGATTTGTGCCCCCATAAGCATGAACATCATCATAATAAAATACCATATACATTTACATAAGAGAGGGATATAATCTTTATACATTTAATCTAGCATATTTTGCTATATTTTTGGTCTTCATAAGTTTATAATGTACAGATATTGTAAATTGGATCATTAAGTTGAGTTTGAATAATCTAAACATAACGTGTAAAATTTTAGTTCCTTCATTAAAGACCTCTACATCACATTTGTGTAGGGGCTATGAAACTTTTAGATGGTTAAACCTTTTCTGATGATCTATATCTATCTATCTATCTATCTATCTATCTATAAGATTTAGAAAAAAACATTATTCAGTCTCTGCGAAAACAAATATATTCAATTAGCATAAATATTTTACTTAAACCAATATCATAGGGTAGTTTATAGGGTATAGATAATTTTTAACACACAGGTTAAAGCAACTATAAAGTATACCCCCAAACAAGCTGTTATGGCATATATGATATCAATTAGCCATTTATTTCATTCTGTGAAAAAAAATCTTAAACCTTGGAGCAATCATCTCATTTTCTAAGAAAGACAACTATCCAAGGCTTTGTGTCATTTTAGATCCCAAGGTTCAATTATTTTGAAATTATAAGGTCTCAAATTTACATATAGCAGTGGGAAGCTAGGAAGACATAGTTTTCCATTTTATCTGCTATCAGAAAGCTGTAAGTACTTGTTTCATGTAAATATTATTTCTTTACAGTTGCACAGTTGTTTATCAAATATAAAAAATTATCACAATATGATAGCATGTACTTGATTTGATGAAATGGAAGCACATGAAATCAGTGTTCAACCTCCTATCTCAGATTTATTGTTTATGATTGTCTCTAACTGATTGAGTGGAATAAATTGTGTTTGCTGTAAAGCTCTTTTCTTATAGTATGGCATTATGTAAATTTTCATGTCTGCCCTCTCCTGAGTGGCTTATATTTTACATAAAGGGAGAAAATATAAAGAAAAATGTGCTACCAAGTTTTTTAGGTGCTTTAATAAGGAATAAGGCAAAAACTGGAGGCATAATGGAATCTTCAAATAAAAGAGTCAAAACTTCTTTATACATAAAGAAGGACTTGGGCAGAATCTTTGGAAATAACTATTAAATGTTCAAAAAAGTAGTTTTATACAAATAATAGTTTTTAAACAGTCAAGTGTCTTAGTAGTTTTTATTAACTAAATGAATACAGAATTGTATGCAAACCAATAACACTTTTAAACAAAAAGGAAGTATTATATTTCCATATATTCACCAAAATTCTTTATCAGGAAAATGTAAGAAACATAGGTACATTTTGTTAATATATTGGAGAAATATATAATCTATAATACAAGTATTCTTTCTGTAATGCAAATAAAAGTATAAACTGTTATTGCTGATCTGAACTATTCAATGGAATACATATCCAGAAATTCAATTAAACTTTTTATTTCATTATGGGGTTTCCAGTTGTGGAACTGATTGCTTTGAACAAAACTTGGAATATGTAGATGTAATGTATATGTATTCTTAGCAGTTTATTGGTTCACTTAACTTTACATTATTCTACAAATGCAAGCTCTATTCCCAGATTTTGCTGACCACTCCATAAATATTTGCTGTTGCTTAAAATGAGATTAGACCAAGATTGTATGATGGGTTGCTACCAATATTTCTCATCCTGTATGGACTATATTTTCTTTTCCTCTTATTATTTCTTTGGAATATCATTTACATATTTTCCAATTTAAGGTACCAAAAATGAATTTTAGCTACATTAATGATCTTTTCCAACCAAAAATGATGTTCAAAACACTGAACAACTAATATAATCTAGGAATAGACAGCTCAGAGCGAAAGCCATCTAATCAGTAAAGAAACTGTTTCTACAAACACTATGGCCTTTCCAGTATAGATCTGCTGAAAATCAGGCCTGCTTCTTGTTTTGTGAGATTTTCTAAGTTATAAAGAAATAGAGAGCGACATTACCTTGGGAGCAAGACTGAAAAAAATGATATGAAGCTTTTGTTTCATTTTAATTTTAGATGCAAGATTTTTTAAAATTAAAACCATAACCAACTTAATTTTTGCTGTTAATAGATAACCCATTTTCTACTGGACTGTTTTAGACATAGATTTATTTATTGACTTTCTGCAAAGTAAATCATTGTCTTATAATTATCATCTACTAGAATACAATTAGAAGTGCATTTAAAGCTTTATTAAAATCTTTCTGATGTGAATTAAGCAGTTAATAATAGACAACCTACAGAAACAAGAGTTGTTAATGTCATGAAAACAACTTCCAACAACTATCCACTAGAGAGCAGGAGCCCAAACTGTAGAATGTTTACTGTCAAAGACTTGACTGGCTAATAAATGCTGGCAATGTCTTGAGTGTGGTGGAATGCCGTGCAGCTGCTGCATTAGTCAGACTTTCCCTTTTCGGAATGCTATAATCCCTCCAATATTGCATTAAATATGTTTTCAATATTTATCTAGATAAAAAAAATGTGCTGAATGTTGCAGCAGTTTAATTCCAATGTCACATAGGAAATCTGAAAAAGGCAGAAGGTAACTGCATCTTTATTGCTAAGACCTAATGCAATTCCTTTCTCTCATACTACATGAGAGCACTAAACAGGACTTGTGATCATTCTGAGGCAAGAAAATGCCAGCAGTAGTGCAGCCAAATGTGAGGGCTTAGTACTTGGCTAAACTGACTGAACTGATCTCTTACAATCCAGGAAGATCTAACTTCAGACAGCCCTCATAACTGAATGTCATATAGTAGAATATAATAAATTGTTTGGGGACTTGTTATACTCTATAGAGTCCAAATCTTGGCAAACCAGAAATAGAAATCATTTATTATCATGTCACATATTCTTATAGGGTTTCCTATGTGATTACGCAAAATATGATTAGTCAATCTCTTGGGTGGTATATAAGGAAAGTCACAGAAAATGGAATTATAGATGTTTGTGTTGTAGTCACAGCTTTGGCACTAAGTTGTGGTAAGCCCAAGTACCCCTCAAAATCTCTCTTGGACTAAATTTTGTCTATAAAATGACAGGAGTGGTTGTGGTAGATAGAGCTAAAGTAACTTTTAGTTTTATAGCTATTTTTATTTAAAACATCCTTGTGGCCAGAAAATATTTCAATAAATAATAAGTTCATACAACATTTCTAGGTACAAGATCATATCATCAGCAAAGAGCAATAGTTTGATCTCTTCTTTCGCCATTTGGACCCCACAGATTTCCATCTGCAGCTTAATTGCTCTGGTGATAACTTTCAGTTTTATGTTGAATAAAAATGGTGAAAGTGGGCAACTTTGTCTATTCTAGTTCTAACTAGGATTTTTTTTCATTTTTTTCCCAGTTACTATGAAGTTGGCTGTGAAATTTGCCATACGTTGCCTTTATAGATTGAAGAATGTTCCATCTATACTGTTTTTATTAAGCATTTGTTAAGCATATACCCTTTCTTATCATGAAAGGGTACTGAAACTTTTCAAATGCTTTTCTATGTGAAAAACCCAAAATATTCAATTAAGAGACTCTTGGAATTTATAAATAAATTTAGCAAAGACTCAGGCTACAAAATTAAAGAACACAAATAAGTAGCTTTCATAGACTCCAACAACAGTCAACTGAGAATCAAATCAAAGACTCAATACCTTTCACAATAGCAACAAAGAAAAGAAAATACCTAGAAAAATACATAACAAAGGAGGTGAAAGACTTCTATAGGTAGAATTATGAAATACTAAGCAAAGAAGTCACAGAGGATGTAAACAGATGGAGAAATATGCCATGCTCATGGATTGGCAAAATCAACATTGTTAAAATGATTATACTACTCAAAGTAATTTACAGATTCGATGCAGTTCTCATTAAAACACCAATGCCTTTTTTTTTTCAAATATAGAAAAAATAGATCAACATTTAATATGGAACTAAAAAAAGACCCCAAATTGCTGATGTAACCTTATATAATAAGAACAAAGCAGGAGGTATCACCTTACCAGATTTCAAGCTGTCCTACAAGGCTACAGTAACCAAAACAGCATTGTACTGGCACAAAGCAGAGACACATAGGAACCAAAACAAAAAACTCAGAGATAAACTCTCTTCATATTGTCATTAGAATTTTGACAAAAGAGATAAAAACAGACACTGGGGGAAAGAATCCCTGCTTAAAATTGCTGCTAGGACAACTGGATAGTCACATGTAAAAAACTGAAACAGGATCTGTACTTCTCACCACTCTCAAAAACTAACTCACAATGGATAAAAGACTTAAACCTACGGCAGGGTTTCCATTTGTCTGTCTTCTTTTGAAAAGCCTCTGTTCAGATCTTTCGTCCACTTTTTATTGAGGTTGTTTGTCTTTTTTCTTCCTGACTTACTTGAGTTCTTTGTTATTAGCCCTTTATTAGACGTGTAGCTTTTTAATATTTTCTCCCATTCTACAGGTTGTCTACTTAGTCTTTTGATTGTGTCTTGGTTCTGCAGGAGGTTTTTAATGTAATCAAGTTCCTTGTGAGTTTTTTATTTTGCTTTTTGTTGTGTGAGTGTGTGCGTGTGTTTTCTATGATTGCCATTGAGGTCTTCTTCATGAATTCATTGTCAAAGCCAATATCTAGAAGAGTTTTCCCAACATTTTTTCTAAAATACTTTTAGTTTTTGGACTTACATTTAGGTCTTTTATCCATCTTTAATTAATGTGGGCAAGTGGTGAGAGATGCAGCTGGTTTTGTGTGTTTGCTTGCTTACTGTTTAGAGTCTTCGCTGGGCCACATTTATGTTTATTTCTTCTGTAGTGTGAGATCTTTTATGCCACTCTTCAGAGGGAATAGCCAACCTCGGGCAGATACACATGTTGTGAAATGTCAGTAGTTTTGACATGGCTTCTTTAACTGTCTAACTTATATCTCTGTTAGAAAATTTATCCCCTGAAGCTATCATACAGCACTTAGGCTCCGTATTTGCCATGTAATTGCTCTATTAATTTTAAGCACACTATGAGTTTTAAATGGCTCCCCTGTATAACCCAACTAAACCTGGGGTCCCTTGCAGTTACAGTTTTTCAGGTAAGTCTTTAAAGTTTTCTCTGAACCATAGAAAAGTTTTTCATAGTTGTCTTTTTCCTTCATTCTCTCTGTTAGACTAGCTGGATTACAGTTTGTTCTTCTCACAGTGCCATCAACCTTTTCTTAATTGCTTATCACTCAAATATCCATAATTTTCTAGACTTGCCTTATGCTTTAGTTTTCTTACCATCTGTTTTATTAAATAAATATAATCATTTGTGGAGGTAGGAGAGCTTGAAGCTCTTTGTTCTTCTAATCTGTCTTTCACCTTTGGAGAAGTCTTTGAGTCACTGTTTCAGGACTTGGAACAGGAAGAGTAGCCATGTTCTTACACAGAGACAACTCTGCTTTATGAGCAAGGCAATTTCTGGGCCAGTTGTCTTTGGTCTTAGCTTGCCTTTTCCTGTAGAGAACCTCTGCTCAACAAGCCATCTTGTGCAAAGATGATCAGGACCCCAGTATTCTTGGTCTTTCTCTCCTGAGGTACAACCACTACCCTGTGAGCGTAGACTGAATGGGAAAAAAAGAAGGTCAAATAGAGGAAGAAGACCCCAACCTCTTGACTGGAAAACCCTAGAAATTCAGGGTTGGCATGGAGTCTAGAAGAATGATCAGCGTTGGTGCTCTTTCTCTCCAGGGAAGATACTCTAGCACTTACCTGGTTGCTACAGGCAGAGGAAGCTCCTGACATCTTGGTTATACTCACCAAGTTGGAAATGCTGTCACACTGATCTTCCACTGGGGTAAAAGAAAGCAAATCATCGTTCAAGTGACACTGGCTATATTGTTTTTACCAAAATTTAATATATTTTATTTAATTTTTTCATTTGTAACATGCCCTTAGGACAGTATCTACAGAACTTTCTTTGGTAAAGTTTTTATGAGTTATGGTATTTTGCTGGAGAATTAGATTGTGGATCTCCTCATACCTCCATTCAGTCCTA
>NW_003852488.1:4218878-4220659 GCF_000181295.1 Otolemur garnettii | reverse complement strand
TGACTCATGTGATTATGGAGACTAAGAAGTTCCATCATGTGCTGGCCTTCATGATCTGCTGATGTCAAGATATGAATTTCTGAGGGACATATTTCAACCTCTTAACACACTCAAATAGAATATACTCACCTGCTAGTCAGAGTAACAATCATTGCATCTAGTGTAAGGTCAACAGTTCATCACCAGTGTTCTATCATAAGCAATATTGTTTCAAGGATTCAGGAGACATAATTATTGAAAATATGTTATTATCAAAAACTCTCCATGGTTTTAAATTTTTCTCTGCTTCCAAGTGAGCAAATTGTCCAACCAAAGTATCCTTGATAAAGAGAGAAAACAGAAGATTCTTGGGCCACAGACAAAGAACTGTATCACAAGGCATAGCAGGCCACATGAGTTTTATGTTTGTGTCAGTTTCTAAGACTTATGGTTATGGAGTCTTCCAAGTTAATGCCATTTAAATTGTGGATCTGCATCACAGTTAAGGAATCATGAGCTTAGGAAAATTCCAGTCTTAAGTAACACTGCTACTAATTCTGCCTAACCTTTGCCCCAGTGGAAGACATCATTATATCACTATAATAAATAATATAATCTATGATTACAATACTGTACTGCAAGCAAGTTTGTTCTATGTCATGTAAGAAAATACTACCTCTATCTCCCAAGAAGAATTGTGCCCTCCAGGAATAACTTGTTTTCGGAATATTCTCAATGGTCCATATATTAAGCATTTACATATTTGGCAATTTTTTCTTAACCAATATTATGATGGGCACATCTGGGTTTTGGGAAAGACATCTTTCTTTGTGACTATACAATCTTCATTGGGAAAATAAGCAAGTCAGTGTAGCCCAGAAAATTCTGAAAGTCAAAATAAAGTCATGGACTAGTTCTACCTGTTGTTAAAATATATGACAAAGTACAGTAATCACAACTGCTGTGATGATGTATATATAGACACATCAGCCTAATTAGCTATACAGTTAATAAATAACACAAGCATATATGGTGACTTAAAATACAGTAAAAATTTAATGTAAATCACTGGAAAGTCTAGATTTTTAAATTAATGTGGTTGTGATAACTTACTTGTTTCAGGGACTATCGCACTCTAAAATTATTCTAAAAAATTAACTGAGAATATATAAAAAGGGAGAAAAATGAAAATGAAAGACTATTAAAGTTTCTTTTAATTTGAATATTTTTATATTAAAGTAGGAAGATTTGTGACTGTCTGACCAAAACCCCTAGACTCTATTCAAATAAAAATTGATACATTTTACTACAGAGCTATAAAATAATTGCAAGGTTACAAATGTTATAAACAAAATTATAATATAAACCATAACACAGGAACATAGCTGCAAGTCATGTCACATACTGTAACATAGCAACAGCTGCCATAAACCCAGGGAAATAAACAAAAACTAAAAGTAGTTAAAAATGAGTTAAGGGCATGAACACAAAGTTCATAGTAGAATAGATTAACTAGTTTTTAAATAGATAGAAAAAATATGTTCCATCTTACTATTAATAAGGTTACTACAAATTTAATCTATGGGAAATTATATTTCTCTCCTATTAGACTGGCAAAAAGTTGAATTGCAGATGTTAAAGCAAAATTACACAATTGCTATGAAGATAATTTAGCAATGTCTAACAAAATTGTAAGTATATTTATGCATTAATCATATAATAGTATAAATATACCCTTATTTATTTGAAATGATATATGCATTGCTGATCATTAAACAACTATTTCTTTTATAAAAAAAAAA
>NW_003852488.1:4216295-4218608 GCF_000181295.1 Otolemur garnettii | reverse complement strand
ATAGAGTACTATAACATCACAGTTCACAGCAACCTCAACTTTTGGGCTTAAGTGATTCTCTTGCCTCAGCCTCCCCAGTAGCTGGGAGTACAGGCACCCACCACAATGCCTGGCTATTTTTTGATTGCAGTTGTCATTGTTTTTGACAGGCCCAGGCTGGGCTCTAACCCACCAGCCTCGGTGTATGTGGCTGGCACCCTACTCACTGAGCTACGGGTGCAGAGCCAGAAATTTTTAAGTTTTAATACACAAAGGCATCCAGGATGCATTGTTAAACAGAAAAGAACAAGGTAAAAAATTGTGCGTTTATGAATGTAGTTTGTATGACAAAGAAGGTAGAAGTATGTATACATTGTCTTGGATTAATTTAAACATTACTGGGAAAACAAATACAATTTTAGATTATCCCTAGAGAATATGAAGCTAAATTATGAATGAGACAAGAATTCTCAGTAAATATAATTTTATATTATTTTGAACATTAATTATGTAAATTTATTTTTTAGTTATGAAGCTGGAACGACACTTTGTTTTTCAATCGTAAGTCTTGAAACTGTTAAAAAATATGTTGAACTTCTAGGAAAAAATAGGTATTCTCATATATTGTTGGTGATATATGATAACAAATTACAATCTCTATGAGGAAAATTTTATAAACTATCCAAAGCAAGTTTATATGAGCAAAGCTACGTGTATGCAAGAATATTGTTTTTGCAACTATCTTTATAATGGCAAAATTTTGAAAACAATACAAATAGCATCTACTTGGAACCATATAATTGACAAATTCACAAATAGAATTCCATTCAGCTATTAAAAGTGATTCATCTTGACTCACAAGACATATATAGTATTTAGGGAAAAAAATAAGATACAGAGTAGTGCGTATAGTTTAGTAAAATCTGTGTAAAATGTATAAAGGTAGATGCTTACATGTACACAGACCATCTCCAGATGAATGCATCAGAAACTAAGTTTGACTATTTCTTCAAATGGAGCTCTGTGGTTGAGGAGCATGGGGCTGGATTAAGAAGTAATTTTACTGCACATCCTTTCTTTTTTAGGAACACTTACAGTATGCATGTATACCTAGTCAAAGTACCAGTAATAAAACATGCTTTTAAAAAAAGAGAATAATGGACACTGGAAATACCTTATAAGAGATCATATAATGTGAAGACAGATAACTGACCATAGGCTTTTGCTGGAAAATATCACTAGAGACATTGAGAAGAGTGATTTCAATTGAAGGTGGGATAAAACCTTGTTTTAAAAAGTTACAAGGAAGATGTGAGGGAAGATCGTGAAGAAAACGTATTTATACAAATCATTTAGGGCATTTTGCCCTTCATTGACTCTTTCTGATGAGTAGCAGAAAAAAAGAGTATACCTGGAGAGGGGAACAAGAGTCTAAGGAGGGTTTTTACTTGTTTCTTATATTTTAGAATGTGTTATGTTGTCAACGATAATGCAAAATAAATTTGGGCCTAGGATAGACAGAATATAATTGCAGGAGCATTGTCCTCTGTGAGGGATGAGGACAATAAATCTAACTGTTCGAGTCACCCTTGCTGTGCAACACATAACCCTTGTAACTTAGCATTTTCAAACACTCATGATTGAGCTGAGAAAATATTGCATTTATGTAGAATAACTTGACAACAAATTATAATTTTTCTTCTAAATGTGTTTGTCTCTGAAAGCTTCAGATTTCCTCCATTGTGGAGAATAAAGAGGGATTATACTTTCCAAAGAAAAATTCAAATTCTGAGTCTTTTAAGAAGTTGAAAATAGCCGTACCCTAAGGAAGTGTAGGAA
Source organism: Otolemur garnettii (assembly GCF_000181295.1). Lineage (NCBI taxonomy): Eukaryota > Metazoa > Chordata > Mammalia > Primates > Galagidae > Otolemur > Otolemur garnettii. Next base: position 4,216,790 of record NW_003852488.1, on the reverse strand, counting down.
TAATCAAGGTATATGGACTATTGAAGAACTCAAGTGGAACAAGTACAGTGAATATCTGTGGTGTAAAGGATTACCACAAGATGCCTGGGTTGTTCCCACTTTGCACACTTCACAGAAAGGTTTGGCCCTTGAGGAGCTCTTGAAAGATAACCTCTAAGCCCTAATGTGGCCACATGAGAGTGTCTTTGGTTTCATGAAGCCTTGAGCTGCACACTATCAGTTTGTCCTCTGTAGCTGGAAAAGGCTGAGTAAGTGAGGTCACACCAGTGAAGGGGCTCAGCCACGCCTACCTAACCGAACTCCGATGAGAGCCCAGGACACCAAGGCTCAGGATTGCTTTTCTGGTTGACAATACTTTACTATTTGGAGAATTAAGTACTGTCTTTAAATTTCCAGCAGGAGATGTGGATGCTTGTGATTGGCCTTGTCTCTTTGGGGACTCCCCCCTCTGTGTTCTTTCCTCTGCTGATTTTGATATCTATCCTTTTTTTTTTT
>NW_003852488.1:4205545-4216191 GCF_000181295.1 Otolemur garnettii | reverse complement strand
GAAATACATATATAATGGTTTTCTGAATCCTGTGAGTCCTAGTGAATCATTACATTTAAGGGAGGTCTTGAGGATCCTTGGCACAGTAATACAGCAAAGTTCAACATTACAGATGATAGCTGGCCTCAGCTGGGAAAGGCATTCAGGTATTAGAGGGGCTTAACTCTAAATGTGGCCTTTGAAACTTAGAAGTATGAGTTGATGAATTTAGCATATCTGTATGGATCCAGTTGACATTAAATAGTGAACATTTCACTAGAGACCACATGGATTTAAGACCAGAGGTACTTACTCTAAATTACTGGAATGTGTAAAATTGTAGAGAGCTAGGAAGGGGGAATGTCCTTAAAATAAAACTATATAGAATTTTTGATCAGCCAGGAACTCAAAGCTGTCATGGAAAATAAAACATATGCCTTGCTAAAAATATAAAAAAATTGAAGACTGGTTTACATAATATTACCATTTGTTCCATTATTTCTATAAATATTCAAGATTATCTTCACATTTATAAAAGCTGATTGATAGGATTATAAATATTTTGTTAAATGTACGTGGCAAAATTTGAAGAAATTATAACCATACATCTCAAGTCATATTGTTCAACAAAATATTATTTTCAGGAATATCTCCAAAAGCAATAATTTGAAATTGGGAAAATCCTGCTATAACAATGTGGTTATCACAGCATCACACAAAATATCACAGATTGAAGTATGCCAAATGTTGAAGGGTTGGTTCTGATTAAGTATATCATAACTGAATGTCTTGATTTAATACTATTTAGCTTTGCTTATATATTACAGAAACATGTTAACTGAAAAAGCAGAATATTCAATTATATGTCTACTTAGTAATTTTTTTTTTTTTGCAGTTTTTGGCCTGGGCCGGATTTGGACCCACCACCTCTGGTATATGAGGCTGGTGCCCTCCTCCTTTTAGCCACAGGAGCTGCCCTCTACTTAGTAACTTTTTGTGTCAACATTCACTTATTGTAAAGTATCAGGTTAAACAATACAAAATTATTGCTATTTGACTGTTTTAACCTTTGAAATGGTAATTCCATATACTTCAAATTATACCACAAGGGTTTGCTAATTTTTAACCATTTACAACCTGCAAAACATCAACTTCTTATGGTACTTAGTAATTTCTAACATTTTAAATTGTTAGGATACTTTCAAATGATGAATCTATGTGAGATATGGAATGTATTGAATCGTTTGCAGTAATTAAAGTATTTTAATTAGTTTAAAATGGAGCAACATTTGGGAAGCCAAAAAGCACATATTTTTCAGAGACTTATTCATCCTTGCAGCTCATTGTAAAAAAGGTAATGTTAAAACACACACACACACCAAAAACAAACAAGCAAACAAAAAACTAAAGAATATTCAGCAACAGAGTAGAACATATTTTCCTTAAAAAGAGGAAGATCACTTCCCAGTGAGAAAGACAACTGACTCCCACTTGGTACTGAAAGAATGGGTAGCACGGGAGCCCAGAGGCAGAGAGCATTGCCATTACTTCCTTCTCTGGCATGACATTATCTTAATATGTTCTGTCTTTCGTGATTGAATAACAATAGTTACTTTTCTCAAACTAGCCTGCCTTAATCATTAGAGAGCAGTCAGACTTAATGAAAACATTTCCACAGAAGATAAAGAGTAACATAAACAATTTATCATCATTCCCACTGGTCAAACATAAACGTTTTCTGAATTGGATATGGAGTTTTGCAGCAGCTTAGTGGAATTTACTATATGGCAACAGCTCTGCAGTTTTAAGGCTGATTAATTTGTTTTGTGGCACAGTAGAAATATTTATTTTGGATAGAGTAGCGTTCAGGAAAAGAGAAAAATGCTGACAAAGGGGAATAAATGCTGGTTTCAAAAACTGGATATTCACAGCATTTTCTAGTCCTATGCCATTAGTAGGAAGTACTATCTTACATTGTTTTCTTGTTGTTTGTGTTAAGGTTTTATTTGTTCCTTGGGAAAAGAGCAAAAAAATCCCTGTCAATGAAACTAATTTTACTCCTGAGATGAGTTGATACAACATAAAAAGGGGAGAGTCCAATCCTCTCGAAGTCTGCTTTCTACCCATCTACCTTAGTTTGTTGCTTATTCTTCCAGCCATCTTTTTATGGATACACAAAAATATATTTAGTAATTATTATTTATAGAAAATAGAATGGATTTCCTCATAGTATTTGTCATCGTGTCTTTCTCTTGATAAATATACGTACAATGTACATTTTTCCATAGCAGTCAATATCATTTGATACACGTCTCCTTCTCTTTCTCATGGCTGCCCTGTATTCACCTGTAGGGATCTGTCATATGTTCGCTATTCCATTAATGGCAAAGGAGTAAACTGCATCCAGTGCTGTGCTCTTACAAGCAGTGCTGCTGTGAATATCTCTACTATCCTATGATGTAATTCCCATAACCAGTTCTCTGAGCATAGTTAAAATGTAATGTACATGAACAAATTATTCCCAGGAAAAGTTGTTAGCAAACTCACTAGGAGAATGCCAGTGCCCAGTTCCTCTCATTTCCACACAGAATGTTAGAAACTTTTAAATGGCTTGCCAATCTGATGCATGAAAATGATAACGATGTGATGTGTTATCTTGAAATTCTATATTGCTGGAAGAGAAATGTGTCAAAGATGCAGTAATATCCAAATGATATTTAATTTTAACTACTCAAATATAATGAATAGATAGATCAATATTATCTATGAGTTTCAAACATGGTAACACAAAATACTGGTTCATAGTTTATGTCTGGTGATATGAAGTTCTAATAAAATGATAAAAAAAATAAAAAGTGGTTTTCAATTTGAACAATTTTATTTATTTTGATTTGAACTATAATTCAAACTATTCAGCTAACATTATTTGGTTATTTTGATTACCTATGTTTTAAAATTGTTTAGACAGACATAGGCTGAAAACAATGCACTTCAACGTAGCATCATTACTTCATGTCGTCTAAACGTGCATAAGACAAAGTGGTGGCAGTCAGACTCGTAAAGTCTATACTAACCTGGTTTTCAACTCAATTATTATTTTTCTAAATCTTGAATTGCTTGGCTTCAATTTAACCAACACCCTTTCTTTCAAGCCAATGATTATATTCTGGCACACATCAAAATCGGTAAATGGAATGGCAAACAGTGTTCAATTATCTATTTATTTACCAAGATTTTCTTTCCTTTTCTCTGCCTAATCCATAATTAATCCCATAGTAATAAAATTTCCATCTGGAGAAGTTTCTAACAAAATTCAGATCTTTTGTTTAAATTTGTTTATACTATTCATGGGCCTCCATTTAAGAAAAAAAAAATGCAGCTAAAAATGAATATTGAAATTATGGAAAATGATTTTGCATAACAAATGGATACTGAGAAAGCAATATTTAAATGATTTAAGTGTAAATAAATAGGAACAGATGTATTATATTTTCCTTTAAATTTTTTTTATTTTGTTTTTGTTAATCAAGAAAACAGGCTTACAAGGCTACATGTGAATCTTTCTAAATGGAGAATATAAATGTCTTAACACAATAACTAAGAAAATGACATGAAGGCTATGTTAACCAGTTTGATGAAAACATTTCAAATTGTATATAAAAACAACACATTGTACCTCATTACTGTATTAATGTACACAGCTATGATTTAATAATTTAAAAAGGTTGAAAAACAAACAAAGAAATAAGATTCAATAAAAGATTTGGAATTCAAGGACTTTAAAAAAAAAAAAGCAGTGTTTAGTACCACTTCCATTAAATATTGAATAACACAGGGCCCTCCTTCTATTTATCTTAAAGCAACTTTCCAGTACAAGTAATCTTCCTGACCTTTTCTTTTTTAAAATAAGCGTGCTTTCATTTTTCTGTCTTCCTTCTTTTCTTCCTTCCTTCACAATATTACCACCCTCCCTATCTTCTGGAGGATTGAAGTTCTCTCTCTCTCTCTCTCTCTCTCTCTCTCTCTGTCTTACACACACACACACACACACACAATAAGTGCAAAGTGGACCTTTCTTGGAAACTATCCCTAAGCAATTTCATCTTAAGCAACATATCATTAATCATTAAGCTAAAATCGTCTGGATCATCAAAGATAAATAATATGAAAATATTATTATTTATAAACATTTTAAAACTATAATTCTTAATTTATAGTTCCTATCTTGCTAAACAAATCGTTGAAAGCCATACTGTTCTTATATTTTTAATGTTTCACAACATTGTCTTTTTTTTCTGAATCTTTATTATTTTGTTTTATTCTTTGCTTTGAAATGTTGCTTTTATTGTGAAAAATATGCATAAATATGTTTTCATAGCTCTGTATTTATTAAAGAATTGGAGAAAGGCCATAGTAGGGAACAATACATAGATGGTCCATTTGTAGCTATCCTCACTCCTCAAACTATTTAAGGACAATAGTGGTCTAGGACATTCACCTAGCTATTAATTCACCTAGCTATTACAGACTGCTAATAGAGAGCAAAACAGCCTAAAGCTATTCTTTAAAAAATGGTTTATTTTATTTTCTTTTAAAATATTCAAAGATACAGAAATCACACGTAGGGGCTCCTAGCGTGAGAGTGCCTCTTGGCTCCTGGAGTACGTGTCACGTTGTCTGAGGTAACCATCAGGCCATGCTTTTCCTGTTCCTTCCCACTTTTGAGATTGTGAGTGTGAGATTGTCGTGTTTCCTGCATTTGGAGCCAGACCCTCTGAGGGAGAAATATTAGAACACTGGAAAACGGAGAATTAGAAATTGAATTAGAAAACCAGCCCTCGCACTAGAAGGGAGATAAGGAGTTCCCTCCTTTCCCCATGCTTCCTCGTGTGAACTAAATTTCATACATAACTCAACAAATTGTTAGGCTTTAACTTAGCTCCCTAAATTGTAATAATAGCAACTAACCTCACCTGGGATTTAGAGTGAGCAGTCACTGTTCTCATCCCTGTAATGGTATGTCTATTTGTCCCCTCTGAAACTCATGTTGAAACTTAACTCCCAGTGTGGCAATACTGACAAACAGGGCCTTTAAGAGGTGATTGAGTTGTGAGGGCACTGCACTCACGAATGGATTATTGGGTCGTCACTGGAGATAAGAGTAGGGCTAGTGGCTTTATAAGAGGAGGAAGAGAGACGTAAGCTAGCACACTCAGCCCCTTAGCATGTGATGCCCTGGGCCATCTCAGGACTCTGCAGAGGGCCTCACCAGCCAGAAGGGGCTCACTGTATGTGGCCCTTTGTCCTTGTTCTCAGTCTCCATGTAACTGTAAGAAATTCCTTTAGGTGTGGGATACAACTAGTACAGGGACTCCACCTGACAGTGCAAACATTGTAACCTAATTGTTTGCATCCTCACAGTAATCTGGAATAAAAGAAAGAAATAATTCCTTCTATTTGTAAGTTAAAAAAAAATCACACATAGCGGGCTAGAAGTATGTGATAAGTTATTTACATTTAACACAAAATAATATGTTGACCTCAACATCCAGGCTTTTCACTAATATAGCACATGGGACAAACAATTGTCCATTTAATATTTCTAATTTGAAATAAGAGCATAATTTTTAAAATCATACTTTTGTAGGAAACAAACTATTTTCTAAACTCAGGATTTTAAGTTTTATTTAAATAGTATCAAAAAGAATCATCATTTCCCACTTGTTTTCTTCCTTTTTGTTTTCCATACATAAATAGGAAAGATAAAAAGGGAGAGAGAGTTTTGCCTTCAAGTCAATTGGAAACGTAACAATGAGGATTTAGATCCTAGGGCAGTATAATTGCTTGTTCAAGCACAGATGTGGACTAGTTTTCATTAACGTGCTCTTCACCTATTCCATTTTACAGAATCTACGTGTTCTTAAGGCAGCCAGTGATGTTCCACCATTAGTCACATAACTTGGAAATCTCGGCCATATATTTTAATCTAAGTACAAAATTTGTGCGCTGTCTTCCAAAATAAGCACAGCTGCAATCTTCATATCTTTAACAGCTCCCTCCCAGTACTGCACAAGTGTTAGACCTGTCCAGTTATTCCACATTTAAAGTTTGAAAGATCAGCCTTCCGAGAAGCCACAGGAATTGTTTCTCTAGCCTAAGAGTTACAACAAACCGTGTTTTTTTTATATGGAGAAACAGCTTCAGAACTGAACAAGTTATCAACTGTATTTCACTAAAGTGTATAAACCAAGCTGGTCTGGTTCCAAGGCTTTCCCCTTAGGTTAGCCAGCCAAAGTGGATAGCATCCATCTTCCTCCAAAGTGTCTCGCCTACAGTCGCAAGTCTCAGGCTCCTCTCCATCAGGATGTAAAATTTGCCATCCTAAATGGCCTTATATGCGATTGTTAGGGTTGTAATGTAATCCACGAATGCTTAGAATTTAGAACAGTATGTTCTAACACAGAGTTATATTTTATCAAGATCATTTAAACCATTGGTGTAAAATATACATTGTTCCAAACAGAAATTATTTCTGGCTAATCATAGCACATAAAATAACCTAAACTTATATGTAAACCTTATGCTACTGTTTATCAGCTTTGAACTTGGTCAGCACACGCATTAATACTTCATAATTATTGTGGAATCCTGAGAATCATGAACTTATATAAATACACCACTTTCAAGAATACTTCTCTAGTCTTTTAATGCACAAAGTTTATATATATACAAACATTTTTGCTTTTCCACTTTAGCCTCTGTTATTTCTTGAATCCTCCTACTTTGGCATTCTAAGAGCAAACAATACTGATACTCATTTAAGAACAATAATCAATACATATTTATACATAACTATAAAATGTTGACATATATATCATCTCTATCTCTCTCCTCTATCTATCTCTCTAATACCTAGCTCTATAGTATTTAAGTGTTACTGTTCGATATCCCTACTACCTCCCTGCTACCTTCCACCCCCTGCAATTGGTGTCAGACAGATGACTAGATAACATTAATTTTAAAAGAGCTTTGATTTCACCAACCGATAAATCAATCTCATTCCAGGACTTCTCTTCATTGATTCTTTCTACGCACTCTCTGCACTTTCTCATACTACTTCCAGAGGTCGTAGGTAAATTTGGGGAAGCTCCCTCTTTTGTACCTGTCTACAAAACACTGACCTAATGGCAAAATTGAATTGATAGGAAATGTTAATCTCATTTTATTAATTGTGAGATATATCTTTACAGTCCTTATAATTATTTTTGTGGCTACAATTAGCACTTTTTTCAAATTGATTTCAAGGTTGTGTTAAGATTATACCGTATTATTATTATTATTACTATTACTATTTTAGTGGCAGATGCTCTTGCATTCAAACTGGCAAAGTAAAAAAGCTTTGGCTTGTAGCTGCAGCACTGGGTGAAGTTCTTTATGGCATTTAAAAACTACATTTACTTGAGAAAATAGCATCATGTGACGGGACCATAGCAATCATAACACCTTAGGTGCCAGAAAACACTCACTCTGGGTGGCTTGGATGACTCCAAATTCTTTAAAGCACTTTTTTCTTGCTGTCGAAATTCCCTACAGTGCACTAATTTCTACACAGAGCAACAGCAACCCCTGTTTCTAAAGCAACTGGTTTGCAGTTTATTAGTGTGCAAAGCAGAAGAATAACAGACACATATCACTGACATTTAACAAAGCTATCGTTCTTGATTTTCTGTTTTCCCTTTTATTACAGACTCTTTTTGTAGAAAGACGCTTGTACAAAGGTTGATTTAAATTACGTCTGAAGAATTTTCTCCTTCAAATTATCTAAAATCTTTAAAATGCCGCAATTTTACAATATTTCAGCCCTTGATAAAGATTTTCCCCCTTTTTATGCATACATACATAATGATATTGGAGTATTCATCTCTTTCTGCACCTAATATATAAGACCTTAAATGACAATTAATTCTGTAAGCTTGGCAGCATTTATGATGGAGAATAGGCCCACTTGAGTCTAATTTTTTACAAGTATCTATATTTAATAGATAATCTCTACAATTGTGATTCATACAATGTTAATCTCTACCATTGTGAATCTGTCTCCAAAAAATAAGATGGTTAGTCATTTTTGTGGATTATTTTCACTATGCAGGGTCATGAGTGAAGAGAAGAGCTATTACCAATGTAGTCGTCATTGTCCAGGTGTCAGAGTTTTACCAGAATAAAATACCACAGATTTACCAACTCTCTTTTCCTTCTTGGCAAATGGATTTTATAGCTGGTACCATGGTTATTTCTAAAGGCGCTCACCCTCCTCAGATATCTTGGCTTAGAGTAGACAAACATTCCAAAGTAAGTTTATTAAGAAGGGGAAAATGAAGAAAAATAGAATATGAAAAATCTGGACACAGATAAGTTTACATACAGATTCCCTTCTCTGAAGGAGCTGAAGTCTTAGCCGTAGATGAATTTGTCTTGCCAGCATTTATAGACTTAAAGCCTTTTTTTTTTCCTCTCAATTCTGTCTGGTATTGGCCAGAAGGGCCAACTTCATATGGCTATCCTAGGTGGGTCAGTAAATTTTCCCACCACTACTATAGTATTCTGTCCTGCCTCTTTTAGCTCTCGTTGTGTTATACCTTAATTCAGACCAAGTCTTGATCTCTAGTCTAGAAAGGAGAGACAAAATCCTCCCTTGGTCCAAAGTAACTTCTATCATTTCAGACTTAACTGTACTAGTTTTTCAGATGTTCTTGATTACACTGAAAGTGTCTCTCCTAGAATGATTATTATTCACCCTAAGTAATTTTTCTCTATCCTGTATCCTTCATCTAAGTAAGGGGAAGGGAACTCAAATGCTATCAGAGATCAAAAGTAGACTATGAATGTTTGAGGTGGTACTAGGAGCACAAACAAAATAATTCTTCCATCTCATGGAATCTCAAATAGTGATCCTCAGACCAGCAGCATAACCACTATGATCTGGAGACTTGGAGAAATGCAAATTCCCAGCCCCACCCCAGAACTAATCAGAAACTCTGGGAGTGATACTCAGTAATCTGTTTTTGTTAGCAAAATCTCCAGTGAATCTGAGACATGCCAAAATTTAAGAAGGTCTGCTTGACTCCTAGCCATTCATTTCCCATTTTTAACAAACACTGTGATAAATTATTTGATTTATTTTTACTTTTGCTAGATTTGTCTCTGAGCCATTGTTATGTGCTAAACCTTTATTTCCTCTAAAATTTATGTGTTAGAACCTAATACTGTGTTAGTTAACAGATTGAAGAAAGTTTCTCTGCCCCTTTTGCCATGTGAGGATACAGCAACACAATGCTGTCTACATAGTATCAAGCAAAATACAATAATTCATCATATACGTAATCTGCTATTGACTTGATTATGGAATTCCATTCCCCCGAACTGTGAGCAATACATCTCCCTTGTTAATAATAAATTACATAGACTAAAGTATGTTATAGAATCCTAAATAGATTAAGGCAACCATTATTTTGTTATCTAAGTGTAAAGCATATTTTCCAACACAATGTTTGTTGGTTTTATGTTTTGGAATAAAATCTATGTCCTAACTCTGCACAGACCACTTAGCTAACCTGATGGAGAATATCATGTTCCTGCCATCCTATTTTTACTTTTGCATTCTGGGCCTGTGATGTGCAGGGAAGCCCCCACAGATCTTCAAAGTGCTTTCAGTTTCTGTATTCCACTGTCATGATAGTAGCATCTTGCTTCCTTCTATCAGATATTTTATAAATTGTTTTCTTGCCTATGCCTTTGGTATTTTCTTTTGAACGTTTTTTTTTTAATGTGTAAAATGATTAAGCTGAGATTTTATTCAGATCATTAAGTTCTACTTCCCTTTTGATTATAAATTTTGTGTTTAGTTATTTCTGTTTTCTCACAGTTTGCTATAAGCAGTCGAGAGAAGCCATGCCACACCCTCAACAATTTGCTTAGATATTTCTTTCACCAAATATTCCATCCTTCTAATGTTCTCTTTTCCACAAAGCATTGGGACACAAACTCACTTCTGTTAAGTTATTTGCCATGGTATAATGAGGATGACATTTTCTCCAGTTTCCAATAACATGTTCCTCATTTTTGTCGGAGACTCATCAGAATGGCTTTTACCTTTGATGTGTTCATGAGCATTTTGTTCATGATCTCTAGATAATTTCTGAGATTATTGAGGCTTTCACTATAGTACTCTACTTCTTCTGAACCTTCATCAGAATCACTCTTTACAGTCTATTCACAACAACACAGGCTTTTTCACTGAAGTTCAAAACTCTTGCATCCTTTACCCTTTATCCAGGTCCAAAGCTGCTTTTATATTTTTAGGTACTTATTATAGCAACAACTTACTTCTCAGTGCCAGTTACTGTCTTAGTCTGTTTGAGCTACTATCACAAAGCACCTTAGACTAGGTAATTTATAAACATAAGCAGTAGAAATGTATTGCTTATAGTTCTAGAAGCTGGGAATTCCACGGTCACTTGATTATAGGAGTTTTCTTTTTACTTGAAGCATAATCACTCCTCTACTGATTTCTTTGGGTGAAGCGCAAAGCTGATTCTGCAATTATTCTGGAAAGAGAAGATCTGTTTTTAGAACTTTGTAAAGCTTATTAAATTATTTATAGTCTTTAA
>NW_003852488.1:4202909-4204930 GCF_000181295.1 Otolemur garnettii | reverse complement strand
ATCTTAACACAATAACTAAGAAAATGACATAAAGGCTATGTTAACCAGTTTGATGAAAATATTTCAAATTGTATATGAAAACACCAGACTGTACCCCATGATTGCATTAATGTACACAGCTAACATTTAATAAAAAAAATAATAACAAAAAAACCCCAGCCCTTGTGTAGCTTGTGACCAATGTGAAAGGTTAATATAGAAAGAATTCTAATAAACTTTGATAGTCATATGTTTTCACTATTTCTATTACTTCCCTCAGGGGTATAGTATATTCAGTCATACTGAAACTATACTTCTGTAAGTCAATAGCTTAGTTAAGATATCATTTTTAAGTATAGAGACTATACTTCTTAGTTCAGATATCATTTTTAAGTATAGAAACTATACTTCTATAAGTTAATAGCTTAGTTAAGATATCATTTTAATTAAACGTGGGTAGAATAGGTCAGAAATTTGATACAATAACTGGAAGTTTTATTTTTATGGTTTCTTGAAAATGACATTTGTGTCAGTCAGGCTTCTAAATGCTCTAATTTGTGAAAAAAATGTTTTTAATAAATAAACGAAAAATAAAGAAGCAATTTTCCCATTTACTTGGTATATTGGATATGCATAGAAAACAAAATAGTGGAGTAAAGTCTTTGTAGAGCCCTGCACTTAATTGAACTTAGCTGCTCTCTCATATAGTGTTTTGGTATACTAGATTTTTTCTTTTCTCTAGAAAAAATTTAATTACATTGCCAAACTTTACATGGTGGTTGCTAAAACTCCATAACAAAGCACTAAATAATGGCAAAAGCACTTTTCAATTAGCAATCCTAGAATCACTTGATGTGTGAAAATACTTTTCTATTTAACCAACTCTGGGGACAGCAAATAGGCCAAAAATACAAAATTATTTCCAAACATTTACAGAAAAAGCCAAAGTCTTTTCTTCTCATAAAATCCCATTGGGTGAAGTCTTTCTGGAAAATGCTTTCTTTGACATTGAATCTCAAAACGGATGATAGTGTAGGGTAATTCATATCCTCTCGCAGGAAGGAAACAATATTTGTGTCTGTAAAACATTCATTCCTTTATCTGTGACTGTATTTACTGATAAAGAAGCTTATCAAACGTTGAGGAAGTATTTATCGTCCCATTCTTAATGATGGCAGTGATTTTCAGTTGGTGCTGTATGTGTAGGAAACAATCCAACAGAACTAACTTTGAAATTTATGTCTGCTTTCTGTGGCAATGAAAATCAGCCCACAGTTATCATTTGTTCTGGTGGAATGTAATTCATTAGCTTGCGCAGAAGTAGATCTAACAAATCTATTCACTCATGGAGAAAAGAATAAAAACTTTGGGGAAAAGCTCTTCATGTTCTTAATAATAATTTACATCTTATCTTTTCTGATCCTACCACCCATTCATAGATACCAATATTTTACTTTCACTAATTCACTTACAATATTTCGGGGAGAATTTTTTGATAAAAAATTATTTTAGGGCATAATAAAATTACTAGATTGATAATTTCTAGAAATAAGTGTCTGAAAGGTGACCAAAAGTATTAACTCGGTGCTCTCTGTGTTACAACAACATGACTTTTAATCTAGTACTACTTGTTACTATATGAAAGTAAGTAATCAAAATATTTTAGTTCTAAAATAATGTAATGTTAAAGATGTAGCACATGTTCATTCAAGAAACAACTTAAGCTAGCACTTTAATTAGCATTATCTCTGTAAAAACATGTCTGGGAAGCTACTGTTCTGAATAGGCCAAACTTTGCATTTTTATGCATAGTCACAAATAGATTTTATTAGCTGAGACAGGAGCACATGCACATTTACATAACACATTCTAAAATTCAAATATTACATATGAAAAGTATTATATCAGCAAAATCCCAGACCTGGAAATGCTTATGTACAGGTGTTAAGAAGAGTGAAGTTAATTGCAAATGAATATGTTATTCTGCTATAAGTCCATGAATCCAGGAGAAAAGATTTGTGGGTCAGAGATTAAAAAAAAAA
>NW_003852488.1:4193496-4202664 GCF_000181295.1 Otolemur garnettii | reverse complement strand
CTCTAATCTGCCAGTCTGCAATTGTAAGTGGCAGATGAAATACCTAAACCACTGACAACAGACCTACAGTCAGTAAAATATAATAAGGTTCATCAAGGGATTGTAAACCACTGACAACAGACCTACAGTCAGTAAAATATAATAAGGTTCATCAAGGGATTGTCCAGAGCTCTCAGAATGACTTTGACTTCTGCTCACTAAGCAGAGTGACTGTGCTTTTGATTACACAGAGCTGATGCTGAAGCTAAGCTGCCTCATTGGTCCAGTGAAAACAGTGAGTTTTAGCTTAGCTGAGTCATCACTGAAAGAAGGTCAGGCATTTAAGAGTACCTTGTGGGGTCGGGGGTCCTAATGAGCCAGCAGCTTTGCTAAAGGTGGCAATATGGATGATTACTGCTGCTTTTTCAAGTAGTGCCGAGATGCTATTAGGGCCAGGCAGGTTGTATTTTGGAATATACCGTTTTCAATAGACAAATAAGACTGAGTTCTTCCCACTTTGTTACTTGTTTAGTACATGTGGACTTATTTCAACATGGAAATATCAGGCAAGAGAGTCGCAGTACTGTTTGGTTAGGCATTCAGTTTTGGTAATAGCCTAATAGCAATCTAACAGCAGCTTTCAAGAGGAGAATGTGTGAAACCCTCGTCAGGAGACATCTTGCCATCTTCCTTTAATGAGCATTGGATACAGTACGCCCTCATCTCTCAAGAGAAGCAAAGTAGTGATTATGAGCCTTGTGTTGGTCATAACCCTTAGGAAATTTATTGCCTTCTCATTTGGCAAAAGTTCATGCCTCTGTAACTATTGTCTTTAGAGGAACATCGTGTACACTGATGATGAATCTTAGTATTAATTATTACAATCGAGTGGAATAAGGCTACTGACCACTAGATTGGCAAGGAGGTCCTCTGCCTAAAGAGTAAGAAGCAGCAAAAACTCTGTTCAGGAAGCTGTCTCTAAAACTATTTCTTAGGACTCGGTCTATACCCACTGCCAAATTCCTAACATAGAGGACTGTTCTGCTCAATTGACCAGTTTGATTAACATGATTGCTATTTATTCTAATGATGTTCCTTTAAATCTTGTTAACTAACAAAGAGTCTCTTATTCTTCCTCCTTCAGAACTCTATGTCTCTGTCAGAATCTTGTCATTATTGCCAAAACTGTAAAGAACTTTGAAGGTTTCAAATGTTACGTTACTTGCAAGTTAATAGGTGTTCTGGATACTATAATGAGGCACAAGGTTCCTGGGTCAATGCAAAAGGGGGAATGTAAGCATCCACAAATTTATATCACTTTCCCTTGCCCCACAGCTCAGGGGATGGTCCAGAAAAGAACAGATGGATGCTAGTTATGAGGTGGGTTGCATTAAAGCAGTGGTTCTCAATCTTCCTAATGCCACAATCTTTTAATACAATTCCTCATGTTGTACAAGTTGTGGCAGATGCTAACCAAAATGATTCATGGAAATTAATATTATTTAAAGCACTTTCTTATATAAGAAAAATCTATTGAAAATTTTAAAAATAATTTTTACTCTTTTAATTTCACAGTATTTTCTTAAAAGATATTGTTTAACCAAACTTAAATAGTCTGAGTTTAGCATCTGTGAACAATAAGGGAATAATTTATTCCTTAACACCAGAGATGCTAAGAAAATTAAGTATAAAACCAGTATTTTTAAATAATATGTATTTTTTTCTAAAATTAAGTTTAATGTCATGAAGGAATTGATCAACCGAGTATTACACACAAAAAACTTATAAGGAGAAAACAATAAAATATGAAGTAATTTTTAAAATAAGCCATTTGTTTCTTGTATACAGCAGAATTTCATAGGCTAATCTTCAGTGAATTGAAATTAAATAGCATTTACTAAGCATCTAATAAGGGCCTAGCAGTAAACTAAGTAGTGTAAAGTAGAAACAGAGCATGAAAAAGATAGAATCTCTTTAGCACCTAGCTCTAAACTAGAAGAGACAGATAAATATGCATCTGGAAAAAAATTATAAAAAGGCCAATAAATGTAAGCATAATAAAATAATCATAACACACATGGGCATGAGCACCAGTGACATTCCAATAAAATGGACATTATGAAAGATTTAGATATAAAGGGAAAAAAAGAAAGAGGAAAAGAAACACAATAGGAGAGTTTATAAGCATAGAGTCTTAGGAGATACTATAACATATTGGGTTGTATTTACTTTAAATACTTTCTTTCTGGGCCAAGTTGTTTGAATACAGATTTCTGAGAAGAAAAATTCATTGCCAAGTCTTACCATACTGTTTATGTGGAAGTGCTCATTGGGAGGACTTAATCCATGTAGTTAAAGGAGCAGAACACAAAAATGAGGATATACCAAGTTGCCTTGATCTGATGAAATGGTAAAAATCAATCTCATAAAAACCAGACGCCTCAGAGACCCACGTATGAAAATTGGGAAACATTTCTCCATAACACCCTGTCATTTCTGCACATCTTGTGAGAAATCTAATGACTCCTTGTTTTAGATAATCCTTTCAAAGATATTTGTGAAAGGAATAACTTTGGACAATGTCTCCTTTTAGTGAAAAAGACAGGTAGGTTTCCCATCCATTATAAAAGTGCTGGCTCTTTTAGCACACTGTTCTTTTCAAGCGGTGGTGCTCAACTTTCCTAATGCTGCGACCCTTTAATATAGTTCCTCATATTGTGGTAACTCCCAACATAAAATTATTTTGTTGCTTAGCAACCAATTCAGAAACTTGAAATTTAAAAAGAAAAATAGGTCATATTCCCTAAACACTTAAATTATATGGTGCTGGCTGGGCATGGTGGCCCATGCCCATATCCTAATGCTTTGGAAGCCTAAGACAGGAGTATTCCTTGAAGTAAGGAGTTTGAGCTAAGCCTGGGCAAGAGCAAGACCCTATCTGAGCAAAAAGTATAAAAATTAGCTAGGTATGGTGGTATGCACCTGTAGTCCTAGCTATTTAAGAGGCTAAAACAGGAGTATCACTTAAGCCCAGAAGTTTGGGGGCTTCATCTATAATGATGCCTCTAGACTCTATTCTGGGCAGTAGAGTGAGACCCTGTCTCTAGATAAATAAATAAATAAATGTACATGATGTTGAGTCCCCTCTATGATTACTAATGTCATTTTTTTTAAGAAGGTAAAATCAGAAATATTCTTTAGGTAGAGAGTTGCATTCCATCCATCCATGTAGCCAGCCACCCAGCTGTTCAAATATTTGGGTATCTAAGTGTGACTGATTGATTATGTAATAGGTGATGGTAGTCTAAGACTGAGCCAAAGCAATATGGAACCTGACCTCTTAAAATTTAGTCTTGTGGACTTATCTCTTAATCAAGTAATCAAGCAGCAAAATAAAATTATAACTATAATAAGTGCTATAAGTGAGAAATTCATAGAACTATGACAGCACAGTATAGCAGGATTTGGCCTAGGCAGAAGTGTGAAGAAAAACTTCTAGGAAATGATGATTGAACTGTGAAGAGGACTTAGCAATGAGAAAGGTGGGAAAGAAAAGCGATCTATGAAGAGAACAATTTGTATTTAAAAGCATTGCTGGAAGAAAGACCAAAGTAGGCCTAGGTCCCTAATACTATATTAATAAAAGGTACTATGGCTGGAGGAGACCGAGAAGAATTACATAAGCTCAAGCTGAAGAATGAAAACTGAGACCTTCCCCTTCTACATAGTTTAATCATCAAAAACTAAGAGCTGAGCCCACCTGGGTCACCTAGTTGAGTCAGCACTTCCATTGATTTTTCTACCGGTTTCAAGAAATTTTTACCTCAGAAAACAGACTGCATATCAATAGATAATATTTCCACTTCCTCTGGGAAATTCCTACATATCAATTCATGTGAATAAACAGTTATTCATCTGGGAAAAACAGTTAATTAACCAGAAAAGTACCTTACCCTCTTGGACAACTGTCTTACTTATCAAATAGTTTACTTAACAGAATTAACTTCTAACCTGGATTACCAAATATTAAATTATTATTATAATGCAAAATGTACCCAATTCTAAAAATTTCTCTGATTTGAAAGGCTCTCCTGATACTATTTGAGTTCAGATTTCCAAACTTGATAATATTCTCCACTGGACTTCATCTTCTGGCATACTACAAGACTGTCAAGGTGATACCCTACTTTATTACAAACCTAACAAACTTAATTTGCTCAACGGGTTATTCTGCTTTTGTTTTAGTAGGAGGTAGCATATACCTACAGGCCAGATGAAGTTTCTTTTTTTTTTTTTTTTTTTCGCTTTTGTTTTTATACATCGTCTTTTGATTCTAACTTTTACTTAACATGAAATCCATGAAATGTTTAGAGTGGGGGGACAGAGGATGGCACTGTGGTGGCAATATGATTAGAATTGTACCTTTAAACAACCCCTCTAGTTTCAGTGTTATAAACTGATTATCAAGAAAGTATGAATTCTGGGAAGTGTAGAGACTATTAAGGTAGTGAGGTTCAGAGATGATGGTAGCTTAGCTTAGGATGATGCAAGTTGATATAGTAAGTGGTGAATAGGTTTAAAGAATTAAATAAATAAGGCATTGTAATAGAGCAAATAAAGTGAGCACCAGAAAGCAGGGTACCCAAGGTAGATCTTTGATTTTTAGATTTCTAACTTCCATAATCCTTATTTTCTGGAAGTTACTTTCTCTTTTTTTTTTCCCATATAAAGAGTATCACTATAGAGTATCACAACAGAGTATCACTATAGAGAGTATCACAATAGAGTATAGTATCACTATAGAGTATCACTATAGAGAGTATCACTATAGAGTATCACTATAGAGAATATCACTATAGAGTATCACTATAGAGAGTATCACTATAGAGTGTCACTTTTGAAACCCTGAAGATAAAACAGACATGATAGTCCCATGTGGCTCCCATTGGTCTATAGTGTACCTTTTTAGAAACTTGAGGGGCAGGCAACTTGTCTTTACATTTATTTTTTCTTTGGGATGAAATTACTATAATGAAAGCTCTTCCAACAAGAAAAAAAGTAAGACTTACATTCATGGCACCTTGATCCATATGACCAGGAATTGCAGATTTCTGTATCTTACATAATTGAATGAGTGACTCCTACTTGATCTTTATTTACACAGCACATTGAGTTCAGAAGTGCAGAGGCACTTTTCCAAGATAACCTGGCAGATTCAGGGTGACCAAACCCAAAGGTGCCCTGAGTCCCACTCTGTCTCCACCTCTGCATCTAATCCTCAAGGTAAAAAAATAAATTGTATAGACTCTGTGGGTGATATCTCAGCTCTCTGAAGCTCTATGAGTGATTTTCTTGGGATTTTCATTATTTGCTTAGATTGTGGGGTGGAGATGTCATATCACATGGTGGGTGGGATCAGGAAAGAGTTAGTGTAGTCCCCTCTGGTCTTTTGGGGTATTTTAGGAACTGTGAATTGAGGGATAAGTGGTTGCTAGGGTGCCGGTTGGAGGTAGTCCAGCTGGTTCAGCCACCTCTCAACATTTAATAAGCCCCAAGGGAAGTGTCTGGCTTCCCTTACTGGCAGAACTTTTGAGAACACTAGGTAATTGAGATCTCTTTGTTTTTGGTTTTTTGACTCCTGTCATTATTGCTGGGGCAGAAAGGAAAGATCTGAAGAATGCCCTAGTATATTATCAATAAAATATTTGGCATTCAACAATATTACTTTATTTTATTATTCATGAATTTTTAACCCATTCCTAAACACCTCTCTACACATCAGAAACACTTTAATACATTAGTAATGTATCCTTTTAATTGTATGTATCCTTATAAATAAGTAGCACCAATTAAGTCATATATGTCTGTTAATTTATGAAATGTTTATTAAGTTAGTGGCAATATTTTAATTCTATAATATTAATATCTTCCCACATTATTTTGTCTCCTCTAGTTTATTGCTTTGAATGGTTTAAAAATAGTATTTTTTTTACTTTGTATTCACCATATTTTACTTATCTTTTCCTCCATTAATTGACATCTAAATTATTTTCAACTTATCCCTACCACAAAATGAACTGAGACAAAAAATCTGTACATGTATCTTCTAATGGAAAGGTGTGTGAATTATACTGGACTATGTACAAAGAAGAAAAATTGTAAGACCATAGGTTCTGTGTGTTTTGTGATGTGCATGTGTATGTATCTGTGTATATGCTGAATTTGACTAAGTACTGTAAGATTTTTCTTTAGGAACTCTGTACTACTGTGTTCCTCCATAAAATACAGATCCAACAACAATTCTGTTTCCCTCTAAATTTTGTGTCTTTCTAAACTCTTGATCACATCCAGATTTTTAATTTCTGCAAGGCTGGTAGGTAGTACTATTATCCTCTTATATCTGACTCCCAGGGAAAAATGTGTATCTTTCTATAGGTGGAATTTCTGTGTCACATCCTTGATCTCAAGGTTTGAAGAATAAAATCACGGACCATTTCAGTGAGTGAAAGGACAGGGTTTATTGAAAGATAAAGGAGATAGGTAAGAGAAAGGGGGATGTAAGGGGACCTAACACAGCCACACCTGAGCTCTTCCCCCTCCTCCTTTCCTCCTAAAAAAAATGATACAAAGAACCTATTTAGCCCCAAAGTTTATGCCAAGGACCCTAACTCACCAAAGCCATTTGGTCAAGCTATAAAATTTACCCACCTACTATGACTCCATGTAAAAGAAGTCTCTAGGGCGGGACCTGTGGCGCAAAGGAGTAGGGTGTCGGCCCCATATACCAGAGGTGGCGGGTTCAAACCCAGCCCTGGCCAAAAACTGCAAAAAAAAAAAAAAAAAGAAGTCTCTAAATGATCCTGAGCACAGAAGCCACCTTTGCAATGCCGAGGTGGGTCACTCTCCCCTTTTACCCCTTTCAATAAACCCTGCCTGAACATCTCTGCTCTGGTCTCATCTCTGGGTGCTGCTGCTTACACCTTTCAAGCCTCTGGCAACAGAAGGGGAGGCCCAAGTGGACAGCCCGTGTGGGCCTTCTGTGTAAGGACTTCCATATTTCTTTTCCTATCATGCCGGTGGGGGTGGGAGGGATTTGAGAATATAAGTCTGGAACATGTCACAGTTGGTCAGGAGCCTTGAGGCAGAAAAGGATCTTAAAATTAGTGAAGAAATTGGTCTTTGAAGCCTGAGGCAAGGCGTTAGAGTGTGTGCTTCCTATTTGAGGAGAAACTAGATGAGATACTAATTAGACTGCTTTTTTCATGACCTTGTTTGAGCCCAGACAATGTAGCCTGGAAAGGGTCTGCTTGTGCCTAGAAATGGGGGGCTGTGATGAGAATGATTTCTAAGCTCATCCAGGCATAGAAAATGGGGAACCCTGTATCATTTCTATGTATTTATCATCCATTTGAATACTGTCTTATATGAACATCTGTTCATATTTTCTTATATTTCTACAAGTTGCTTATTTATTGATTGCAATAATTTGTTGTAAAGTATATTAGGTCTTGTCGGATTTAGAGGGTATGAGCATCTTCTTTCTATCTGTCAGCTAAAATTTAGCATTTATAATATTCACATTAGAAAATATGCTTATTTCTGAATTTAACTTTTTTGGAAATAACTGTAGAGTCATTGGTAGTAATAAAAATAAAATACAATTTCTTTTAATTTCATCTTGAAAAACTATATTGCAAAATCACAGTCAGGTTATTAACATGGAAACAGCAAGAAACAACAACAAAATCTCCCTTCTGTTGCCCATTAGTGCTAGGCTCATCTCCCAAACCTATGCCTCAGAGTCACCAATCTAGTTCCAGAAATCAGCAAAACTGATACTTAAAAAAAACTCGTAAGAACAATGAATAAAACATTGCTTTTATGAAAAGATAAATAAAATTGCCAAATAATTAGCTAGATTAAACAAGAAAAAAAAAGAGAAAAGACCCAAATAGATAAAATAAGAAAAGAAAAAGAGACATGACTACTTACACTACATAAATACAAAGGAATACTGGAGAGTATGATAACATCCGAAATGCCAACTTATTAGAAAACTGCAGAAATGTATAAATTTCTGGAAACATACGACATACCAAGGTTAAATCAAGAAGACACGGAAAACCTACACAGGCCTATTATATATAACAAGACTGGATCTGTGATAAAACGTCTCCCTTCAAAGACAAACTCAGGACCCATTAAGTTCATTGCTAAATTCTATCAAACATTAAAAAAGAACTAATACAAATTCTTCTCAAACTCTTCCTGAAAATTGAAGAGAAAATACTTTCAAACTCATTCTACAAATTCAGCATTACCCTGATACCAAAAGTGAACAAGGATACAACAATAAGAATATTATAAATCAATGTCTCTGATGAATATAACTGCAAAAAATCTTAAAACAACAACAACAACAACAAAAAAAAAAGGCAGGGAGAAAGAAGGGGATTAAGGGGATGAGTTGGGTGCACAGATGATGGCAGATCCCCGAATAAGGGGAGTCTTTTCCCTGCTGAAGCCTGGGGTGGGGATGGGATTTAGGCAAATCCAAGGTATATTTGAAGAGGTAAGATGTTCTGGAAGGACGTTTCTAGTGGCTCACTAGGGATCTGCCCTCAGTCCTCTCAGTCCTCCTCGATTCTGTTTTCCTGGCTTTCTGTTTCTCCTCTTTCTTGCTGTTAATGCTTTAGCTAAGTGCTATGAAAATTTCATGTAGATATACTTCTTGCTAAAATACAGATTCTCATTCAGTAGGTCCAGGGCAGGGCCTGGGATTCTGATTTCCTCACAAGCTTTAATAAGTAACCATCTACTGTATGTTAAGATGGTATTCACAGAGATATGGTAGTTTATCTACTTATAAAGAGTACCTTCAATACACAATAAAGTTAAAATTCTTCTAAAGGAGTTTAATTTTAGATTTTTTAAACTCATTTTGGTTGAAAGATACTCATGTTTAGAAAAACATACATCAATATCAAGTTGTAAAGTGAATGTGTATATAAATTAACTTCATTTCTGATAGTTCATTAAGCATCTATTAGGAAAAATTAAATTATGTATAAATTAAGACTTTCCTTTATAACTTTCAAGAAATAAATATATATTGTTTACATTAGTCAGATATCTCAAGCTGCCAATAAAAAAAAATAGCAAATATGATTTTTTTCTTTTTTTTTTTTT
>NW_003852488.1:4161271-4193402 GCF_000181295.1 Otolemur garnettii | reverse complement strand
TCCCAAGTGACTGGGACTATAGGCACCTGCCACAATGCCCAGCTATATTTTGTTGCAGTTGCCACTGCTGTTTTAGTTGGCTGGGGTCAGGTTTGAGCCCTCCACCCTCAGTATATGGGGCTGGCGCTCTATCCCCTGAGCCACAGGCAGAAAATATGATTTCTTAAAGATAATAACTATGAAAGAAATTGTTTTGACAATTAGTTAGAAACTGATGATGAGAATGAATGATATTTGCCTGGGTTTGCATCAAGTACCAGAAAGCACAGACTCTTTGGATAAGATTTTCCTTTCTCTTGATACTATATTCCTAATGTTATACCTTTAGAACACATTTCAATTAATAGGGTGGAAATAATACATGACAAACTGTAAATCAAACTGGAGAACAAGCATAGTCTTTTTCAGACTTATAAAATATTGTTTGAACATCCAGTGGAGGTATATATCAATTAAAGATTTAGGGGAAAAGGCTTTGTTGAATTACAGAACTATAGACATAGAAACATATCAAAAACTGAAGGAGCAAACAAAAGGTCCAAGAAGAGAACATAGAGATAATTATAGAGCAAAGCATATAACCTCAGGGAACACAAATATTTACAAGATGAGTAGAGAAGGGAAATCAATAAAAGCCAATTAGAAAGGGCATCAAGAAGGTATCGAATGTCCTTATGATAAAAGGATTTTTCCCCCCTCTGGGTAGATGCTTAGTAATGGGATTGTAGGATCAAATGGGAAGTCTAACTGAAGTTCTCTGAGGATTCTCCATACTTCCTTCCAAAAAGGTTGTGTTACTTTGCAGTCTCATCAGCAGTGTAAAAGTACCCCCTTCTCACCACATCCACCACAGCATTTGCAGCTTTGAGGTTTTGTGATGTGAGCCATTCTCACTGGAGTTAGGTGATATCTCAGGGTGGTTTTGATTTGCTTTTCTCTGATGATTAGGGAGGATGAGCATTTTTTAAAAATATTTGTTAGCTATTCGTCTGTCTTCTTTAGAGAAGGTTCTGTTCATATCTCTTGCCAAGAGGTAGATAGGATAGTTTACTCTTTTTCTGCTGGTTAATTTGAGTTCTCTTAGATTCTAGTTATCAACCTTTGTCAGATTGTTTATCACAGCTCAATGTATAATTGCAAAAATGTGGAATCAACCTAAATGCCTACCACCCCAGGAATGGATTAACAAGACGTGGTATATGTATACCATGAAATACTATTCAATCATTAAAAAAGATGGAGACTTTATAGCTTATGTATTAACCTGGATGGAGGTGGAACACATTACTCTTAGTAAAGCATCACAAGAATGGAGAAATAAGAATCCAATGTACTCAATTCTAATATGAAGGGAGTAGATGATCTACTACAAGGGGTGAGGTAGGGGAATGAGGGGTAAGGAGAGAGGAAGAAGGAGAGGATGGGGGTTCGTGGTGTATGGAACACCATTTGGGGATGGGACACAATTACTAGAGGGACTTTGCCTAACAAATGTGATCGATGTAACCTAATTCTTTGTACCCTCAATAAATCCCAAACAATTAAAAAAAAATCATAAAGAAAAGAAAGTAGGTTGGCTCAGTGCCTGTAGCTCAGCAGCCAGGGCACCAGCCACATACACTGGAGCTGGTGGGTTAGAATCCAGCCCGGGCCTGCCAAACAATGACAACTACAACTAAAAAATAGCCAGGCGTTGTAACAGGCACCTGTAGACCCAGCTACTTGGGAGGCTGAGGCAAGAGAATTGCTTAAGCCCAAGAGTTTGAGGATGCTGTGAGCTATGATGCCACAGCACTCTACCAAGGGCACCATAGTGAGACTCTGTTTCAAAGAAAACAAAAAAAAAGGTAAGGCAGGCAACAGGAGAGTGTGGTTAAGTCTACACTAATTGGTAAGATGGTAAGAGACATTGTAGCAGGGAATTATAAAGTGGTAAGTATTGTAAAGAGGCAAATCTCCAAGAAAAGCAAGAACAACTTGCTTAATAATTTCAATCTTTATCAGTAGCCTTTACTAAAGTCATACTAGAAGAATTGTGTGGTATATGATACAATTGGATAATTTAAGTGTAAAAAAGGAAAATAGTATGAGCATTAAATAGTTTTTAAAGAATTATATTTGAAAGAAGAATGTAGATAATGCAAAAAAATTAGTTGCAAAATCACTTTCTTAAGATTTTTCTTTCCCTTGAACAAAAGCATCTCCAAATTAAACAATAAGATACAGGGAAATTGTAATTAGAATTTAGTTATCAATAGTTTCAGTCCTTTCGAGATTCTTTCATTCCCCTCTGTTTAGTCTTAACTGCTAGAGCAAGGCAGAATTATGACACCAAAAGATGAAGCCGCTGTGGGGGATACTTTACGGTTCATACTGTGTGATATCCCCAGAGCACTGCAATGCTATTTCTTGCAAAGTCTCTCTTGCCTTTTTATCTTGGAATTGTTATAGAGACAGTGGATAAAAGCATCAAAAGAACTCTGATAATCTTTATTTTTATCTTCCAAAAGAAATGTTAAAAGGATTTGGTAGAAAAACACACCAAAACTAATGCTTGCTAATATGGTTATAAAGCTGTGCCTGGGATCCAACCCCATGCTGAAATTAAACAATTGTGTTTGCTGGCTAACCTCAATCTAAATAATAGTTCTTCTACCCTAAGGGAGTCATATATGAAATGTAATCATCTTTTCATTATGAGTTTGCAGGTTTTATGTCTTATGAATTCCTAGGAAAAGTATTCTAGAACCCTGTATCAGAGAGAACACACTGAAATATTTTTACTCGTGATAGCTTTTTGTCTGCTTTTTAATCTCCTTTCAGTAAGGATTCCTTTTGCCAGTCTTTGAAAAGAATTTCTGCTGTAGTATAAGTGGCAACTTAAAACAAGAGCATCACACTTTTCATTTGTTTTATTGCTTCTTAAACTTTAATTTTGCATACTCTTTCAAAAGACTGTAGTTAGGACTGCTTTGCCTTCAGAGCTTCTTGCTGCTTTGTGATAATTCTGAACTTCATGACTATTTCATTCTATCTTCTACACCCACATTGTGGCTTCTCCTTACTTGTTTTCATTGCCACTTGGCAACAGCTTAAGCACAAAACTGAATTGCTTATCTTTGTATCCTCCTGTGCTTCCACAAGCCCCAGTAGATGTCGAAGACAAAGTGAATGTAAATCATGGATTGAGGTAGAGCTCTCATTATTTACAGAAAATATTGTAAACAGCATTTGCTCCAGGGCAAAACATACAGTTTTTAAAAGCATACAGTTTTACCTACCCTACAAGTGATTTAAAAATAAACACACAAAGGTGGTTAGTGTTTTCCTTAGAGAACTACAACTACTCCATTTACTTTCTTCTTAGACAGACTATTCTTTAGTGGGAAAGAATGTTTTTGTTAATTAAACTCTCTGGAAGGCTTATCAGGAGGATGACATTATAATCGAGCATTCAATCAGACAAACCAAATAAACCTTAGCAATAAACAAGATGATGAATCTACCAACAAAGGAAGGCTCGTTGAGTAGATGACATTTCAAATTATAGTAAAATCCCCATAGTACCAAAATACAGATTCCATGATACCTGTAAATAGCACCAGTCCTCTGATCAGTCCAAGTTCTCAACGAGGACTGATGGTTTTTCTTCTTGGTTGTGGTGGTGGAGGTAGAAGAAAAGTGTGGGTAAATGACTGTCTTGTGATAATTTGGGTCTCTCAATTCAGTATAGGGAGCATACTTTCTTGGTAATAATTGGTTCTTTTTCTTCTTGGTCTAATAAATAGAAACAAATGAACAACTTATTTCCCCACCCCTTTTTAATCCACATAGTATTTGAATGATTAATTAATGAAAATATTGCGTTTTTGTTAACTTTGCAATACCAGTACTCCGCATTTTGTACAATTGAATTTTTGGACCTTACTTATTCAGTCATGGCAGAGTTTCACCATTTATGTAATCTGAAATAAATTTCCAACATTCTGAGCTTGTTTCATGGGTAAACTATTTTTAATTTGAAATTCTGTCTTTGAAAATCAGAAAATTTTCATATCATCCTCGATGTTTGAAAAATAAACAGAACTATGATTGAGACAACTTTTAACAAATTGAAAGTTAAACAAGTGTTTCCACCAGAAACAAACGTTGGTCTGATTGAATGTACCCAAATACAATTTTGGTTTACTTAAATAAATATTTTAATTCGAAAGTATTTTCCAGAGCACATGTGGTCACATAGCGATTAACATATAACACGGTTCCTCATAACAAAGACTTATTTTCAACAAATATTATATTACTGGAAGAATAAGAATTAGAAAATCTAATTTTGTATAAAGATTTTTTAAGTAAATTTTTACAGTATCAAACCAATAAATCGGCATGGAAGAATGAAATGTAACTTTTATTGTTTCCTTGAAAATACTTCATTAGAGGAAAATGAACCGATGGGCATATAGAAACTACACAGGTGTGTTTTTTTTCCTTAAGGAAACAAGTGTCCCATTATTCTTTTATCATCTATTAGTTCCACATTTAAATTATTTTTGTTTCAATTGTGAACTGTTTCCATACTTTCAGTATATCTGAGATGACACTAATTGTTTGATGTGAGGGGACTGCATCATGACGTTTGCTCCAGTTCTGAATGGGTAATGTATTTAATATGTTTATAACAAAATCTTAGCGTCTCTTAAGATTTCTTAAGTGGATAGCATATTTATTTTGTTTTTATGTAAAGAAACTTTAAAATAATTCATTAAAATCATTTAATTGTATCCACAAGTTTGCCTTGAGATTCAGTTTTACACATGCAGTTAACACAACAGAAGGAAAGTGCAGAGAAAAACCTAAGCTAGCAAAATGTTTTCCTTAAACCAATCCAGAAAATTCTTTCCTAAGCAAGAGACCTGCGTAAAATTAGCTACTGAACAAGCAGAAACTTAGACGCAGAGCACAGCTCTTGTGTATTTGGGAGAATACGTTTTGACTGGATTTGAAATGTTTTTCTGGGCAATCATTACAATTAAGCATATTAAACTCTTTCTCTTTTTGCCAAAGTTAATTTATATAAATTATTTCACTTCAAAAAATCATCTTTATAGTTAAATATATCTTTATGAAAGTCAATGCTATTGCTTAGTCATTTGTTTTATACAGAAAATGTCTTATTTCAACAACACTGCACTATTCAAAAGCCAGCTGTGTTCCTTTTTAATCAAGGAAGTTTTTCCATCATAACATAAAAAAATACAAATTCAGTGACTTAGAAAATATCTTAATCTCTGCCTCCCAAACCTGAAATGTCTTCTCTTTCTCTTGTTCTCTGTCATCTCCTTGGAAACCTTTTTTGGTATCCTTACTGGATCCTCCTGGTTATTCCAATGTTTAATCGCTGGATTAACTCTAAATGTTGACTTCACTCTTGCCTTTTAGTCTGATCTTAGCTCTTAGTCTTGTCCTGCAAGTCTAAAGATGTCCATATTTAAATCTGTGGTGCTAATCTCCCCACTAACCATATACATCTATGTCTCTATTTGATATCTCCATGACATGTTTTATGCATAGCTCCAACTTAATAAACCCCAAATAAAATTTTTCATTCCTCTACCAGCCAAATCTCATTCTTTCATTTCAGCATAATGGTTCACCCTTGAGGCCTTTATTCTGGTAAAAAGAAAGAAAATCCAGTAATTTTCCTGACAACATCTTTCTCCTTACACTCAACTAATTCATCAGAAAATTGACAAAGCTCTGCTTTTAAAATATATCCAGACAATGTCTACTTTCTAGTCTCTCCAGTGTTACCACCCTAATGATAGATGTGTGCATGTGATCGTCTACGGATAACCTAATGCAAGGAAAGGCTTGCTTCCTAATGGTAAGAAAGACAGCCAGCAGACCCCTGCCACTCCTCACTTACTTCAGGATATGCCTCAGGGGCAGTGAGCCACCACTCCGGGGATGCTGCTTTTCCAGCCAGGGTGGCTCACATGCTTACCCAGTGACTGAGCAGGTAGGGATTATGAAGTTTACCTGGCCTTTGAATCTCAATGCAGAGTGTTTTTATACATGCACACAACATGATTATTACTTAAATTATATATAAAACAAGAAATAATAAAATGTAAAGAGCCCACGTATATGTGTTTTTACTTATCCCAGTACTAATGATAGTGTTCAATTACTTGGCTGAACTAGAAAGGTCAACCAAGGCACAGCAGTCATTGAAAGCAAAAGTGAGTGGAAATTGAAAAGAAAACTCAACAGGCACAGGCGGTGTGGACAGAAAGTAGAAGGAACCTGCTGAAGTTCCAGGGTGATAGAGAGATTTTATTTAGGATGAATAAAGAGAAAGTTTAGAGCATTTCCAAAGAGAGTTGGAAGTGGGTCCCTCTCCTAAAGGAAAAAAGGGGAGAGAGGCAGAGACGCAAAGGTCTGCAGCAACTTAAATACTCTGGATTTGAAACTGTCTTTCATTGACTTCTCTGTGTTTCCAGGGTGTTGTCCTTTTCTATTGGTCATTGGTTACCTAGGTTACTCACATCCTTATTCTTATAGGACCTCCTGACTTCCTGGTTCAGCAGTTCGGGTTTTCCTCCCATCTGCCTTTGAAGCCCCTTTCTTAGTATTCTTCTCAGATGGTAAAGACTAAGTATTTGATACAGGTAAGGTTAGAGCAAGATGCTAATCTTATTTCAGTTCTGTGTTACATTCTATTACTTTAAAAATTTCACTAGCTATCACCAATAAAAGAAATGCCACTTCCACTACTTCCTTAGAAGCTTTATTTTGGCTATTCTGAAAGATGTGTCAGTATTATAAAAATATAAATACTTCATGTAATTGCTTTGTGAGATATTTTGTTTACCAGTAATACTTTATGCTTAGAATTGTAGAAAAATATAAATTATTTAGGAAAAGCAACTTATCAAGTAAATGGCATATACAGGGCAGACAAAGTTTGTGTGTAATTTAATACAGTTTAACATAGTAAAATTGCACACAAACTTTATGGACACTCTGCAAATCCTATTGTAGCCAGTTGACTAGATGAGCAACATCCCATTGCAATTAAATATCTCACATAATCAAAATATTTTAATATCAATGTTCTTATAATTTATGTTGTGTGATGCATTGCTTCATAGATTATATATACACTAGCTTAATTTTTCTCTGCATGTAATTCTTAAATCTACTTAACATTTTTACCTCTTGAGTTTAATATGAATATTGGAGGCTGACAGGAAGAGAGAAGGAGATGACTTCCCTTAATTTATTTCTGTAGATATTTTTCGTACTGCTAAGATTTGGAAAAGTTCATCTAAAATTATATAAAGACATCTTTGTGAAGGTATCTATGCACTTAACTTTATTCTTTCCTGGGGGGAAAAAACTCTTGCAAGTTTCTCCTGAAGAGAAGTTACCACTAAAGGAATTGAAGCAACATTGATGGCCAAATATCAGAATTTATATTTAGGGACAGAATCTTTCCGTAACAGTTAAGAGATCGACTCCCCTTTCCCACCCCCTAAATGGGGGAGAACATTCTTTCTGTTATTCCGCCCCTCCTCAGTCCATAGCCCAGACTGATGTATTCCCTCCGTAAGCAATTCCCTCCCCAAGGAAAAATGAAGTTCAACATATGTACATACAGCAGTGTCACAGTGACATATTGGTCTTATCATAAAATTTTAAATTGCTTATATCTATATGGTGTTTAGCTGCTCAGATGTTTGGGTTTCTAGAAAAGCAGTTTTCTTTATTAATGACTTTGGTTTCTTTTGTTAACTAGATAGTTTGTCATTTATAAAATGGTATCTTGGAAACTTCTACAGTGAGAAAATCGTTTACTTTCTTTATATACAAAGCATAAATCAGAACTAATGATTGTTTTAAATCACTTAAGAATATGTATCACAAAAAGAAGGGAAGAAAAGGCCAGTTTCAAATGCTAGCCAGGTAAAAACAATGAACGATGTCGTCTTTGCTTATACCGGAGTGGCAGAAGAGCAAAGTTTTAAAACAATACCGTATAAATCAAGTCAGTAAAATGTGTGCTTTCATAGAGTGATTTAAAAGTGGGAAATATATGCAAAATACACAGTGTAAGCAATACTATGAAGCTAGTGGTACTCATATTGGGGGTCAGCACTTTTATTGTACCCCATCTTATTGATACTGAATTTAGAAATGGAATATGTCTTAGTATTTATCTTCTTGCATAGTAGTTCTGGATGATGATGCCTCATAGCAGTGATATAATTTTTGCAAAATTATTTTCTGGATAATTAGTCTGGATTAAAATTCAGACATCTCTAGTCTATTTACAGAGCTCTCTTAGCCTGGCCAGGCTGAGTCTGCCCTCTACACAAATATTCAGTCTTCCTACACTCCTTGCTTTTAGATTTGCTCTCAGCCCTATAGAAATCAACCCTGGGTTGGGGATCAGGATTATTTCTTCCATGTTACGTCCCTCTTTCCTCTCAGCCTGCTGGGGTCATGGTCCTCACCCTCCTCCCTACTTACTCAATACCTCAGGCCTTCTGTTTTGCCTTTGTCAGTCCACATTTTGTATATTAAGAACAACAGATGGAATGAGAAGAGATATGAGTAAGTTCTAAGTTGATAATTCTTTTCATCTTGTTACTATTCAAGTTGCATAAACTGGTCAGAACTTAGTGAATGAACACACAATTTTTATTGTATGTTTACATCAAAAGAAAAACTGTATATGATGAACTGAAATATTTAGGAAGAATCTTAGTAATGTCTGCAGCTTTTTAATACACAAATATTTTATGGATTAATAGATAATAAAGATGTGGATAGACAGATATGTGATAAAGCAAATCTACTACGATATTAATGATAAAAATTTAATTGGTTAAAAAAAAAAGAATTATTCTTTCCAAATCCTTAAGCAGTAAACAACAACAATAAAAATCTCCTGTGTCCCATATAATTTTCCTAGGGAAAAATTTTCAGGTGTCCATTTTTTATCTAGTCTTCCTTAGGAGGACAAGAATTCCTCATAAGAGTTTCAACAGATTGTGGACTCTCCCACAGACATTGGCCATTTCAATCTATTCATTCTTTCCTGAAGTCCTATCATCTTGAATTTCATCTCACTTTCTCCTTTGTCTCTCCCTATGTGTTAAGGCAAATTCCAACCATTGTATCCTAACTGTGAGGGTGCAGAAGCCAAGGCCACCTTTAGGAGGGAGGTAGGGCGTTTTGAATGTGGTTACAAGGGAATTGAATATAAATAAAAGCAAAAATCATGCTAAATAGAGTCAGAATATGCTAGTGAAAGACACATTTGTTCCACTCTTTTATAAAATCCTTCAGTCCTCACAATTTGCATTTTTGAAAGAAGGGATCTGGCCAGAAGAAGGCTATATGAAAAACAAAATTATCACCAAATTAATCTTTGAAACTTTTAAAATTACTTTGGGTGCTTATGGCTATCTACAAACCAAAAAGACAGAGAAATGAAACAACCCAGAACAATTCACTCCTGTAGCACTCTCTGCCCCATTTTAAAATAATATTTTCTCTAGTTATCATTTATCGAAGTGATCACATATCCAACAGAAATCATAGTTTCCAGTTATTTGAAAAAACTTGCAGATAGTTTACAAAATAAACCAGCAGAAATGTCATGCAGAGATATGTATGAAATGCCCTGAAGATGAAAAATAAACAGAGACGAATGAAAAAGAGCCAGAGAAGAAATGGAACTTCAAGTTATTTAAGGACCAGAGTACTTTATGTAAAAAAGCAAAACAAAAACATTTTTATCATGTCTTACCTTTAAAATTATCTAGAAAGTTTATTCACAGAAAATATTGCAGTCTCTGTGTGAGAAAATTCAACCCAGTCCTAAACTAATCCAAGCAAGTTTTCTTTCAATCTATGTTCATTATTTTGATTCAAATAATTTTTAAAACTTTAATTTAATACATTTTATTAACCAGAGAATGAAAACAATTCCTAACGCATCTATTAATCACTTGAGAAAATAAATTTCTTTGGTTAATAAAATTAAACCTTTTTTTTTTTTAGTTGCCCCTCCTCCCTCCTAAATTTATTTTCACAAGTAAAACTATCAGAGAAAGCCTATTTTTTTTTTTAATTTCAGAATATTGGGGGGGGTGTGCATGTGTTTTGTTTCCATACTTAGTTTTGGTTTTTTGCCCCATATCCATAAAAGTGTGCACCATATCCAAAAGGTGTGAATTTATCTCTAAAGGAAATGTCGCAGGAATGGAAAACCAAACACATGTATTCAGTATCAGGTTGGATCCGAATGATTAGAGAAATCCCGTTTAAATCATCACAGCTTGGCTACCGGTTTTCATTTATCCGAATGTCAGGTTTTGTGTTATGTTCTGAAATTGGAACATGCCATGAGTGTTCTATGTCAGGCTCTTAATAAATAATATCACCTGTTTTACTTCATAGAGTGCTTGCTTTTTAGAGTGCCAAGAAGAATACTGAATATATCCTAGAGCATATTACATGTTAATATTATGGCTAAAACTGGTAGTTGAATGGAGTTCTGATCTGTAGTTTCTTGGCTAAAACTTGAAAGTAGCAGACTGTATTGTCATATACAAGGTTTATATTTCCCTCCCTGGTCTGTTTATTCCATTTAAAAGGAGCTTATTCCTTGACTACATTTAAGGTTCATGTGTAGTCTCCTCTCCATGTTTTCATTATCAATATTTTATCTAATGAGTTAATTGTTTATTATTGGTAATTTTATATAACTACTGTGTGCTTTTTATTTACTGTCTTAAAACAGTGTGTGGGTGGGCAAAACAATATTTTAGGGCTGCCACCATGCCAGCTGGCCACCTCAGTGTCTCATGGTGGGTGTTCAGCTTCGTTCAGTTGCCACATGACATGAAACAGGGCTTTGACCCTTGCAGCACTTCTGCTTGTAAAAGAGAACTAGGCTATAAAAATCACGATGATTTCATCAACAGTAGATCCTCCAACGATACATTCCATGCTTTTGGTTATTTACTGTACACGGTCAGCAGAGTAATGCCCTGTCAAAGTTAGTAGTTTAAGATTTGTTTAGAAAGACTGGGAGTCAGGCATGGTTACTAAAGATTTTTTAAAAGACATTAGAGCTAGAAAGTTATTATTCGTTACCACATCTTGTAACACACATTATAAAACTTTAATATTATCAGCCTCCTTTACACCTCATGTGTTGGCCTTCTTCATTGTGTGGAATTTTATAAGTAATCTCTTTTCAGAATGTATAGTCATGATAATATGCAGGAGCCCTGTGCATGCAGACCTGTATGAATACAGAATATACAACACTAGTACTAAATTTTATAGCCTGTATTTTAGTTTTATTATTCTTTGATTGTCTGCATCATACTTTCAAGCAATGTCAATTCAAATCATATATCCTGAGTGTTTAAGTGGAATTATGCCAATAATGTCAGTATCAAAGTTCTAGGAATTGCTTTTTCTATTTGTTTTTTAATGGATGTGCACGTGTGGACTCCTAAAGAGCAGATGAAAAGTAGTTAGAGCAAGAATGTGATGGTATTAGATAATTAAATAAGGGCAAGCAATTTTTTAGTTTGTCCCACTGAAACAAAGGAGCTGTCTAATGATCTCCTGGTAAAACAAAAGCAGATACAAAATGTTCTTTTTAATAGCACAGAAAAAAAATCATATGCAAGGAAAATCTGTTTAGAAACTTTAGGACATTATTCTGATTTGGATGCAAAAAAGGACATTATTCTGATTTGGATGCAAAAAAGAATGTGTTAATAAAATGACACACAAATGTAGTGAGAAAACAGTTTATATGGTTATGTAGCCCTGAGGTGAGTATCCTACCCACAGGGAGTAGACTAACATGGCCTTCCAGGTCCTCTTGGGTGTTAAGCATCTATGATCCTAGAATTTGATGACTACAGGTAAAATTTTCTATATTTCATTATCAATCTCAGGAGATTCCTACTCAGTATTTTGAATATTTAATTTTCTAAAATAATGAGAGTCAATTTATTGGAAAAAAATAAAGCCAGAGAAATAGAAATCTGCTTAAAATTAAAATCACAATATCATCTTACTATAATTGGAGTAGCTACTATTAAAAAGACAAAACACATACACAGTTATTTCTGAGGATCCACAGAAAAGGGAACTCTTACATTCTGTTTGTGAGAGTATAAGATAGTACAACTCTTATGGAAAACAATAAGGAGATTTTGTAAAGAACTAAACATAGAACTACCATTCAAGCCAGCAATCTCACTACTGGATATCTACCCAAAGGAAAAAGAAAAAAATCATTGTCTCAAAAACATACCTGGTCCCATATGCTTTTCACAGCACAATTCACAATAGCTAAAGTGTGCAGTCAAACTAAAGGTCCACCATGGATGACCGGATAAAGAAAATGTGTGGTACCTATAGCTGCTGGAATACTATTCAGCCATTAAAAAGAATACAATTACATTTTTTGGCAGCAACATGGGTGGAACTGTAGGCTACAATCTTAAGTGAAACAAGTCAGACACAGAAAGACAAATATTGCACGTTTTCACTTATCCGTGGGAGCTAAATCATGTGTGCATATGGATGGAGAGTGTGGACTGGTAGGCAATGGAGACTCAGAGGACTGAGGGAGTGGGAGGTAGGTAGATGGTGAGAGATTATTTGATGTGCATAATGTACATTATCTGGGTGATGGATGTCCAGGTATTTACAGTATTAAAGTAGTAAACATCACTGAGAATTGTAAAATTGTCAGTTGTGTAGGAAGAAGATACTAACTTGATTATTTTAAGTTTGAAAATACTCATTCTACTCCTCTGGTTTTAGGATTAGTTTAGAACACTTAAAGCACTTTTTCTAATAAAATAAGCATTATTACTATTGGTGACCATGATCACGATAATTGATTCTTATTAATTGTTGATTGATAATAGGTGACGAAAACTTGATAAGAAACAGGATAGGTGCATAGTCTCAATGTAGCTACCCACATTGTATCTATTGAATACAAAAAAATACAGTAACTTCACAGTGGAGAAATCTTGCTATGCCACCATCACCAAGTGACCAAGTTACTATCTGAGGGAAAATGAACATCATGTGCCTCCTCGTATGTTATGCAATGAACTGAGAAGAGTGTTAAATCACTTTCATGATATTCCATCAAAATGCAGAATCTGATTCTAACCAGGAGGAAATATTACACAAGTCCAAACTGAGAGATATTCTGTGCTCTTCATAAGTATTGAAGTCACGAAAGACAAAAAGAGACTAAAGACCTGCTTCAAATTAAAAGATAGAAAAATGGCTTGATAGCTGACTACATCGGGAGATACTGGATGGGATCCTAGGCCAGGTAAGGGCATTAGAGGAGAGTTTTTTAAAATTTGAATGTGTTCTACAGGTTAGGTAGATTTTATTATATTGGTGATGACTTTCTTGTTTTTACAATTGTACTATGGTTTTATAAAAGTTTTCTTGTTTTTAAAAAATTAGTTAAAGATAGGAGAAATACATGTGAGATATTTTATAATGTTTTAGAAAATTTTATATTCAAGTCGATGAAATTTTTGAGCCACTTGAAAATCACATATATAAACTATGGTAGCATTTTCACATTTGTGGAATTTAGGTGGTGAAACGCATGTAGGAATTTTTTGTACGAGTATTGCAATAAATCTACAATACTTAAAATTTAAAGAAAATAAACACAAAATCAGTTTAAAAGTCCAGGATAATCAAAAGTTGCTGGTGAATTCTATGAGATCTATACTTTTGAATCTGCTGTGGTAATAGTCGTTTTGCCTAGATTTTGCTGAACCCTTACTAAAGTTTTTGTCAGTCACACCTCACATAGTTTTGTCAGTCATGGTTCACATGCTTTTGTTTCTACAACATTTTATTCTGGCTATTGATTTTATTAGAAATTCCTTAAGTGCAAAAAAGTTTGACTTTATCCAGAACACATTTACCAAATATCTTCTGAACCCCTTCATCTGGAAATCTTGAAATATTGACTGTATCAACTGAAGCAAAAAGTGAAGAAAAGAATTTAGGTAGGTCTGTGGAAAATGTGTCCTCTTATGAAAACTAAAAGTCTACATTTTTCTGCAACTCTAACAAAATTTTATAGTATTTCGCATAACTTCCTCTGAAAGTCAAATAATTTATAATAGACATGTTGGGACATCCATGTTTACATTTGCTAGACCCATCCTTCTGGCCATATTAGATTAGGTCGGAGTATATATTTGACCTGAAGAAAGTCAACTGATTGGTTTGCTAAGATGGATCTTTTAACAAAGTTCAATTCAGAGTCATATACCCTAAACATTGGATCTGACATTTCATTTTAGTTAAGGCCTGAAACAGCACCATAAGCCTAATAAAATTAACAAGAAATACAGACGATGACTTAATGGAGACATTAGGTCCTCAAGTTGGAAACTCAAATACGAGAAAGAGAATGTGTTTCCTCTGAGAGTGAGTGAGGAGGAACGGATGCAGCGTAGCCACTTCCCAAGCTGATAACATATGAAACCCTAGCTCTGTCTCACTAAAGTTAAAAGTCTCCTTTTATGTGAAACTCCCATTGTCTCTTCAATAATTCTATATTGGGATGGTCTTGGTTTCTGCTCCCTGAAACAATAGATCCTTAACTAGCTGTGTCTTAAATACTCTTTCCTATTTCTTCTGCTCAATGCTAATGCATGAAAGAGTAACCAAATGATAGATAGTAAATTGAAAATAAAACAAAATAAGATGATAGCCAGCTGACAAGACCTTTACATAGTATATTTGCATCCTGTTAAGTAGAAAGACTATGAAACTAAGACCATATTTGGATTATGGTTCTTATTCTGTCACTTGTTAGCTAGATGGCATTAAGTAAGAAATTTCTATTTAAGTTAAAAAATAAGAATCTCATTGGAGGGAAGAGGACGAACCATTTAGAATACAGTAAAAAGATAGCAGCAATTAGAATTTTATTCCTATTATCCCCATTTTATTTATCCCTATAATACTTAAGGAATAACCCAAATTCCAACTTCTACTTTCTCAGAACTGTCATAGCATTTTATCTAAATTATTAATACTTTTAATCTTTAACTCCTTCATAAATACATAAATACTTGTAGATGAATAGACAAAAACTTCTGAACTATGACAAACTAGAAATTAGCTTTGGAATCTGAGTTTAAATTACGACTCTGAAACTTAATTGTATAGACTCAAAAAGTCATTGATTCAAGTGAGCTACATATGAGTTTGGTGAGGTTTAAATGGGACTTTTTATGTGATAGTGAGCTCTTTTCTTTAAACTTATAACTAGATTGGGTCTCTCTGGAATAATTTTGAAACAGCTTAACAGAGTTTACTTTAAAGATCCTATCACACTTGACCAGGTGCAGTGGCTCACATCTGTAATCCTAGCACTCTGGGAGGTGGAAGTGGGATGATTACCTGAGCTCAGGAGTTTGGGATCAGCTGAGCAAGAGTGAGACCACATCTCTACTGAAAAAAAAAAGAAAAGGAAAAATTAGCTAGGCATTGTGCTCCCAGGTACTTGGGAGACTGAAACATGAGGATTAGTTAAGCATAGGAGTTTGAAGTTGCTGTGAGCTATGATGTCTGGGGCAATAGAGTGAGACTGTCTCAAAAAAGAAAAAAAAAGTCCTATCATAATGTATGGTACATAATCGATTCTTTTATTTAGGCTTATCTTTACAGATTGCATAAGTTCTTCTTCAACCAGGGCACACAAAAAGAAGAATGAATATGCATTCATATGTAAATAGCTGCTAGGAGTGATTATTGTGTTGGACTTATCGATGTTTTGCCAATAGAACACTGAAAACCTCTCTCCAGATCTAAAGTTAAAAACCCTGGGGCCAGGCACAGTGTCTTATACCTGTAATCTGAATAATTTGGGAGGCCGGGGTGGGAGGATGCTTGAGGCCAGAGGTTTGAGACTAGCTTAGACAATGCAGTGAAACCTCCTACCTAAAAAAATAATAATTAAAAAAACTTAGCCTTCTAGCTTCTCAGGATTGCTTGAACCCAGGAGTTTGAGGATGTAATGAGTTATGATTATGCCACTATGCTCTAGCCTGGGCAGCAGAGCAAGACTCTATCCCTAAAAATAAACAAACAAACAAACAAAAACTTGAAAAGGACTGGGATTGGTCAGCCTTTGACTGAACCTTAATCATAGATGGATCCATCATCTTTGGACTCAAACGTAAAGTCAGAATTCAAAAGGAAGGTTTGCTATATCCAGAAAAAAAAAAAAAAAAAAAGATGTGTTTATTTGCTGGAAAAACAAAAGGTGTCTGGTTAGGCATGGTATCCAAAATATTTAACAGGTGGTGATTCATTGGCATCAGTCAATTAGAATGGAGGTATGATGAAACTGCAGGAGCAAAGTTTGGAGGCTCCTGTTGGACAGACCTGTTAGGTGCCCACTGGTTCCCTCTCTTCCCTCAGATTTTATTAAAATGTCAACTTTGTACTGAGTCCTTCTTTGGCCACCTTTGTCTCCATAGTAACATACATATAACATATTCAACTTATTTTAAAATGTTAGTATATGTCTCCCCCAACAAGAATGTACCTGCAAAAATTTGGTTATTTAATTCTGTATCTCTAGAGACTAGAAGAGCATAAATTATAGACAAGAAGTACTAAATGAGTTAAAGATATCCTTTGTTTCTAATATTGTTGAAATTGTTTCCCCTTATTACTACTGGAGTCTCATAAGAAACTGGCATTATACAGTTGGGTTCATTTAGGAAGATCAGTATTAGGTATTCGGAAAATACCTAAATTCCATAGACATCTGAATATAAAGATATACACTAGGCAATTTACTTCCCTGTGGAGAAATTTGCTAACTTTGTTAATAAAAAATATTTAAATGGAGTTGCGTTTTGAATTTAGATATATATGTACATATATATAATACATATGTAAACCATATATATATATATATATATATATGTATGGTTTTTTTCCCCTCAATCTACTCTTTTGGTCTGGATGCCAGAATTGTAGTTTGTTACATAGTAATGCCTCCATTGAACACAAAAGCAAAATCACCTTCAAGTTGTCTTTGGATCCATAATGAAAATCACCACAGAGGAGAATACTGGAGCAGAGTTGAATATATCTTCAAAGCAGGTATCTGTCATTCCTAGAAGAGACTTCAGGGAAACCTCCAACAGGTGAGACACAGACACTGGGCTATAGTTACATATGTATAAAAGGGAACTTCAGAAATTCATGGAAAATGTATATTATAAACAATGTAGCATGGATTTCAATCTTTTGCACAAAAATAAACTTGTACTAACTTGTTATGATATGTCTGGATATGATCTAGTTTGAGGTACTAAAAAAGATAAAATATCAGTTTGAAAATAAAATCCTATCACAGCACCACAAATTCTGCTAAAATTGAAGCAGAACCAACATAGAATTATGGGGAAGCTTGAATGGAAGAATGGTGAAATTATTGATGCTTTATGTTACATCATAAATGTCCTAAAGAAATCAGCAGCTTAGAAATGGATAACTCATTTTAGAAAGGGATGATGTTGCAGATGAAACCCACAGGAAGAATAGACACATCAATTTGCAAGATAAAAACTCAACTTGTCATGGCCTAAATTGAAAAGAACCAATAGCCAACACCATAATACCATTGACATCTCAATTTTTGCAGCTTACATAATTCTGACTGAAAAATTAAATTTCCACTCAATGAGTGCCAAAACTATTTTGCCCGGATCAGCTGCAGACGAGAGTAGAACTTTCAGTGGAAATTGTAAACAAATGAGATCCAGATCCTAAAGAATTTCTTCAAAGAATTCTAACAGGAGATGAAACATAGTTATACCAGTACAATCCTCAAGACCAAGTGGGAACTGATTCAATTACAGCAAAATTGAACCAGTCAAGAGCAAAAACCACGGAAACAGTTTTAGAGGATGCTCAAGGCATTTTGTTTGACAATTAAACAAAGCTTTAAAAGAAAATGTACAGGAAAATTTCACCAGAAGTCCTTCTCCTCCACGACAATGTTCCTTCTCCTTCCTATCATCAAACGAGAGTAAATTTGTGAGAATTTCAATGGGAAATGATTAGGCATCTTCCTTACAATTCTAATTTAGCTCCTTCTGACATTTTTTTTTTTTTTGTGCATTTTGTAATCTTAAAAAATCTGTAAGGGCATCCATGTTAAAAATGTTAAAAAATATGGCATTGACATGTTTCAGTTCTCAGGACTCTCTTACTGTAGGGATGGACTCAATGGCTGGTACCTTAGCAGCTTATACAAGTGTCTTCACCTTGATAGAGCTTATGTTGAGAATTAAAGTTTGCATTTTTTTATTTTTATCTTTTAATTTTATTTTTTCCATGAATTTTTTTGAAGTCTTTTCATATTTCCCCTGTCTCTGCTTTCCTGGTTTCTTTCTTTCTTTTTTTTTTTTTTTTTCAATCCAGCAAAGTTCTTTATTCTACCAAAGCTTATATAGACCATACTGCACGTACATACAGTTAATCAATAAACGAGTGACTCAAAACTCCTGACACAGGCCCAATGCTTTCCCAGTTTCTTAGAACTTGATTCAGTGACCACTGGGTGCTAGGCTGCCCCAGTTTCCAAGCCAACCTGATATATGACAGGAAAAAAGATTATGTTAGGATTTTTCACTTACATTTCCTCCATTCTCTCTCATTTGTGGGAGATTTAAAATTGTCTTTTATTGTTGGGAGTGAAATAGCATCTTTTTAAAAGATTAGTGGTTTTTTGAAGTTTAGGTAGAGAATGATTACAGTTGGGAAATTTCTCTGATTTCTATCTGTTGTTAAAGCACCCAGCCAGACCTATTAGCAACACAGTGATTGGTGTTTTGTGCAAATGCCAAACCTTGAGATTCCTTATTTGATCTCACAATAGTAAGCAAAAGCCTACCAGATAAGCCTTTTCCTTAAGTACTACCCCTTTAATTCATATTTCTGTGGCCTAATATTCTAGAACCATATTCTTGATCTCAAGTCTATTTCTTCAATTGTTAACATTCTACTAATTCTTTCATAGATGAGGGAGTTAGTTGCATTAAAACAAAACAAAACAAATCATTTATATACATTGCCACTAAGTCTTCAGTTTGAAACTAAATTTCCTTACTTCCAATCTATCTTGCATGGCTATTAGGTTTTAGGATTTTTTCAAATGCCCCACCCACAGACAATCAAATAAACTAAAGTTGGAAGAAGCTATGCAATTTAAACCAAGGAATAATTGCTAAGCCTACTGCTATCTCAAATAACATGAAGAGAGGCAAACATGCCCAGGATAAACTTAGTATTCATAAAAAAATACAAAATGGACAGAAGAGAATTGAATAAATGGAAAGATAAACCCTGTTCTTGAAATGAATGACACATTTTATGGATGTGAATTCTTTCTAGATGATTTGATAGCTTAGTGAGATATCTTTAGTATAATCTCTTTTGGAATGACATGTTTCTATCATTAATTTGAAAAATGTATGAAAATGATTAGAATGATTTTAGATAATAATTATGAGGGGAAGAAATGAGATAATATGCTCTGTCAGCTCTTAAATATAAAAAACTAACATTTGATCCTGGTATCAAAGTAGAAAAAGTAATGGAACAGAGACCAGAAATAGATCCAAATACATAATTGAAAATAAAGTAAAACGAAAGAGGGACTTCAAAATAATATGAAGATGGTATAGAAATAATTGTGTAATTATAGGAAACATATGCATGTGATTAGTTGACTGATCCTTCAGACAAATTTAAATAACAAATATTTGAGAGTAACTCTGGGAGGCCAAGGCAGGAAGATCCTGATCCCTTGAGCTCAGGAGTTCAAGACTAGT
Organism: Otolemur garnettii; assembly: GCF_000181295.1. Classification (NCBI taxonomy): domain Eukaryota; kingdom Metazoa; phylum Chordata; class Mammalia; order Primates; family Galagidae; genus Otolemur; species Otolemur garnettii. The sequence goes on along the minus strand of NW_003852488.1, from coordinate 4,173,441 downwards.
CTGAGCAAGAGCAAGACTTTGTCTCTTAGAAAAAGGGAAAACTAGCCTGGCATTGTGGCAGGCACCTGTAATCCCAGCTACTCGAGAGGCTCAGGCAGCAGGATCACTTGAGTCCAGGAGTTTGAGGTTGCTGTGAACTAAGCTGACGTCACAGCACTCTACCCAGAGTGACAGAGCAAGACTCTATCTCAAAAAAAAAAAATTAAATCCAAATCCAAGTAATGATTCATAACAAGAAATATTGTAAACTTGCATTTCATATAACCACATCAGAGGACCTTGCTAATGATGGTAACCAGACATTAAAAATAGAAAAGATTAATAAATGTGCTTATATAAATATGTAAAAAATTATTCATGTAAGGTATTATGATTATGTTAAAAAAAACCCTGAAAAATATTTATAACATGTGATTGAGGAGGGGTAATGCCAATAAAATATAAAGTTTGAAGATAAGAAAATAAACAAAACACAAAATGGGCATAAGGCATGATTAAAGATTTTCCCCAAAAGGAAATAGAGATATTAACTTTTAATTTCATGAAATGAAAATAACTGTATGAAATTAAAAAGAAAAGAAAATGAAAATGATAAAAATGTTTTAGATCAATTTGCCAAAATAAGCTTGATAACACTATTATGTTTTTTGTTAAATATTCTAACAAATCTGGAAATAGGAGAGTTCTTTAAAGTTCTTAATTTTCTTAAAATACTTTATATTTTCTTCTAGGCACTAAAGTTATCCACATCAATAATGAATATATTTGGGGTATTTTCAATTTTTTTTAAAGAAAGCTATGTAATATTTGTCATGGCTTTTAATTTTCACTCATCTTCAAATTTATAGAAATTGTAACAAGAATTTAAAGAACTCCTATATGTACCTTAAATTCACCAAATGTTTGCATTTGCCCTAAGTATCATTCTTTCTTCCTATCTGCATATATGTATGTGTTCTTCCTAAACATTTTGAGAGCAAATTGAAGACACTCTATTTACCCCTAAAATCTTTTGTGTATATTCTCTTAGAACTAGAACATTGTTTTATACATTTTAATTATGCTATTCTAAAATTTGGAAAAGTTAATATTTATATGATGTTATTATATAATCTCCAATTCAAATCCAAATGTCCTTAAGTGTATAGATAATAATAGCTTTTATGAGTTCTTCATTATCCTAGCTCCAGGATATAATTCAAGATCACACACTGAATTACATACTGAATTCACTTTTTCAATCTGGAAGGATTCTTCAGTCTAATGGGTCTTTTTTCACCTTGACGTATTTTAAGAGTGAGTGCTATTTATTTATTTTTTAAGTCCCTTTCTTTGCTTTGTCTGAAACTGTAACTATATTCATAATTGTATTCAGTTATGCATTTTTATCAGAAATACCTCATACCTGACATTATGTTCTTCTTAGCTTATCATTATGAGAAAGTACATGATTTCAAATTGTTCAAATATAGCAGATGATGATTTTATTTATTTTATTGTGATATCTGAATATCACAGATATTGTGATATCTGAAAATTAAGATAAACTTAATTTTCTTCTTAATTCGTAATTTATTTTTAAGGATATACCTTGAAATAGTGTAAATATTCAGTTCCTAATGAAACTTTCATCAGGTAGGTTTAGAACCCATTAATAATTTTGTAGTGTTATCATTTCAGTCTCTATCAGGCACCACCATAAGAGAAAGCTTTCCTTCTCTGCCAAAGTTCATTTGTTTATTCATTATCTCTTTTATATTCCTAAAGGATTTTAGTAATTTGACGCAGTATTTTTTTTTTTCTTTTAAAGGCAATGTCAACTTGCTCTTTTGCCTGGGTTATAGTGCAATGGAACTATCTTAACTCACCATAATCTTCAACTCCTAAATTCAAGCAATATTCCTGCCTCAGCCTCTTCAGTAGTTGGGCCCATAGGTGAGGGCCACCATGTCTGGGTAATTCTCATTCTCTCTCTCTCTCTTTATTTATTTATTTTTTTTTTATTTATTTTTTTTTTTTGTATAGGTGGGTGACTTGCTTTTTTACCCAGGCTGATCTCAATCCCCTGGCCTTAAGCAATCCTTGGGCCTCTGTCTCTCGAAGTGCTGGGATTATAGGCATGAATCACTGAACCTGGCCCCCAATGAATTTTAATGTTTTTCACTTTGTAAATTCTCTTGTTTTTTTTTAGCTGTTCCTTGAGTTTACACTATCCCTGTACATACAATGAAAGTTCTCTTTCACATAACACGGTGAAACAGAGGATTCTGCCGTGTAACAGAGGATTCCAAAATCCTCCTACTCATCTCTTAACAACACTGCTGTCATTCATTTTAACTACAAGCTATAATCACTGAAGGCATTGCTGTTATTATTTTGAATAAAATGTTATCTGTTAGATCAATTTAGAATAATAAAATATTTCAGAGACCTCCCCTAAGTCTTTTTTTCTTTATGTAGGTCCTAATTTCAGACCCATATCATTTTCCTTCTTTTGGAAGATTTTATTCCTTGCAAGAGAAATCTACCTTCAACAAATTCTACAAATTGTGATTTGAGAACATTTTTATTTCTCTTTCACTGCAAAGTGGCTATATCATGTTACAACCCTTTCAGCAACTTGCTACAGTATCCTCACCCACATTTGGTCTTACAAATCATTTTAATTCTGCTGATCTGGTGTGTTTTCTGATATTAATAATATTGAGCAATTTTTCAGATGCTAATAGATTAAAAAATATTCCAATTTGAAATACTAGTTTAGTCTTTTACCCATTTCTTTATTGGGATATTTGTCTTTTAATTATTAGTTGTGTGTTTGTGTGTGTTTGTGTATTTGAGCAACTTATTAATATTTTCTCAGCTATGTTCTCCTGGTCTATGGTTTGCTTCATAATTTTCTTGGCATTCAATAAAGTTTGATAAAGTTTAACTATTCATATATTTTTATTTAATGGCTATTGACTTCTGGGTTCTCTTTAAAGTATTTTTTGCCTTCTCTCAAGACATGAATTTGTATTCCTGTTTTCTTTTAAAATTTTCACCAATTTAGCTTTTATGCATGGTTTCATGACCCATGAAGCCCAAGTTATGGGTTTATTTTTTTATGTGAGATAGGGGTAGAAGTTCATCTTTTAATAATGAAATATGGAGTTGTTTTGATGTTATTTCTCGAAAAGATATTATCTCTCTTAATTGCTTTGAAGTCTCTTGTCAAAAGTCACTTTACCTTATAAATAGAGGTCTGTTCTGTTCTGAATTTCTTATTCTTTCTATTAGTCTACTTAACATACTATTATGCCAATATGATGCTGTCTATCTTAACATGTAGCTTTACAGAAATCCTTAAAGTAAAATATGTAGTCTTAAAATTTGTTTTGTTTTAAAGATTAATTGGCTACTACAGTTCTTTTGGATTTCTATATAGAGATAGATAGATAGCTATAGATATAGACAGATATCTGCATGAGTATGTGTGTGTATGTGTACAAGATCTGAGAATTAACATTGCAAACTCATCCTGGAAGAAGTGCTACATACGTCACTGCTGAATATCACTACAGTCGCCTTTGAAGAAGTTGGGAAGCCACACAGTGTTGCAACTCCTAGTCCACTCTTTTTTTTTTTTTGAAACAGAGCCTCAAGCTGTCCCCCTGGGTAGAGTACTGTGGCATCACAGCTCACAGCAAGGTTCAACTCCTGGGCTCAGCGAGTCTCCTGCCTCCACCTCCCAAGTACCTGGGACCACAGGCGCCCACCACAATGCCTGGCTATTTTTTGGTTGCAGCCATCATTTTTGTTTGGCAGGCCCTGGGTGGATTCGAACCCGCCACCTTAGGTGTATGTGGCTGGCACCTTAGCCACTTGAGCCACAGGCACCGAGCCCTAGTCCACTCTTAAAGACATTTTAGAACTCCTTTTCTGGAATGGCTGTAAGAGCTGCCATAGTATTACCATTGGTGACCTGAATGTCATCCAATTGTCTTCCTTCCAATATTTCCTTTATCTTCAGGTAAAGAAAAAAGTCAGTGGGGGCCAGATCAGGTGAGTAGGGAGGGTTTTCCCACACAGCTATTTGGTTACTGGCTAAAAGCTTCCTCACAGATAGTGCCATGTGGGCTCTTGTGTTTATCAGTGAGCTCCTTTGGGATCATTTTTGCACACACCTCTCTCATGCCAAGATTTTCAGTTAAGACTTTCCTAATGGTTTCTCTATCAATGTTTGCTTGGTCTCCTATGCTTCTCATAGTCAGCCAATAATTTTGACACACAATTTGATGAATTTTTGCAATGTTTTCATTAGTTCTGCTCATTCCTGGCTGACCTGACCTCTCTTCATCAGTGAGCTTTCTCTCCCCTCAGAACAATGTTTAATCCAATTGTATACTGCCATTTTTTTTATTTTTATGGCATTATCTGCATAAACTTGGACTAACATGTTGCTGATTTCACTTCCATTCTTGCCAAGTTTAACAAGAAATTTAATGTTTGTTTGTTGCTCTAATTCAAGTGCCAACATTCTTGTGGTCACATGCAAAAACACACAATAATGAACAGCACTCAGCGAGGTACCACCACACATCAACATGGACACAGCTTTGAGACACTGATATGCCAAGCTTATGAAAGCTTGCCAAACTGTCTGTATAGTGTTGCCAAGGTAAGCACACTGTTGCAAGTACACAACAGTGTAATCATCAGACCTCATGTATATGTGGACACTCTTGTCATTATCAATACAAAATAATTCCAGCACCTTCCCAGAACCCACCACTCTCTGCATAGCCAGCATCCGGCGAGATATGCTGTACACCCATGGAAGGGGCATGGCAGAGGCACAGTGACCAGGCTTAGGCTAGGGTTGTTGCTTCTGGCACTGCTTCTACCCATGCAGACTTATTCAAATCAAACAACTGTTGTAACACTTTCAAGTAACTTCTGCCAGAGTCCCTCAGTTGTCGCAAACCCAGTTAATGCCACCACCACGGCAATAAGCAATACCCTGTAAACAACAGCCAGTCTCCACGTTGGCCGTCTTGCTCTTCTGCATATCTACTATTAATAGATGCGGGCTATGTAACATCTATAGGTCCCCACCTTCTAAACCCGATCCAAATGGTGTGTAGAGGTCCCATGCAGCCAGGAAAAAAAATGGTGTCATTGAATCTACTAATTCCATACCTCCTTTTATTAAGACAAGAAATGTTGAGAACCCAGATTGATTGATTTGAAGAACATGTGATTCCTTTTATGTGAACATTAGAAGAAACTTTCAGGTGTTACTGTAAAGCCTCAATGTATTGTTTCAAAAGTACTAATTCAATGCTGATAGAATTCAGATAAAGTTTTTCACTGTTAAGCTGTCAGTGTTCTTTTGGGAATTGAACTCATTTTTTGCTTCTGAGGCTTTGGATTTGACATTGCATTTGACATTTTATGTAGTAATTGACATGTGCCAGGGCAATAAAGGTTTACAATCTCCCGCAAGTCCAAGCATCATGAGTAAGTCTTATACATCCTCATAGAGCCAAGTGTTAGGCATTTCCCAGCACCTACTTCCATTCAAGAGAACCAGTTCCATTTAGCTAAACCGATTCCAAAGTAGATAGAATTGCATTGACTTCGACTAATTTCAAAGTGCTTTCTATTTCTGCGTATGTTGAATACTTTCATAATTTAAGGAATGATCTGTTTTGAAAACAAAATTATAAATCTTGAAACTAAAAAGGCAAAAATGTGAAGGAGCCCAAAGTGTACATCAAGTATTTAGAAAGTGAACACTGGAAGCTAATTTTCATTAAATTCACAAAAACTTGTACACTCTTTCTGTAAATACTTTTAAAAACATCACCTACAACTATGAGTCAGAATAGACATATTTGAGACACTTTCTGTTATCAGTCAGTATTTTTAGATAGTTAGAGCCTGGTCTAAAGACTAAAAGTAAGATTGATTTTGCAGTAAATCTTTTATCAGTGGCTCTACACACAGAAACCTTTTTTAAAAATAGACACTCCATGAAGCCTTTTGTTTGCATGGTCACACACTGACACTTAGATGGTACATTATCTGATATGGGCACAGTAGTCTTGGTGACCAAAGTTATTTTTCCCCATCTTTAGAAACCTTCATGGGACCAACCAGATCAGACAGATCTGAAGCTCCTGTGTGTGAATGAGCACTTCTTTTTTGCTTCCTGTGGACATGGTCTTCTTTGTGCCTCTCCTCTTTATATAAGGGTTACAGTCAGACTGGATTAAAGGCCAACCCTGTACCTGACAGATTAAGTTTAAATTTCTGAAAAAGATTTTTCATATTGTTCTTGGAAGAGAAGTAAATTTTGATTAAGTAAAGAACTTTTGTGTTGACTTTCCTCTCTGGCAATAGTACATAATATAATATCAGAAAAAAAAAATGACTGATTTTTATTCACAGTTTACAAATAGTATATAGGGCTAAAAATCACTTGAATATAAACAATTTCTTATCACTATTTTTTTAATCATGATTTTAGGCACTGTGTAGCAGACATTCATATAGCTTCATATAGCACAAATGCTCAATCTTGTAAAAATCTAGTAGCTTACAACTAAGGTGTCTTTGTTGCAGCTTAGTGAAACATTAAGCATTAATCACGTTAATTAATCCTGCAAATTATAAATTTGTTATAGTAATCAATTTTCATAGCCAATAAATTGAGATAAAACCTACATAAATTTTATTTTTTAACCAACTTCCTTCTTTTAAAGGGAAAAACTATGAGTACAGATTAAGGTGGCTATGTGGAATAAAATTCTGGGTGATTTATCCTCTTTTTTTTTTTTTTTTTTTTTCAAAATTTAACTTCTCTCTTTTTCCTAGTATTTCTTACAATGAGAATGTCTTGTCTACATTTCTTTAAAAATATCAGTTAAGAGTCAGCATTTCTATCATCACCAATTCACAAATATAGACCACTGAGGCAATTAGCTTTTCCTAGCTGTCCATTCCATTAATTATCATGTGTTTTGCAGCAGGCTTTAGAATCATATCATTTCATGGAGTTTGATTTTTATTGTCTCTGTATTCAGGGCCAGGTAATTGAATACTTTTACTGTAATCAAAGTGTATGAATTAATATTTTAATGACACCAAATATCTATGTCAATAATTAATATTGAAATCATGAAATTAAATGTGGATAGTAAGTAGTTAATTATAGACTGTTTCTCATCTTTACGTTATGCTGATTGAAGATATGAAAACTTCATATTTGTAATGAACACTCCATAGAAAATAGTAAGACTTCATCAAAAAAATTCAACAAAAATAGGCATTGGTGATATTCTAGCCTCATAAGTAAAACAACTACGGAGTCTACTGTGGAAATTACCGACAATGTATAAACCAACTTGATACTGATGAAAGCCAAAATACTATTTGTTCATTTTATGACTTTAGACATACATCTTTGTTACTGGAAAGTGGTGTTGGATGAAAGATTAAGTAGGTGTATATTCTCTTGAGATCTTGTCACAAAGCTGGTATTTCTTTTTAGACCCCCCACACAATGTAAAGATATAGATTTAATAAACAAACCATTTCTGATCTCAGCAAGGAACTTAGCAGGGATTTTGAAAGTCAAACACACAGGAGCCATGCTTGACTGTGGTGGTAAAAGTAACATCTGCCTGAGAGTTTTAAACAACAGACTTTTCAAATCACATTTAAAGCCACAGTAGGAGATGTGACAACCATAAGCAATACCTCAACCAGACCAGGAACATGAAAGCTGGGAGAAATCAATTACACTCAAATACTGAAATAATCCCTATCAAAGGGAAGCAAGAGAAATAACTTAAAGTTCCTGTTTAGCTTTGTCTACCTAAGTTTTTTTGCTGCCTTTTCTAGTGTTCGTTAGTGAATGTATACTGACTTTGAAGAAAGAAAATAATTAATTAAGTTTTACCACTGATAAACGGTTAACTTCACACAGTTTAAATTACATGAGTGATATATTTCAAAGTGAAATCCTATTCCTAATTCAATGCTTTTTGTGTAGAAATTCTAGGATATCAAGTGACATGTATTAATTAGCACTGGTCTGGATAGTATGGATATTAAAAAAAAGTCACAATGGAATAACCAATGAAAATCTGAAAAAACAAGGTAAAAATAGAATCTGAACTGTATAAAGTGATTGAAATTACTTAGATGCACTGTTTTGTTCTACCTGAAAAACAAAAGAAGGACCTGTGAAGATCTCATGCTTATTTTAACTGTATCTGTTATGTTACACTAAACTTGTGACTAAATAGTTTATTTGACAAAAATATTGTAAGTAAAACTTAGGATACAGCTTAAGCTGCAGCTTAAAAGAGGGTATTAATATGCAGTCTCTCTTGTAGATGTGAATAGGAAAAAGAAAGTCAATTTTTGGTGTTGACATAATTAGTTATGTGCTCAGATATCAGAAAAATATACACTGCACCATGTTTATATTATCTTTAATAAAAAGAATTGGCTCGGCACCTGTGGCTCAAGTGGCTAAGGCACCGATCACATACCCCTCGGTGGAGGGTTCGAATCCAACCTGGGCCCGCCTAACAACAATGATGGCTGCAACCAAAAAAATAGCCAGAGGCTGTGGCAGGCACCTGTGGTGGGAGGCAGAGGCAGGAGACTCGCTTGAGCCCAGGAGTTGGTGGTTGCTGTGAGCTGTGATGACACGACACTCTATCCAGGGGGACAGCTTGAGGCTCTGTCTCAAAAAAAAAAAAAAAAAAAAAAGAATGCAGATATCAATGAAAAAGGAGGAAAATTTAGGCTAAAAAGGGAGGAAACTTGAGTTAATAACAATTTTGCAAAATAAACAGCCATGCGTCTTTTTATATTTTCCATAATAATTAGAAGTTTTCCAAGAAGAAATACTATATATTTCTGAAAATTATTTCTATGTATTTCATATTTTGTGTTGTTATGTTAACTTTAATTCTCTAACTGTTCATAGTATACAGTGGATATTTGTATATTGAACTTAAAAAAACAATAAAGTAATGATAAACATTAAAAAATAGATGTAAAAATAGAAGCGGTCTCTGAGTAATGAGACTATTGGTAATTTCTGTTTTTACTTTCTCTTTCTTAATTTTACAAATGCTACTATTTGTGACTTTTATATTTAGTTAGAATTGAATGTAGATGTATAATTTGCAATATAAAGGTAAAATGCAGTCTGTAAAGTAAATTGTATGGGAAGGATCCTTCAACAAAACTGAATAATTATTATAATTATACATAGTTGTACACATATAAGCAAGAATAAAGTTGTGGGGAAATAAACATTTTTAAAAAGGGAGAAACAAAGGAGGAAACTACCTTCTCCTGTGAATAAAAAATATGGTTGATACATGTATTTCCTTTATATTGTTTCCTTATGTAATAGTTAATAGTAGCTTAGGCACTCATAAGGATACCTCATTAAATCCTGAGAGCAAAAATGACTCAGATGATGAGATATTTAATGATGAAAATGTCTTATGTGAAAAAATCAACTAAGAACATAGTTAAAAAGCAATAGTAATACATGATAATTTTTCTCAAAATAATTTGTATAAAATGATCAATGAGGAAAGTAAGAAAACACACAAAACAATGAATTTTCACCAACAAATATCAAGAATTCTTATGAAATATATTTTGATGTTCTTTTTTTTTCCTGTTTAACTATATTGCCTCACATAGACAATCTTCTACTGACTTGGATATGATAGCCTTAATTCATTTGTAGAAATACTGTTTGAATTTTGCAGTTTATGAAAATTTTTTCTTTAGTTTGAAGGACCAACTCAGGTTAACAAACATAACCAGTAAGTGATTATATCATATTTAGGACAAAAACCCATGTCTTATGATACCAAATTTAGTAATATGTCTGCTCTATCACAAAGGTTAACTTCTCTAATACAATTAAAGTATCTTATACATATATACTTAATATATATATCAATAAGTCTTCCAAAAGTTTTAAAATATTATAAAGTCAATAGAAATATATTTGGTAATTTATTTTCCTCTTCTCCCTTTTTTATGAGTAGATAAATAAATAAACATATTAGGTCAATTAATTTATTTAGACATTGATGAACCCCAAAGGAATATATGTAATTAGTCTGTCCCTAGAGAAAGATCAACTGAAATTTTAAAATATTGTAAAATTTCCACCTCTGTGTCCTCTTAGAGAAATTTTTAAAATTTGAAAATTTCTGGCTATGTATGAAATCAGAATCATTTTATAATTAGCTTTTTATATTCATTGTAGTTGAGTATATGTATATTTAACACAGAACTCTTATTTACTAAATTATGATAAAATAAAATCCAGATATAATGAAACAAAATACATAGATGTCTTTAAAAACTGCCAATCATATAAAAAGATGAGGAAAGAGGCAACATTTGCAAATATTTTGATTTTAAACATTACTTGGTGGCTTTCAAAATCACTGAGAACTCATAAAGAATATTTATTTGATGGATTTTTTTTCTCTGGAATATAAAAAACATAAACATAAAAAACAGCCATTTTTGCCTCTACTACTCTGAAAATGTTCAAAGTTGTTTAAAGCATATCTAACTGTCTGAGAATGCAGGAATCATAACACGATTCTAGCTACCTCACAATCACATCTAATGGTGTAAGATTTGAAAGTAGATAACATCTGCATTTTTACAGAATACAAATATATCTACCTTTTTTTTTCCTTTTTTTTCTTTCTCTATATCTAATTCATAAAACATTAAATCTGTGCTAATATATCTTGCACAATCAATGTTCATTTCAATCACACTGTACATTTAGTTTTTTGTTCAGTTTTTAACTGTAGGAGAACCATATGGCTCTTTGAAAATTTAAATTAAATAGGAAATATGAATTTTAAAGATTCCAAAACACATCCATTGTGATAATTTGAGATGAGAGCTCAGTTTACACATAAAAGGAGATCATTTATTTTAATCTGGAGGTTCATAGAAACTCTGAGAGGAAATGAAATTATGTTGAATTTGACACAGACTAAGTTTTTAAGTTTGAATACATGTTATGTAGGGGATAAGTCAAATAACAAATAGATGATGAACGTTTCTAATATCAAGCAATATATTGCCTGTAGGGACCAAGGCAATATACCCTTGGTTGTCAAGAGATTGAAATAGGGTTTATGTTGTTATTACTTAGTTGCATATTTGTAAATCTCTTGTGTATGATAGAGGAATACAGAAAGAAGACCTAGCACTTAGAAAGGATCACATTAAATATAATAAAGACAAATTAGAAAGAAAAATTTGAAAACCAAAACCCACAATAATGGATAAAATTGAATTTCATAAAATGTCAGCAATTTATTCAAATCATTGCCTAAAGCTATACAGATTTGTTAGGAATGGTGAAAGAAAACAAAGGATTTAAGACACCAGAAGGTATAAGTGCTTTGTTGAAGAGTCAGATTGCTGGTGCAAGGAAACCCCAACTTTATTATAATAGTTCTTTAGACTTAACAGACAAATTTAGAAGCACTGTAGGAAAACTACAGTAAAGTCCATTACATACACTTTTCTTAATAGACTGTCTCTTTGGAACAAGTTTAATATTTGTAACAAAACTGAGCATGAAGTACAGAGATTTACCAAATATTCTGTGCCCTTATAAATGCACAAGCACTCCTGCTATCCACCATTATCAAAATATATCCCAACAGATCTGTTACTATCGATGAATCTACTTTGATATAACATTTATCACCCAGAGTTCACAGTTTACATTAGGTTAACTGTGTTGTATAGTCCATGGGTTTAGACAAATCTATAATGATATGAATCTATCATTATAGTATTATACAGTGCAGTTTCACATATAATCTTTTCACATCTTTAATTCTATTGTTTTTGCTAAAACACATGAAAACTCTAGGTACATGTATATATTTGGTTATTATGTTGAATTGTACTTTTTTTTGGTCCATTTTAATTTTAAACTTTCTTTGAAAAATTGTTTTTCCAGCTGCTGCTTGGGTGGTATAGTTCTTCATATGATCATTTCCATGTGCAAATATTATAAGACCGCAAAGACTTCGAATTTATGAACTATTATTTTCTACTAAACCTTGATGAAAATTATAATTAGAGACTAGGTA
>NW_003852488.1:4152060-4158675 GCF_000181295.1 Otolemur garnettii | reverse complement strand
GTGGTATATGTACACCATGGAATACTATTCAACCATTAAAAAAGATAGAGACTTTACATACTTTGTATTAACCTGAATGGAAGTGGAACACATTATTCTTAGTAAAGCATCACAAGAATGGAGAAGCATGAATCCTATGTACTCAATTTTGCTATGAGGACAATTAATGACCTAGTACACAGTGGGAGGTGGGAGAAGGGGAGAGAAGAGAGAGAGAGAAGAAGTGAGGAAGGTAAGAGAAAGGAAGAGCAGAGAGAGGGGAGGAAGAAGAGGGTGGAAGAAGAGAAGAACAGAGAGGAAAGGAGGGAGGAAGGTGAGGGTCTCAGTGTGTGACACACCTTTTGGGGGCAAGATACAATTATAAGAGGAACTTTACCTAACATATGCAATCAGTGTAATCTGGTTTCTTGTACCCTCAATGATTCAAGAACAATAAAAAAAAAATTTAAAAAAATTGATTATACTTTACCCTAATCTTTTGTATGCATGTTTACTTGAGAGCCTTTATAATTAACACGATTTCCTTATTGATATTGATATAGCAATGAAAGAAAAACAGTGAAACCAGATACATGTATGGAAAGTCAGGTTTAAAGAAACCCAGGAATGTACCAAAGACGGCTGTGGATCAACAGTCTAATGATTTTGGAATTCAGAAATGAGATTTGGGGGCTAAGTTATCCAAGTGAGTAATTTATTTAAAGCACAATTAATGAGATAATTTTAAAACTAGGAAAAATCTAACAAATGCAAGCAATGTAACCTAATCATTTGTACCTTCATATTAACATGGAACTTAAAAAAAATGAAAAACTTGGGAATGCAATAAAATAAGGACAAATGACTTCTGCCTTCAAAATATGTACCATCTAAATGTGATCTGCACTTTGAAGGGTATTGCAGAGTGTGGCAGGTGGACACAGAGATAATGAAATTTAGTCTGTTGTGCATATTTTCCACCCCAACTTTTTCCCACTCTCTCATTTAGCATCAGCTTGCTCTGTTAAATTTATCTCAATTCAGAGATAAATAAAAACTATAAGCATATTAAAAAATTCCACAAGATGTTAAAATGCAATAAGATGGGGGTAAAACATAAACCAACAAGCAAAAGATCAAGTATTTCAATTAGAACAATTATGCTTGAAAATTTCAGAAAAGATTTCTATTGTCTCAAAATAAGCAGCATAAAAATATTTTAAAGGAAGTAAAAAAAGACACATGAATAATGAAAGAAGAGATAATTACTCTAATTGAAGCGAAATTTATAGTTAAAAATTGGAGAAATTTATAGTTAAAATTAAATCTTTTCAAAAATTAATGCCACAATAGGCCAGGTAGGGTGGCTCATGCCTGTTATCCTAGCACTCCGGGAGGTGGAAGGCAAGTGAATTGATTGAGCTTAAGAGTTTGAGACCAGCCTGAACAAGAGAGAGACACTGTATATACTTAAAAAATAAAAACAACTAGCCAGGCAAGCTGGCAGGTGCCTGTAGTCCCAGCTACTCTGGAGCTGAGGCAAGAGGATGGCCTGAGCCCTGGAGTTTGAAGTCGCTGTGAGCTGTGACACCCTGACACTGACACTAACATTCTAGCCTGGGGAAATAGACTGAGACTTGGTCTCAAAAAAGAAAAAAATTAATGTCATATTGGAAGGAAAAAAGAAGATATATTCTACTGAAAATTGATCTCAGGGGCATGAATAAAAAAAGTCACCTTAAATGAAATAGATGAAGATCAGGCATGGTGGGTCATGCCTGTAATCCCAGCACTTTGAGGGCCTGATATAGAAGAACCCCTTAAACACAGAAGTTCAAAGCTGCACTGAGCTATGATCCTGCCACTGCCCTCTAGCCTGGGTGATAGAGAGAAACTATACCTAAAAAAGAACAAAAATAAATAAGAAATAAAGAAACTACTAAAGATTTAAAGCATTTTATGTAAATATACATGTATGTATATACATGCAGATCTATTCTATCTACATAATTGGCATGACTATATCAAAGAACAGAATTGAAGAACATTTTTAAAATAATTGTTTTCTTAAAGAATAGAATATGTACATCACAACATACAATGTGTGCTAGGAAAAAAAAAATCACTAATGAATAATCCTCACACATTTATATCTTGGTAAGTATTATGATCCTCAAGACAACAAAACCAAAAAAGATCCCTGGTCAATGTAAAGAGAACAGAAGCTGACTTCACCCTATTATAAGCATTGCTCACTGACAGAAGAAAGTGTAACTATGGCTGTAAAGTTTTAGGAAAAAGAAATACAGTCTGGCTCGGTGCCTATAACTCAACCGGCTAAGGCGCCAGCCACGTACACCTAAGGTGGCGGGTTCGAATCCCCAGCCCAGACCCGCCAAACAACAATGACGGCTGCAACCAAAAAATAGCCGGGTGTTGTGGCGGGTGCCTGTGGTCCCAGCTACTTGGGAGGTGGAGGCAGGAGACTCGCTTGAGCCCAGGAGTTGGAGGTTGCTGTGAGCTGTAATGCCACGGCACTCTACCCAGGGGGACAGCTTGAGGCTCTGTCTCAAAAAAAAAAAAAAAAAAAAAGAAATACAGTCTAAGTGTTTTAATGTTCATATATAAGAAACTAACATGTTAGTCCTAAAAACAAAGTGTTAGGAGGAACTATTCAGCAAATGAAGAAACTGAAACAGACCAAGTATTAGGCAGAACTATTCAGCAAATGAAGAAAATAGTCAAAATGAAAGACTCAGAAATGGAGAAGTAGAGGTAAAAAGAAAAATAGCAGTGAACCCCAAATCCTACTGATTAAACCTAAGGCTAAACAATGGAGGAAATTATTAAAAGAATCTGGAAATGTTCCAAACCTGCATAGGGTAAATTTAAAGATGACAAATAGAGGGAGATTGAAATACAAGGGTTCAAATTTTTTCCATTTCACATTGAAAACTTAGTATTAGTTAACATAGATTTTACTATAGAAATACAAATTTTAAGTATACTGTTTGTAATTTTGGAGGATAAGAATTATAATCTATATGCTTTCTAAAAGCAGATTATTAACAAAATAATACAAACATAGCTCTCTCAAAAGATAGAAAATGCAATAATAAAATGTAAAATGCAGTTTATAATAAAATAAAAAATTAGAAAAATTCGTACCTGCAGTGTTAAATTTTTAAAAGACAATGTTAAATATCTATCTTAAAACATATAGAAAAATGTATGTTAAATCTAAAATAGTTAAAATGTTTGGTGATGAAAATATGGGCATTTTCAATGCACAATTTTTTAAACTTTTGTGTATGTTTGAAAATTTTCATAGTAAAACGCTAGAAATTTACTTAAATTGTTATTATTATACTTATATAATTACTATAAAATCTATTCAATTAATTAAAAAACAGATGGAATATGTAAACTTTGAGGGAAAGTATAGAAGGCCAATAGGAAATCAAGAATTATTGAAACGATAAGAACTTTCCGTTCATGGGACAGAGCACAGAAGCCATGAAAAAAGTTTAAAGAATTACCACTTAAATTAAAACAAAAATTGCATATAATTGCATATTATAAATCCTATTTTTATAACCTAATATTACTGAAACATGACAAACTATTAATATAGTTAATATGTAATACTACCTTATAAAGTAAGGAAAACAACTAACAACTCAATAATCAAATCATCAAAAAACATAAACTGACAGTTCAATTAAAAGTATAAAATTGACTATTAACAGAGAGAAATTCTCAACCTTACTCCAATGTAAAAATTTACAAATAAAAATGCAGTTAGAGACTATCTTTTCTGTATTATTTTAGGAAAGATTAAAAAATGTGATAAGACCTATTTTAGGTGAAGGCAGGGAGCAACAAGCACTGTCTTACATTGCTGACAGAGTGTAAACATGTCATCTTTGCCAGAAAATTTGGCAGGATGTATTGAATTTAAACTTTTTATAAGCTCTTTGACCTAGAAATTACACTTCTGGGAGTTTACACTAGAAAAAAATTATATCATTGTGTAAAGATATTGATTGTACGTAGCACTGATTATAACAGCCCATTCTTAGAAAAATTTAATTTTCCTTTCATTAGAGCTATGTTAAATGTGGTTCCTTAGGTATGTTAAATATCACATACCTAAACAATGTGTAATTAGAAAAATAAGGCTTCAGATAGAATATGGTAATATCCATAGGAGATTTATAAAGAAAAAAAAATAAAGTACTGAACAGAAAAATGGTCATGAACAAAGTAAGACCCCAATTTTGATGACAGGAAGCAAATACATCCTAGACTATTCATAAAACATTTCTGAGAGTATACACAAAAATACTACTAAAAACAATATTTTAGGCATGTGAGAAAATGGAATTTAATTTTTATTAACCATGTGCACTTGAATTGGATATGAGCCTGTGTAATTTTATAAAGTTTCTCTGATAGTTTTGTCATACCATTGATAAAGATCAGTAGCATAAGCCAATATTATTGAACAATTTGATCACAAAAGGTTTTGAGAGATTTCAGGATGATGAAAACCTGGGGGTTCAAAAAAAATTATGCACCAGGTAATAACAGTTTGTCAGGAAAAATCAGATGCTCTGGGAATGGGAATGCAGGAACTTATGAGTTTTCAAAGAAGGAAAAGACAAAGTTAGTATGTCGAGACATTTTGGTGGCACAAATAAAGAGTAAAAAACAGGTACTCAAGAATTAGTCTAGTGATAGAGAATTGCTCTACATTCCTCTGTAGGAAATTCCTCTGTTAAAAGAGAACTCAACATGTTTGTTGGTTAATACTGACAGGGACTATGACAATAGGTATATTATCATATAGTTGATTCTGACTGTATTTGAGACAGGAATAAGAAGCTATAGTTATTAATGTGTGGTTATTGGGGTCAATAATTTTTAGTCCAGTCTTTCAAAGTGAGATCCTGGTTAATATTAAATTTTTGATAGTATATTTTTTAGTTCAGTTCTCCAATTAGTCAGACTTCTCACTAATTCTGCTGTGGTAAGGTTTGTACTACTCTCTGCCAAGGACTTCTCATTGCCTGAATGACTTATCCTTACTCACCCCTATAAATTTTACCATCTAGCAAGTCTAATTATTATTGAGAAAAAGTATATAGTGACATAGGAAGATAGACCCCCAAACTGGGGTCTGGCCTGTAGGCCAACTGAATTCTTGTCTTCACATAGGAAAGAACTCAAGAATAAGCTGACAGGGTAAAGAAAAGCATGTTGGCTGAAGTGACAAAGAAACAGAAGGAAGGCTTGCTCGTAGGTACAGCAGAGGCTCTCAAAGCAATAGAGAACAGTATTTTGTGAGTTTGGGGGTCTTATTTTATAGCTACTTTTAAATTTGAGGATTATTCATAAGATTTCTGGGAGAGAGGTATAGTTTTCCAAGAATTGACTATCCCTCCTCTTTTCAAAGCACAGAGGGTATGCTTCTAGGCCTAGAACACTCTATGCTTTAACTATGCTAAACTCCTGGGCATTGTCATTCATAAACTGCTTGGCTCTGGTGAAAGTTTCTTTTAGGGTGATAACACCTTATAAGCAGGGTAAAATGAGCAGTGAGAGTAATCTGAGGTTGTTTTCTGTATGGAGAATCCCTATGGCAGAAGGAGGGTGGGCATAAGGCAGGATCTCACCTAATATGCACACTGTGAGGGTGTATAACACACCCCCGAGTGAGGAACTCTCCTAAAAATGGAACTTTACCCTGAAAGTGAGAACAATGTAACCTAAATATTCTACCCTCATATTAATTTCAATAAAGTTAAAAAAAAAGACATGGAAAAAGAGGAACCCCTTTGCATTGTTGAAGGAAGGTAAATTGGTTTAGCCATCTGAAAAACAATATGGAAATTCCTCAAAATATTAAAAATGGAGCTATCCTGTGGGTGGAGCAAGATGACAGACCAGAATGATCATTCAGCTGAGTCTCCTAGTACACTGGGGAAAAAAGGAGAACCCAGAAATAACTGCCATGGGGACTTTACCCAGAGTTGAAGCTCAGGGAGCACACCAAGGAGGTGGTGAGCTGAATACAGCATGTGATCCAGAGTGGTGGAAATCTGACTCAGTAGGTGAATAATTGCAAGCCGCTGGGATCAGTCAGCCACTCCACAGAGATCCTGGATTGGACGAAGACTTTACAAAGTTTTCGGTTTTTAGTGGGAAGGTATATGTCGAGTGGAAAGCTTAGAAGAGTGGGTGGACTCAAATAGTATACAGCAAAGAGATTTGAATACTGGTTGAAATAGATTTTTCGTTTATTTGGTGGGTGGTAAGACAGCTATACTGGGAAAGTCTCAGCAGCCAAGAGACTGCCACTATGGGAAGGTTGTGAGAAGATTTGAGCAGAGGCCTAAAGCACTACCTGGTGTCCAGTTATCATATTACAACATATATATTCATATATATCAGAAAAGACCAACTTTAAATAATAATTTTTTTCTCTTTTTTTCTTTGTTGGTGAGGTTGCTGCAGATTTTGGCTATTTGAGCTATTTTTGTTTTGTTTTTGCTGTGTTTTGT
Source organism: Otolemur garnettii (assembly GCF_000181295.1). Classification (NCBI taxonomy): domain Eukaryota; kingdom Metazoa; phylum Chordata; class Mammalia; order Primates; family Galagidae; genus Otolemur; species Otolemur garnettii. Next base: position 4,152,130 of record NW_003852488.1, on the reverse strand, counting down.
TTTATTTTTGCTAATTTATTTGTTGATCCTATGCTTAACCTCCATTTTTACTTTCTTTTTTTTTTTTTTT
>NW_003852488.1:4145805-4151717 GCF_000181295.1 Otolemur garnettii | reverse complement strand
ATAATTTTTTTCATGGTATTTTAGCCTGAATTATTGTCTCCCTCTATTTCCCTCCTCTTCATTCCCTCTTCTAATAGAGACTCTTCTTCCTTTTTTTCTCACTTTTCCCACAGAAATCACTTATGCAACAGCTAAGATATCACCTCCCTTTTTTTGTTCTTTCTTCTCTTTTTCCTTTTCCCTCACTGTCTGTTATTTGATAGAAGTGTATCTTTAGCCTTATTTTATTATTTTTTTCCTTTTCTTTTTCAACTTTTCTTTTGTTTCTTTGGTGTTGGGGGCATGACTGTGGTCTAACAGGGAGGTCATGGCAGTAGTTTGGCTCAAGGAGGCCAAGTGATCATGGTCTAGTGAGCCCTTCTACCTTTTTCCCTGGGAAGACAGTACTGGCAACTCCACACTGTAGTATTTTTCTATTTCTCTTTCAATTTTATTTATTTTTTCCTTCTTATTTTTAGTTTGTGCACTCTTTTTTTCTCTTCCTATTTTTGCCAGAGAAAGAGTTTGGCTTTGCATGGGCTGATAAGGAGCTCCTGATTTCATGCAAACAATCAGTCCAGACTCTTAAAATCCTTCAATTATAGGAGTGGTCTTGACACTGTGCCAATCAATACCATTTCTTCTACCATTTTCATTCTCTCTTTCTGTCCTCATTCTCTCATGCACTTCAATTCTTTCCTTTTATTTCCCTTCCCTTTTTTTTCTTTTCTTTTTATCTTTCCTTCTTTCTTCCCCTTTCTTTCTTTTCCTCTTGTTTCTCCCTACTTGCAATTTACCCTTCTCTTCCTTTTGATCTGAACCTGAGACAAGGTAATTTGAAGCAAAGGAGTAAGTGAGAAGAAAAAAGGAAGATGAGGAAGTGAACAAAAAGAAAGAACATAAAAATTTGGGTAACATGAAAAAGCAAAACAAAGCAACACCCACAAGACACCATGAGAAAGCTACTGCAAAAGACTCTACCTATAAAGAATTAATGGATTTGAGAGAAAGCAAATTTAAAATATGGATGATAAAGACAATAAAAGGAATGGACGAGAAAATGAAAAGACAGAACCAAAAGTCAGATGAGAGATATACATAATATAGAAAGGATACAGTCAAGCTTAAGGAAATGAAGGAGATAATCAGGGAATGTAAAGATTAAGTAGAAAGTACAAAAATAGGTTAGACTATGGAGAAGAAAGAACCTCAGAGCTAAAGGATAAAGTTTTTGGATTAATCCAGTAGTCAATGAGGCAGAAAAGAAGAGAGAGACAACAAAACAGTCCCGTAGAGAACTACAAGATTCCATGAAATGTTCAAATGTATGAATAATAGGGATCTCTGAAGAGGAAGAAGATTATACCAAAGGAATGGGAAGTCCTACTGGTGACTATGATATATGAAAAAATCCTAAGTTTTACTAATGATCCTGATACATACACTCCTTTCAGATGGATATCAAACCCTGGATCATCTTAACTCTAACAGAGTTTCTTGAAGATATATTGTAATGAACCTGTCCAAAGTAAAGATGAAAGAAACAATTCTACAATCAGTCAAGAGTAAGTGCTAACTGACCTATAGAGTCAGATCCATTTAGATGACATGAGACTTTTCAACTGAGACTTTCTAATGAAGAGGAGAATGGTCCTCCACCTTCAACATTTTTTTTTTTTTTTGAGGCAGTCTTACTATATGTTAGAGTGCCATGGTGTCACACCTCACAGCAACCTCAAACTCCTGGGCTTAAGCTATTATCTTACCTTAGCCTCCTGATAGCTTGGATTACAAGTGCCCACCACAATGCCTGGCTATTTTTTGGTTGTAGTTGACATTGTTGTTTGGCAGTCCCGGGCTGGGTTTGAACCTGCCAGCTCTGGTGTATGTGGCTGGCCCCCTAGCAGCTGAGCTATGGTCACAGAGCCAACCTTTGATATTCTTAAAAAAAAAATTCAGCCCAGAATTGTGTATCCTGCTAAACTAAGCTTCAAAATTGATAAAGAAATAGAATCTTTTGTGGGTATACAAAGACTCAGAAAATTCACCACAACAATACCAGCTCATAGGAAATATTTAGACCTATTCTCAACCCTGACCATCACAATGGACCGCAATCAAAATAAACACCCAGAAACTAAAGGTCAAAGCTTAGCTTCCACAATGGCATAAAGATAAAACTCCATAGCAGACTTTCACAAAATAAGATGAATAGAACTCCACCACACATACCAATACTCTTAATAAATGTCAGTAGACTGAAACCACTACTGAAGAGGCACAGGCTGTCTCATTAGATAAAAAAGCAAAAGCTATGCATATAGTGTCTCTAGGACACACACCTAGCCTTGAAGAACAAATCAAGACTCAGCATTAAGTATTGGAAACAGTATTTCAAGCAAATGGGAATCGGAAGGAAGGAGGGATTGCAAACTTATTTTCAGATATAAGCAGATTTAAAACAACAAAAGTTAAGAAAGACAAAGATGGACACTTTATACTGCCCAAAGCTCACAACAAGAAGATATTTCAATTTTAAATGTTCATGAAGCCAACTTAAATGCTCCCAGATTTATGAATCAGACCTTGATAGGTCTAAGTAATATGACATCACATAACATGATAATAGCCAGGGATTTTAACATCCCTTTAAGAAAACTGGATATATCCACTAAACAGAAAATAAACAGAGATACAAAAGAATTAAATGTGACACTAGAACAAGTAGGATTAATAGATATATTTAGAACATACCATATCAAAGCATTTTTCTCATTGGCTCATGGCACATTCTCCAAAACAGACCACACCCTAGGATACAAATCAAAACTCAGCAAAATTAAAAGAATAGAAATTATACCTGTATCTCCTCAGATCACAAGGCAAAAAAGTGGATCTCAACTCCATAAAGATATTCATCCCCACAGAAAGACATGGATATTAAACAGCTTTATGTTGAATGATAGTTGGGTTCAGGAAGAGATAAAGGAGAAAACCGTTAAATTCCACAAACATAAGAACAATGTAGGCAGAAGTTATCAAAACCTATGGAATGCAACAAAAGCAGTCTTAGGAGGGAAATTTATCTCTCTAGAAACCTGGATTGGAAAAACAGAAAGAAAGTGCATCAACAAACTCATGAACCATCTTGTGGAATTGGAGAAAAAGAGCAATCTAACCCCAAACCCAGTTGAAGAAAATAAATAACCAAAATTAAACCAGGGATGAATGAAATTGAAAACAAAAGAATCATTCAGAAAATTAACAAGACAAAAAGTTGTTTTTTTGAATAAATAAATAAAATTGATAAACTTTTGGCCATATTAACTACAAACACAAAAGTAAAATCTCTAATAACTTCAATAAGAAACAATAAAGGGGAAATAGCAACATATCCTACAGAGATACTAGAGATCATCTCTGAGCATTACAAGAAACTCTACACCTGTGACTCAAAGGAGTAGGGTGCTGGCCCCATATACTGGGGGTGGTGAGTTCAAACCCAGCCCTGGCCAAAAACTGCAAAAAAAGAAAGAAAAGGAAAGGAAGAAACTCTACACCAAGAAGTGTGACAATGTGGAGGAAATGGATTAATATGTGGAATTGTACCCTCTCCTAAGCTTAACCAAGAAGAAATAGATATCTTGAACAGACCAATTTCAAGAACTGAGATTGAAAAAACAACAAAAAATATCCCAGTAAAAAAATACCCTGGTCCAGGGCAGTGCCTGTGGCTCAAGTAGTAGGGTGCCAGCCCCATATGCCAAGGGTGGCAGGTTCAAACCCAGCCCCAGCCAAAAAAAAAAAAAAAACCTGGTCCAGATGGCTTCACACCAGGATTCAATCAAACCTTCAAAGAAAAGCTTATATTCATACTGGAGAAATTATTCCAAAAAATTGAGAAGGAAGGAATCTCCCCCAACTTGTTCTATGAAGCAAATATTACCTTGATACCATAACCAGAAAAAGACCCATCTTAACAGAAGAACTTCAGACCAATTTCTCTGATGAATATAGATGCAAAAATTCTCAGTAAAATTCTAGTCAATCAATTACAGCTGCACACTGAAAAAATCATTCATCACAATCAAGTAGGTTTCATCCCAGGGATGCAAGGCTGATTTAACATACACAAGTCCATAAACACAATTCACAATATCAACAGAAACAAAAATAAAGATCATATAATCCCCTCAACAGATGCAGAAAAAGCACTCAATAAAATTCAACTACCTTTTAAAATTAGAACACTAAAGAATATAGGCATAGGTGGCAGATTTCTTGAACTGATAGAAACCATCTACTACAAACCCAAAATATAACAGCTAATATTATACTGAATGGAGTAAAACTTAAAGCTTTTCCACTCAGAAACGGAACCACATAAGGGTGTCCTCTATCACTACTACTGTTCAACATAGTGCTGGAAGTTCTAGCCAATATAATCTTGCAAGAGAGGGAAATATGGGGCATTCAAATGGACACAGAGGAAGTCAAACTCTCACTCTTTGCCAGTGATATGATGTTATACTTACAGAACACTAAAGACTTAACCACAAGACTTCTGGAAGTGATCAAGAAATACAGCAATGTCTCAGGATACAAAATCAGTGTCCACAAATCAGTAGCGTTTTCTATATGCCAATAATAGTGAAGATGAGAAGCTAATGAAGGACACAGTTCCCTTCACAGTAGCTTAAAAAAAATCTAGGAAAATATCTAACAAAAAAGGAATGAAATTTCCTCTACAAAGAAAATTACAAAACCCTAAGAATAGAAATAGCAGAAAGTATTACGTAATAGAAGACCATACCATGCTCATGGCTGGGAAGAATCAACATTGTCAAAATGTCTATACTTTCCAAAGCAATCTACAGATTCAGAGCAATCTCCATTAAAATATCATCATCATACTTTCAAGATTTGGAAAAAAATAATTCTTCCTTTTGTATGGAACCTGAAAAAAAAAAAAGCCCTGTATGATCAAGGAAATTGAAAAACAAAACTGGGAGTATTGTCCTACTAGACTTTTGACTATGCTACAAGGCCATAGTGATCAAAATAGGATGGTATTGGCACAAAAATAGGGATATTGACATTTGAAAATGGATAGAAAACCATGAGATGAAACTAACATCTTACTGCCACCCGATTTTTGCTAAACCAAATAAGAACATACAGTGAGGTACATCCCTATTCAATAAATGGTGTTGGGAGACCTGAATAAACACATGTAAAAGACTAGAACTGGACCCACATCTCTCACCAGTTATAAGATTTGATTCAAGATGGATAAAAGATTTAAATCTAAGGTATGAAACAATAAAAATCTTCAAAGACAGTGTGGAGAAAACACGTGGAGATATCAGCCTAGTGAATGTTTTTATGAAGAAGACTTCAATGGCAATTGCAACAACAACAAAAAATAAATAAATGGGACTTAATCAAATTAAATAGCTTCTGTATAGCTAAGGAAACAACAATCAAAGCAAACAGACAACCTTCAGAATGGGAAAAGATATTTGGATATTATGAATTGAACAAAAGCTTGATCACTAGGCTCTACAGAGAATTCAAATTAATCAAGAACAACAACAACAAAAAAAACACCCAACAATCCCATCTATCACTGGGCAAGAGACATAAATACAACTTTCTTTAAAGAAGACAGATGAATGGCTAACAAACATATGAAAAGATGCTCATTATCCCCAATGCAAATGCAAATCAAAATTACCCTGAGATATCACCTAATCCCAGTGAAAATGGCCAATATCACAAAGTCTCAAAGCTGTAGTTGCTGGCAAGAATATGGAGAGAAGGAAGCACTTTTACACTGTGGAAATGCAAACTAATACAATCTTTTTGGAAGAAAGTATGGAGAATCCTTAAAGAACTCCAATTAGACTTTCCATTTGATCCTGCAGTCCTAT
>NW_003852488.1:4141483-4145273 GCF_000181295.1 Otolemur garnettii | reverse complement strand
AAATAGGGCTACCATATGATTTAGCAACTCTATTTGGGGGTATATATTCAAAAGAGTTGAAATGAGTATTTCAAAAAGAGATCTGGACTCCTGTGTTCATTGTAGCATTATCTCAATAGTCAAGATACGAGAACAGCTTACATACCCACTGATGAGTGAGTGGATGAAGAATGTGGCATATACATATAATGGACTATTATCCATCTTCATAAAAGAAGTAAATGCTGCCATTTGCAACAACAAAGATGGACCTGAATGACATTTTGCTAAGTAATATATCAGACAGAAATATAAAAATTGTATGATCTCGCTTATATGTGGAATATAAAAAAAAAAAAATTGAACTTACAAAACAGAGAGTGAACAGGTATTCCTCACCAGGCATGGGGGAAAGGAAGAAACATGGTCAAAAGGTACAAACTTGCATTTATACTGTGAATAACCCAGGAGACCTAATATACATCATAGTGACTATTGTTAATAAGAATGTATGTATACTAAAAATTTGCTAAGATCTAAAGTATTCACACCAAACACATAGAAAGATAACTATGTGAGGTGATGGATATGTTAATTAGCTTGATTGTGGCAATCATTTTCCAGAGCATATACATATTATATCACTTTGAAGGTCTGAGGACATACAAATTTTATTTGTGAATTGTATCTCAGTAAAGTTGAAAACACAAATCAAAACAACACAAAACGGCAGGTGCAATGGCTGGCACCTATAATTCCAGCTACTCAATAGGCTGAGAGTGAGAATCATTTGAGCCCATAAATTTGATAGTTTGAGGCTGTAGTGAGTCAGGACAGTTTGAGGCTGTAGTGAGTTTTTCTTTGATAGAAAAAACATGTCAGCATCATGTCTTCATGATAACATAACATCACCCATGTTTCCATCTAACAAATTATTTTCTCTAATACATACATATTATTCCTGCTACTTTATCTAATTCAAATATAGTTTGTATTATATGAAGGGACCACTTCAGGTAATATTTTTAGTAGATGGCATAGACTGTATCAAAGTGCTTTATTATTGTTTGCATAAACAGCTGAGCATGTTTAAGTCATGAAGACAAAAACTTTTTTTCTGTGTTTGTGTAACATTGGTGGACAAGTCATTGGAAAATAACTTTAAATTCAGTAAACTACCCTACTTACACAAATTATTGTTTATATTTTTATCTCCTCTGGAATTTCACAGATTTCTAGAATGTTTTAGTATTAGATTTATTGTATTTATCAATTAAATTGTATAACTTTGGGTAGTCGGGCTTTATATTTGTTATGATGTTATATCTCACCGTATTTAGGCTAGATTTTTACCTGTTTACCAATGTGTTTACGTGGATCATCATTAATCATTTACCAAGTTCCTAACGTGAGGTGGATAAAATCATCCGGATCTCAGATCTGGTGGTCCCTGCTGAGTGCCAGTCTTCCCTTTATTGTAGAGTCATTTCCTCGATGTAAGAAACACCCCAGAGAACAGGCTGCCTGTTCGCGGAAGGCTTGTGAAAAGTGTTCACAGATTTCTTTCCGTGATCCCTGTAAGATTTCTTCCAGTGAATGACTGGGAAATAAACACAGTTTGCGTTATTTTATAATAGCACCTTCTCCTCCATGCCTTTTAATGAACCATTAGTCCAATAACTTCTAGCGAATGCCACCCTTTGCTGACTGGGGAGTAATGGACTGTGAAGCGGGAATTGCTAGTGAGCTCTTTTTTTAAATAGAGCTTTTTATGTTACGATTTTGGTTTTCCCCGGCATCTTGGAAACAAGTCCATTAATACAAACAGTAAATAATGCAAGAGGAATGACATTTCGGCATGTAAAATGCAGCTGTCCACCAGAAGAATTTAAATAATGTCATGTACTTTAATGTAAACAGGCCAGATTTTGCTGAGAATCAGTGATGTAAAGTACCCAAGACCGGGAACGGAAGGCCGGTGGAAGAGGCAGCCTTCTCCCTTTTGTGGTAATGTAAAAAGAGGAAAGCTGGGAAAGATGCCTAGGAGCATAGGAGGAGCGCCTGTGCCCGGTGACGTGAGAGCGTTAAACATTTTTCTTGCACTTTTACAACAAACTGTGATGGTCAAAGAGATAGCTGGAACAGCTCCATAATCATTTTAAAGAAATAACATGGCAAGGAAAGATTCAGAGCATTCTTTTATAGGATTTGGAAAAAATGGCCAGCAGTTTTCTTGTGCTTTTTAATTAAGCACCTTGAATGAACGAGATAAAGGCCAAATACAACATCAGCTAATATTCAAAGAGAAAAATGTATCATGAAAATCTCTACATACAAAGTAGTGAGATACAGTTATTACTGATAGGAGCCAAGTGGATTATGAGATAAACTGATAGTTCAGGAAGATTTATAGGAGGGATTATTACATAACATGATGTGTTTTTTAACTTTACAGAATTAGAATTTCCATAGTATGTGCACTGATGTTACTTTAAATTCAGGGAGATTAGCAACCAAATGTGCAAGAATTTGATAGGTACACAGTTTGAAATTTACAATGAGAAATATGAGCTTTAAGTAGTTTCAGCCTGTTCTAGTCATTATGGAAGCCTCTAGCCATATGTGCCCAATAAGTGCTTAGTATGTTCCTAACACAAATTGATAGATGCTGTAAGATAAAAACACACAGTGGATTTTAAATAGTACAAAAAATAAGAAATACAAATATTTTATTATTTCCTATGGATTATATATTAGAGTGTATAGATTGGGACGAAAAATAACTGCAATTAATTTTACCTGTTTCTTTTCATTTTTTTCAGTAAGTATGGTATCTAGACTACTTAAAATCACTCATGTGGTTTATATTTCTACTGACAATACAGAACTAGATAATTGTATTACTTCAGCTAGTGAGGACTCTTCATATAGAAACTAAGGTGCTTGCTGATTTCGTATAGGACAACATATTTATAAAATTCAAATAATCACTAGCTTTAAGTCATTTATCTAATGCACCTATTTCTGTAGTAGGGATATAGTTGCCAAGTGGTCTAAGTATTTGAGTTTGCTGGTTAAAGAACTCTCTTTCTTAAGATGTGTTAAATAAACACACAAGTTTTATTCTAATAACCATTCTTTCTCTATCTCTCTACATGGATCATTCTCTTCTGTTAACTTATTCTTTTCTTCAATAGCAGTGTCAAAATGTTAGATACATATGGGTGTTGACAATCATTTATTGGCTGGTGACTAAAATAAATTAAAAGGTCCACATGGAAACTCCTATAAATTACAGAGTTCACAACGTTTTGAGAGATTCTACTCGAAAAGAGGTGGGGGAGTTGTGCGGCCATATGGTTGCTAAATTTATTGAATGAATACATAACGTATGAATGTGAGAATGCTATGAAAATATTGACATATATTTCTGAGTAGGAAATGTGCATTAGTTAATTCTCCAATACCTATCTCATCCCCTACCCAGGATCCACTTTCCTTTCTAAAAGTGTACTCTGGAAGGTTGTTAAGCCTGAGCAATATAGACTTGAACACCAGAGTTGAAATGGATAAAAGGTACTGGCAAAAAGAGAACAGAATCAGAGAGGCCTGGGTATTGAAATATTTATTCCAGCATTCAGAATATTTTCTCCATGGAAGAAAGTCTTTAACTGAGACTAAAGTTCACCCTTACACAGACCTCTCATAGTTACTACTTTTTCTAGGTTGACATTAAAACGCATATACAATGCAATTTCCTCACTTTTTAATGGGGTTATTTGATTTTTCTTCTTATTTGCTTGAGTTCTTT
>NW_003852488.1:4133915-4140054 GCF_000181295.1 Otolemur garnettii | reverse complement strand
GTTCTAAACTTTGTCTTTACCCAGCGATCCAACTTACCAGAGTAGAATTATAGAAATTTCCATTCAGTTAAATTTTCTTAAGTGCTCAGGAGGCTAGTATGATTCTGACATACATGAAAAAATCTGGGAATGGTTTCTGAAAATCTTCTTGAGAGCTTATTGCATTTTAATGGTTAGGAAAACTATAGGAGTCAGATATTAAAGAGTGTATTTGAGTTTCTCAAGAAATATTCTAGAATTTCTGTATTCAGTTATAAGTTATTTAAAGTGTTTGTAAAGATCAACTCTCTCTTTTTCCTCCTCTGGCTCCTCTATTGAGATTCTGTAATAATTCAAACAGATATTTTTATTTTCTGTGTCTAATGCAGACTTCTTAGACCATTCAGAAAAAAATCCTATAGCTAGTTATTACATTGACTCTAAGTTATTGGTCACCAAAGTAGCTAATATTATAAATCTCCTGAACTTTCTCAATGCATCTCTATAAAATTAAAAAAATTTCAATTTTCCAAGAGTATTGAACAACACCTAATGAAGAGCAGTACATTAGCTCTGCAATTGTCTCCATAAATTTCTTCAACTTACCTAACTGTTCTTGCCCCAGTTTCTTCATCTGTAAGGCAGAAATAATAATGAAAAATGCCTCAGAGGTGTTATGGAAATCAGTAAAATTAACATTTGTAAAACACGTAGCATTGTACTTGGCAAATAGCAAACAACATCTGTGTCTCAAATAATCGTGTTCCCCCCACTATTTGTTGCTCATAAAATCTATTCAATAAACTACCTTATTTCACATCCCAGGCAGCTGATTCTTCAAAACTCCCTTTCCCTACCAGCGCATCCAGTCTCCTCCCCCTGAACCATCAGATTAAAATATACTATTTTACACTTTTCAGTTGACAACTTATTTTGTATTAGTCCACTACAGGCACCAAGTGTACATAATTAACGGTTTTGTTTTGTTCTCAAGAAAGGACTCACCAATTTGTTCACTTATCCAAATAAATAGACAATTTATATAATATGCAACAAAATATTATCCCATAGCAAAGTAGTAAAAGGTGATGACCCTCTCCATAGGTAGGGCTAAGTAGTAGCCCTCAAATAAAACTCTTTTTTTTTGCAGTTTTTGGTCAGGGCTGGTTTTGAACCCACCACCTCTGGCATATGGGGCCAGCATCCTACTCCTTTGAGCCACAGGTGCCACCCTCAAATAAAACTCTTAAAAAGCAAAACACTTTGAGAACCTACTACATCTATTTCCCATAAAATCAATGCTTTTCTAGAAGATGAAAACCTAGGATTAAATTTAATGTGCTTGGGAGTAAAATCTTTCCATCAGTTCTACATTCTGAAGCAATCTCTCAAACCTAGCTATCTACAAATGCACACATTCATAACTAAACCTTGATATAATTTATGCAATTCCTGAAAGCTGATGGTCTAGTGTAAATTAATTACAAATTAATTTCACTATTCTTATGTAGTAATTTTATATCATTTAACAATTATTTCATGTAAACCACTGAAAGTTTGGGATACTGTGGTTATCTAAATTAAGACTTGAACAATAAAAATGCTAAGGTTATTGGGGGCAAAGCCAAGTTTTATTTTTCTCCCATGCTATAGTAGATTAGCAGGCTATTGTTCTGGAGACTGATTCTCAATTATGCTGAGCCAGAACAGTTTGAATCGATGCCATTTGTTTTAGCCAGTCAAGAATCCTGGATGAGAATCAACTGTGACTTTGATTTCAGATCAGCAAGTCAAATGATTACTCATCAGACAGTATATAATCCAAGTATTTAAATTTATTTAGTGATTTTTTTGATGAATCCCCCAAATAAGAATTCTCATCTTTCTCTAACCTGAATTTATCCATTTTATGCATTCCATTTATTAAAACTAATAAGAAGTACTTTCTTACATATCTGCACATCTAGACTCCACCATTTTGGAATGTCCTCTGGACATCATTAAAACCAGATGTTTTTAAATGTCATCATGTGTATATTGAAATGATTATAAAATTAGAATTTTTTTCCAGACTGTTTCTGTTCAGACAAGAATGCCAGTTTCCATTGGTTTGGAGGACACTTTTATTTCTAATAGCATGAAGTTGGTTTATGATTCAAAATATAGATTTATTTTTAATGTTAAGCACAGTACAACACTGCCTATAAAATGTTTTTTAAAATAACACTGATCTTATTATAATTCATGTGTTTTGTGCACAAAATAGTATTTCTGATGTTTGATTTTTATTTATAGGAATTATAATTTTGTCTTGATTTATACATTCAGGGATTTAACCAAGAAAACAAAAATGATACATGGTAACTCCTAGGAATGGAGACTTGTTATTTTCTTTGTCTGTTATGTTTTGGAAATTAATATAGCTTGACCACTGAAATGTGTCTGAAAGGAAGCTATTGCAATTACTCTCTGCTTGTGTGCTCAATCGTATCATCTCAGTGGGATATTTTGTATGATTTAAATGTTTACAGATTTTTTGCTGTTGACCAACCTAGAGAAGCAACTAGTTTTGAGTCCTTTTCTCTGTGCTGTGCATACACTGTTTGCTGAGACTGGTTTTCACATATCCCACATGTAGCTATGGACCATTAAGTAGAATGGTGTATAAAATAGAAAAATACAGTTTTGCGAAACATTTGGAAATGATTAATGGACAAAGCTACTAGTCATCTTTTTTATAGCAGATTCAAGGAAAATGTGCCTAAAAGTTAGAATATTTCTATCCATAATGGGAAAAAAGAAACCTTGATTTTCCTTCTTAGGGGTAAGAATATATGATTCAAATTTAAACTAGCAATGATAAATAAAACAGTTATTACCTTTGAATAACTCATTTATACTTATTATTTTAAATGTTATATTGAATAGTTAAGATATCTCACTTTTCTCTTTTATTTTAATCTATTAGTAGGCATAATGCAAAGAAAAAAGAAAATCTGAATTATCATTGAGTTTTCAAAATGATATTAATTAAGAAAAAAAAGGGGCAGCCAGAAAATTTAGTTCAAAATATTTATTGAGAGATCTAGAGAAATAGCTTAAAAACATTCTCTATGTAAAATATGATTTTATTAGGAAAATAGAGAAAAATATATATGATATAAAGAAAGTGATAAAATTTATACTTTTTCCCATTACCTAGAAATTTTCATTGCTATCATTTTCTAAGTGGGTGGTTGTAGATATATCCATAATTTTAAAGTAATATTTATGTGAAAAACAATATAAATGTTTATAAAGTTCATAATTTGATTTCTTTTCAGTTGCCATGTCTTGAAGAAAAATACAAATAAAAGCTTAATTTTTAACCACTGAATGAAATTAGATATAGTTTATTAAAATTGAGAAGCTTTAGATAAAAAATATTCTGAAAATTACTTCCACGATGATCTTCATTGTAAAACTGGCCATGGTACTCATCTGGATCCCCTCCTATAATTACTTTCATATTGTAAGGCAAACAAATCTCACATGTGCGTGAGTGGCTAGTATGTGTTTGGAAAATTATATTGCTAGAAGTATTTTTGTGGACTTCTTCTGAAATAGTTTATACATTTTATAAAAGTAGTAAAGATATCATTTCTTGGCTAATTTCTTTTTATCTGACTTTCCTTGAAAATAATCAGCATAGATGCATGTTATAAATAGCCTTTGTTCAGGAAAGCCTATCTGAAATCCTGATCATCTAAGTTCTTCAACTGCTAGAAAATACTTAAGTAATATGGGGTGATACAAAAAGCTGAGATTGCCAGTAACAACTACACCAACAGATTCACATTCAAAAATTAAGGTATTACACAGTCTTATCCTTAATTTCAAACAGTGCAGTAGAAGTAGGGTAATATACATTTTCTTTTTTTTTTTTTTTTTTTTTTGAGTCAGAGTCTCACTATGTCACCCTTGATACAGTGCTGTGTTGTCATAGCCCACAGCAAACTCTTGGGCTTAAACATTCTCTTGCCTCAGCCTCCCAAGTAGTTGGGACTATAGGCACTGGCCACAAGGCCCGGCTATTTTTTGTTGCAGTTGTCATTGTTGGTTAACTGGCCCGGGTTGGGTTCGAACCTGACAGCTATCATGTATGTGGCTGGCACCATAGCCACTGAGCTATCAGCAGCACGCTATAAATTCTTTTTTAAAAGATAGGTTTTCACTTGACTACATGATCAAATAAAAATAATCAATGGTATCTTGTACTTCCAAGAAAAAGTAGTGCGGTCTGTAGTCTCAGCTACTTTAGAGGCTGAGTGGGAGGATCACTAGAGCTGAGGAGTTCAAAGCCTTCCTACACTATGACTGCCCAGTAAATACCCACTGTACTCCAATCTGGGCAACAAAGTGAGTCACTGTCTCTAAAAACAACAGGAAAAATAAATGAATAAAAAGGTTATTGACATACCTTAGTGGAAGTGTTTCAGAGATAGTGTGTAAAAAAGCATAATATGTACTGCACAATCACAATCCCATAAAATTAGATGTTGTGTACGTACACTTAGGACCTAGAAGGGCATGTCAAACTATAAACTGCTTATGACTGTGGGTGATTTTGTGCTTTGCTTCTTGTGTTTTTCAGTTTCCTATACTGCGTATGGTAACCTTTAAAAAAATAAAAGTTATTGTAAAAACTTGAAAAAAATCAAGATAGTTTTCCCTGTACTACTTTTCATAATCACATGAATAGAAAATATGCTTCTCATGTTATTTGCATAAGAACAAGTGCATTTTCAAATAAGGAAAGATAAGATTCAACCATTGCCTTCGTCCATTTGTACTGCTGTTACAGAATACCACATATGTATAATTTTCTTTTTGCAGTATTTTTTTGTCAAAATATTAAGGGGTACAAATGTTTTTGGTTATGTGACTTGCTCTTGTAATACTTTACTCAGGGCTGTAAGTGTACCCATCACCCAAGAACTCTTCTTTGCACCCTGGATTTCTATAGACAATAGAAATTTAATTCTTCCAGTTCTGGGGGCTCGGAGTCCAAGAATAAGGTGCCAGCAGATTTGGCTTCTGGTGAGAGGCTGATGTTTCCTTTCAAGATGGCACCTTGTTGCCATGTCTTCTGGAAGACAGCAACCTTGCAATGTCATACAGAATAAGAGACACAGAGAAAATAAAATGCTAAACTCATTCTTTGATGCTCTTTAATAAGGGTACTTAATGCCATTCACGAGGGCAAAGTCCTCATGACTTAATCGGTTCCTAACAGGCTCCGCCTCTTCATCCCTGTTATTGGCCATTAAGTTTCCACATAGGAATTTTGGAGGGGGTACATTCAAACCATAGCAGCCTTACGTTTTCTTGTCAGAGTCAGTTGGTAGAAAGTATTTTTATTTTTCATGATCGCACTAGCACAGGAGATTAAATATGAGGGAATAGGACAAGGTTGTAAAGGGCCTGGAAACCTGTATACACGGGAAACCCCTGAAGAAACCGTCTAGTTTTTACTTGGAATGAAAACATGTATAAGGAGAATGATAGTGGTTTCAAATACTTCTAAGGATTATCACTCTGAAGACTGCTAATCTGACTTTTTAACAGAAAAGTAGCTATCCTAACCAAGACAAGAGGTTAAGAATGGATGAATAGCTTTGATAAGACAGAGACATTTTGAAGCCTGGAGATGCTTACACTATAGGTGACCAGAGGCGTAACATACCTGGGAGAGGAACCTTGAGCTGCGTTTGAGAGGGAATTACTGATTAATCTGAGAGAAAGGAGTGAAAAAGTTATCCCTCGTAACTAGTATTTCAGGACATCTGTAATTCATAAATCAATTAAGAAAAAACATTGATTTTCATACCATTTCCTCTATTTTTAACACTTCCATGTGACATCATTAGAGTTGTTAACAGGGCATCTGTAATGATGGGAAAGTGGGAAAAAAATAAAAAAAATGTTGAACAAACTTTTCAGAATGCATTCCTCTCAAGAAGAAAATCATCTGCTCTTTTCTCTTTCTCAGCACGGACTGTTTACAGCAGAAGCTGCTTTGGCAAATTTCTCTTTGGGGGGAGTTTTGAGTGGATTTCTTTTATTATTGACTATAACATTGCTTTGTTTTACATGCTTGAGTTATATGATTTCTGGCAGT
>NW_003852488.1:4130523-4132690 GCF_000181295.1 Otolemur garnettii | reverse complement strand
GCCTTCCCCAGTGGAGATTTTATTTGAACTTTATCAGATTGAATGAAGACGTTTAAGTGACTACATTTTGGGGGGTTTGTGGTAAAAGCAGCAGTACCTATAAAGGGAACATCGAAGTTTATGGAATCAGAAGCATTCTTTGGCATTGGATAGCAGTGGATAGATACAAGTAACTCCTTGTAGTTACTTTTGTTTTCTTTTGTGATTCTAGAAGTTTGAGTGCCTCCCCCTTTTTTGATTCTCATGCCTTCTTTTCAGTGATGATTGCAAGTTAATATAGGACACATATACTTATTATTATACTTATTATATTGTTATATGTTACATTCATTTTATTATTAACCACGTGTAAACTTATTTGATATATAAGCAGAGTGCTTAGCTCTAGGAAAAAACCACCAATATTCCATGAAAGTGAAAGTGTTCCAATTTTCTGGGTATCTGAGTGAGTAAGTGAGTTAAAGCCACATTAAATAGCATCTGGTATGCTAACTTCCTGTACTTCCGCACCTCCCAAATGTCAGCATTGTGCACTCCTTAATCTGCCCTATGACCTTGTTCATTTCACTTTTCCTGAGCCCTTCTCTAGCCTCTGAGTTAAAATTGTGATCTCTTTCTAGAAATGGTAGGTGATACTAAAAGGAAAAAATAATTTTCCCCACTTCATTCTTCTTTGCCATAGAAACATTCACCATCTGATATATTGTTTCTTTTTTTTATTATTAAATGATAGCTGTGTACATTAATGCAATCATGGGGTACAGTGTGGTGTTTTCACATACAATTTGAAATGTTTTCATTGAACTGATTAACATAGCCTTCATGTCATTTTCTTAGTTATTGTGTTAAGATGTTTGTATTCTACTTTTAGTAAGATTCGCTTGTACCTTTGTAAGATAAACCATAGAGGTGATACCTCAAGTCACCCTCCCTCCACCCTATACTTTGCTTTTTGTCTCTTGGCTCTCCAAGAAGCTCAAGGATATCTTCAATGTTTTTACAGTGCCTAGAATAGACTTGTTAATCTAGCTTTTTAATAAGTTCTTGATTTTTTTTTTTTTTGCAGTTTTTGGCTGGGGCCAGGTTTGAACCTGCCAACTCCAGTATATGGGGCCAGAAAAAAAAAAGCCCCATTAAATAGTAAACTTACTGACACAACAGTATTTTTCTGGTTATAATAGACAATATTGGGAATATCTACTCAAATATCTGTATGGACTTGACTTCAATATCCAGAGTGTCAAAGAAAGGTCAAAATGATTCAAATTAATGTAGTGATTACTATGAATACAAGTTGGGCAATACAGTAAGATCCTATCTCTACAAAAAATGAAAAAATTAGCCAGGTGTGGGGGTTCAGGCCCATTGCTCCTCTATTGAGAAGGCTGTGGCAAGAGGATTTTTTGAACCCAGGAATTCTAGGCTTCAGTGAGTATAATCATGCCATAACACACCCCAGCCTGGGTAACAGAAAAAGACTATCTGAAAGAAACAAAAACAAAAACAAAAACAAAAACACAAGATACTCTCGGAGGCCAAGGCTGGTGGATTGTTTTAGCTCAGAAGTTGGAGAACAGGCTGAGAAAGAGGGAGATCCCATCTCTACTAAAAAGAGAACAAAACTAGCTGGTGTGGAGGCCCACTCATATAGTCCCAGCCATTCAGGAGGCTGAGGTAAGAAAAAGAGAAATTACTATGAACTTGAAACAGAAGTAGAAATTGTGTATATAAAGTACTGGGGCTTCTAATTGCCAATAAGATAATTTTCAGAGTCTCATTGAACTTAATTTTATTAAACCATCCTAGGTATTTCTGCTGTTGAAAGAGTTTTTACTCTAAAGAGACAGGCAAGATCTTTCCACTGAAGAAGTATTTAGGAACAAAACAGATTGTGATTATAATTTTTCATTAAAATACTAAAGCCCTCCTTAGGCAGAATATGATTTGGGTAAGACTTTTTTCTTGGTGGCTTTGTCTACTCTCTATTATAACTCACGTATTATACTGGTTTGAATAGAAAGTCAAGACTTTGCAAGTCTTTTCTATATAAAAGGTAAATTTTCTGTTTTCATTTATGTGTTCAAGAATATTGAAGTGGTGGCTTGGCGCCTATGGCTCAAGTGGCTAAGGCACCAGTCACATACACCTAAGGTGGCAGGTTCGAATC
>NW_003852488.1:4128339-4129583 GCF_000181295.1 Otolemur garnettii | reverse complement strand
ATCCATTCATTGATAATATTGTTTAACATGTCAAAGCTATTTTTCTTGGCTTACTAAACAGCAATATATATCCAGCCAAGTTCTGGTCAATTAATATTATGCATTTGCATGTAAGTGCAACATAAGGTACATTGTAACAAATATTAATTACAATTAATTTGACTCTACAGGAACATTTTAACTAGAATAAATTTAAGGACAGTCATGTAGGTGTTGATTTCAGTTTTGAAAACATAAAAACAAGAATCCAAAGAGATGACTGACCATTTGCACACTCAACTCAAATGATGATGAACTTTGGGAAATCAAACATGAACAGATCCAGAGCTTAAAATTATAGGAAGAAAAAAAAAACCCCTCATGAAAATATAGTCACACTTTAGGAAAACTGACCAAAAGAAACACGTGGAGTCATTTCTAAATTACACAATTACCTGGGAGTCACAGGGAATCTAAATCAGTTCCTGTCCTCCTCCTTACTACTACAAAATGAACAATCCACCTCAGCCAACACACCACAAGTGGATCTTACCATGCTCTTGTTATCTTGACTTCTTTTATCACTCTGCCTTTTATAGCTTCAGTAGCCTTTCTGTTTTTGATGCTAAAGTAGGAAGTAGTAAATGTAAAAATTAATAGTCACATATTTTAACTGCCATTTTTTTTTTTTTTAGTTTCTTTGTGGCTTATGTTTCCCTACAGAAGTGGGAGAATGAAGAGCATTGAGACAATAAGTGAAGAAATTCAGTTAAGTGTAAATGAGGGAAAGCACAGTAAATACTTTGAAGAATGGTACCAAGATATGGCTTTACCATTCTAACAATTACATTTACCTGAGACTACTCCAGAGCATAGCTTGTAAGCCTAGATTAAGCCACACAAAATTCTCGATTCTCGGGATGAGAATTATCTTTATCTATAATGGCATTCACACTGGGAAGTATTCATGAAGAGGAGGCTGTTAACTTCTTGTTTCCGCACTTCTAAATTGTGTGGGATGAATGATACAGATACTTAAATCTGACACTATTAAGTACAAATAATGTGTAAATCTGTACCACTAAGTACAAATAATGTGCCACACATAGTTTAGAAACTAAAGTATAGAGGAGAACTAAACTGATTTCTTCCCTGTATGTGGTGTATAATCTATTTGTGAATATACAGAATGAGTGAAAAAAATTATATAGTATCCAGAAGCATTATTTTCCTGGAGAAATGTTAAAAGTTAAAAAGATAAAGAG
>NW_003852488.1:4101714-4124990 GCF_000181295.1 Otolemur garnettii | reverse complement strand
GGATGCTCTGGTTTGCACAGGGCAACCTGAGTTGAGGTTAGTTGACCTGAGTTTTTCTTTCTCTTCCTTAATGGCTTCTATGTGACTTAACACAAGCCAAAAATTTCCACAGTTGTCACAATTGCTTTCCCTTAATAACTTTCAAGAAATTGTGCTCTTGCATAAGTCATTGCTTCCCTTTTTCTTTGTGTATATTTCAATGACCACCATACGTGACAATTGAAATATTATTTTGATACTCTAGGATATCCGAAGTATCACAATACCAGATATCACCAACATAATGAAGATCATTGACATATGACTGATAAGTCCAGTTCCAGAATTCTGTTTTCAACATGTGATCCCTAGGTACATGCTGGAAACCACATGAAAAGGTTGGCTTAACTGAAACAGAACCTGAAATCAGTAACTGAGGACATTCATTTGGAAGGTAAAACCAGGAAGTGCTGGAAGGAAGTGGGAGAATGGAACACAGAGGAGAGAAAGACATAGGGGTGTGTTAATGGTGAGTTATGCTTGGAGTTAACTGGAGCTTAATCCCACAGGAGAACTTCTGGGAGGCTGTGTGGAACATGTTTCAGAATTATGCCAGCACTTATTCCTAGTTGATTGAACATCGCTTCAGAGTGAGCCAAACATATCTTGTAGCCAGAGAGCATCCCAATCCAGGAAGATTTTCATGAGTATGTGAATTGTCTGGACTACCTCCAAGTAAGCCAAAATGATATGGTGAATCACTGGCAGAGCCTGTTCCAGTAATTTAGCACTTCCTTTTACTTGTCTAGTCCTAGTTTCCCTAGTTACAAATTATAAATAACAATAGTGACTACATCATCAGGATGCAAACAAGTTGCTGAGACTTTTCAAGTACAGTGCTTTACAAGATGTCTTGGACAAAGAGTGTGTCTACTAAAATGTTCGCTGTTATGATCGTTTGCATCTTTCCTCCCTGCACTTCCTACACACTCACCAAACGTTCTGAATATGAGCCTGAAATTTTACTACACATCTTTCCTCAACTTGCTTTTGAATTCTTGTTTAAATCTTACTGATTATTTAAGATCCACCTAAATGTCCTTTTCTCCATAAAGATTTCTGCTTCCTAAATGTTATTTTCCTAACCTTGAAGTATTAAACTACTGATTTTGTGCTTTCATTTATTATAAATGAATACATGTATAATGCATTATAATAAATATATGTACAATATTATGCATTACTATACTTATCTTTCTATATATTTATATGCCCATTATATAAGGACATAAAATACCCTAAGTTTTAAGTTTTTGAAGGATAAATTTTCTTGTCATTCATGTCTTTTCTGTATAGTACATAGCTTAACGTGTACTAATTCAATTAAATCTGGCTTTCTAACTCAATCCAGTGTATATCACATGAAAAACCATTGCATTGGGCGGTGCCTGTGGCTCAGTGAATAGGGTGCCAGCCCCATATACCGAGGGTGATGGGTTCAAACCCTGCCCTGGCTGAACTGCAAGAACAACAACAACAAAAATAGCCAGGCATCGTGGCAGGCACCTGTAGTCCCAGCTACTAGGGAGGCTGAGGCAAGAGAATCACCTAAGCCCAGAAACTGGAGGTTGCTATGACCTGTGTCACCATGGCACTCTACTGAGGGCAATAAAGTGAGACTTTGTCTCTTAAAAAAAAAAAGAAAGAAAGAAAGAAAGAATACCATTGCATTTTGCGTCTTTAACAATATTGCAGTTTTAAATATAGGAAGTGAACATTATTGTTGGTGAATTTCTATGGATGCCATATCAGGATATAAATGAAATGTTATGTACAACTGAATAGAACACTCAAGCAGTAAATGTAATAGTTATGAGGAGACATTTAGAAATAGCTCAAAAGCAGAGTATGAATTAAGAAATGGAAGCAAAATCCAGTACAAAATTATTATTGCAGTTTTCCTTCTTTGAATGTGTTGAAGGGATCAACAAGAAAACTCTGTGGATGTGGAAAAATTATTTGAAATGATAATTTAAAGAAGACATGAATCTAGCTGGTTGTACGTAGGGTCAGATGAAAAGACTTGCTAAATGACTCCATTGACTGAAATAAGGATGCTGTAGGAGAAATAAGGTGGGAAGTAGAGAGCAGATCATTAGATTTTTAATTGAGGTGAAGGTGGTTGCCCAAACTATGTCATAAACAGATGTTTATAAAGAAATGCTGACTGTATTCCAAAGATCTTTTGCTCCCTTCCCATCTGTATTCCCATTGCCATTATGCAAGTTCAGCTTTAAATTGCATCCCACATACGTTGCAGAAATCGTCTCCTACATGTTGTTTCCTAATTCTGGTTTATTTCCTTGTGGATATACTTTTGATTACCTTGCAGATGACTCCCATTTAGGTACCTATTTTATTAAATTATTTATTTCCAAAAAATCTCCTAAAGTTTCATGAAATAAAACCACCTTTATCCTTTTCTCTGGGTTCTGTCCTATTTTATCTTAAGACTATTTCATATTTTTATAATTTCAAACTCTTCTTTCTTTCTCTTTTTTGTTATACTTTTTCCTCCCTTTCCTTCCTTCATTACAAAGACTAACCTTTACATCCTCTTACTACTCCCATCTGGTTAATAGGCAGCTGCAGCATTACCAGTGGAACTTCATACACTGACTCTGGAGCCCATCTGCCTGACTTCCAGTCCCCAATGTACCATTTAATATCCGTGTAATCATGGGCAAGCTATTAACCTTTTCTGAGTCTTAGTTATTTTAATTATAAAATAGGGTGGGGGCTCAGCGCCTGTGGCTCAAGTGGCTAAGGCACCAGCCACATACACGTAAGGTGGCGGGTTTGAATCCCCAGCCCAGGCCCACCAAACAACAATGATGGCTGCAACCAAAAAAATGGCTGGGCGTTGTGGCGGACACCTGTAGTCCCAGTTACTTGGGAGGCTGAGGCAGGAGACTCTCTTGAGCCCAGGAGTTGGAGGTTGCTGTGAGCTGTGATGCCATGGCACTCTACCCAGGGGGACAGCTTGAGGCTCTGTCTCAAAAAAAAAAAAATAGGGTGGGAATAACACTTGTTCTCCTACAGTGGTTGCAAGTATTAGATGAGATAGAACATATTAAGAATATGGCAGAGAATAAGCAATAAAGACTAATTATTATACTATCACTAACTATATTGTTATTCTTCTTTGAATCATTTCATTGTAGGAAAATATACACATACACCTTGATGTGCTGATGACTGTTTAACATACATTGTTATTAGGTTCCAAAGTATATTATAAAGCCTTGAGTACAGAGTCCATAATTTATACTTGTATTTTCATTATAGATAAATACAAAGATGTGCTAGACAAATAACAGACTACATAAAGTTTGGACTTAAAAATTGGACTGAACATCATAACAAAGGGGATTGTTCAAGAAATGAAATAGTCGTATCAAATAAGTGAAGGAAGTAGAAAATTATAAAATCTATTGCAGTAAAATTCAAATGTTTTGTTTTGTATTAACACATCTTATTTGACTTTTGAATAGTGAAGGGGGGGAAAGAAACATTCTTGGTAAAAAGAAATATAAAAAATGCAAAAGTGTTTTTGTATCTTCTGAGTAATGGTCCTTTGATTTTCTTTTTTGCCATCACAATGTTTTCAAGAAGTTAAAATATGTAGATGAACCAGGAATAATGGTAGCACACAACGATAGTCTCAGCTTTTTGGGAAGCTAAGGAGAAAAGATCACTTGAGGTCAGGAGTTCAAAACAAGCCCCCGCAGCATAGCAAGACCCTCATCTAAACACACACACACACACACACACACACACGCACACACACACATTGTATATATGATGGACACAGTTTACAAGACAAATATAATTAAGTCAGAAAAGTCATGTCAAATTAATTATATCTCAATTGTATCCATCATTTAAACTTTCCCCATCCAATTCACCTTGATAAAATGTAGAGTGGAAGATGTCTTCAAATTTTATAAATGCCATCATAAGCTTTTACATTTTTGTGAATATGTTTTTAATTTCCATTATTTTTACACTTGTTTACCATAAAGGCAATTAGATCATTTATATCTTTAAGAGGAAAAGCAATGGAATTTTAGGAAAAATATGTTTTATACAAATAAGAGATGGATTGAATCATTAATGTTGTCACACTATGACAGTATATGTGTGATTACATCTGACAAAACTAAGTTTGTGGACTCGTTCAACCTTGGACCCTTTAGATACATTGACGAAGCTTGTTATTTGTTAAAAGCTAAAACTAAATTAGGACTTGCCATGAAATACTTAAATTCTAAAATAAAATTTTAAAAAGTATATTTCTAATGCAGAATAGTGTACTTGACTATCATTCTTCAAGGCTTTTTTATGTGCCAAGTGTTTTATATGTGTTAACACTTTTAAGTACTAAAATAATTAATGATATAGGTACCATCATATAGGTACCAGAACATTTAAGTACTAAAATAATTAATGATATAGGTACCATCATCATTAATGATATAGGTACCATCAAGTGTTTTATATATGTTAACACATTTAAGTACTAAAATAATTAATGATATAGTACCATCATAGGTACCACCTTATTTTGAAGCTAAGGGATAAGGTTCATGGAGATTAAGTAACTTCTGCAAATTTACACAGTTACCAAATGCCAGGACCTAGATTTGAAACCAGTTTTCCTGAAATAAAAAAATACACATTTAATTTTGAAATTGCATAAAATCCCAAACACATCAGTAATTGGCTCAGTGAGTTTAAGAAATATATTCAGTGCCTTGTGTGGTGTGTGGTGGCTTTATTGTTGGTCATTTATTTTAAATTTTGTACTGTAAATACAATATAATCATTCAGGCTTTAACTCTATGGCCACACACATCCTTTGTCTGAATATCATATCTTGTATTTGCTGTGTGGATAACCTTGTATGAAATATCTAAATTCTCTGGGCTTCAGTTTTCTCATTTATAAAACTAAGATAATAACATACTACCTTATGGGATTATCTGAGTAAAATATTTAATATTTGTGAAATTGTTAAAATGGTTTTTGGAGCATAATGATAATTCTAGAAGCGTAGGCAATTATAAACTATAAAATGCAAGTAACAATGACTATTTTCATTTATTTTATAGGATTTCGTATAAAAATAAATGAGTTTGTGGTTGCAAATGTGCCTTACATAACGGAAAGTACATTATTAATTTAAGATATGATTATATGAGTTGCTTACATGTATGCCAATAGCAAGTGAAATAAATGTGATCAGATATCCATTTAAGTACAGATATGCATATTAGCACAAAACTGAGAATACTCAATATTGCTCTATTTCATCTTTTATACATCTATTGAAATATAAGTCTATGTTACATAAGTGTGTACATTATGTGCCAACTAAAAAGAAAAGAGAAAATATTACATTATGTTAAAAAATAAAAAAACGTTCATTAAGCTTTTAAAATTCGACTGAGACTGGTGGATTGCTTGAGCTCAAGAGTTTGGGACCAGCCTGAGCAAGTGCGAGACCCCTTCTCTAAAAAATAGCTGGGTATCTGTAGTCCCAGCTACTAGGGACACTCAAGGAAGAGGATCATTTGAGCCCAAAAGTTTGAGGTTGCTGAGAGCTATGACTACAAGGCACTCTGCCTGGGGCAATAAAGTGAAACTCTGTCTCAAAAAAAAGAAGAAAAAGTTTAAAATTGACTGGCTTCAAATAAGTCATGCTGGATTACATAGAAATCCTTTACTGGCTTTGAAAGTAAAATTTAAAAGTAAATTTTATTATTGAACTTTTCTGATACAAAACCAGGGCTAAAGATAAAATGTAGAAACATCTACTTATGTTTCACCTAATGATTTCTTTTGTGTCTTCCTAAAGGTGTTTAGGAATTTCTTTATTGCTCATATACACTTAAGATCTTTGCACATGTATGTACAGTTATTTATGTACAAGGTCCCCCATTCATACATCATTTCAACCATCTGATGGCTTGTAGGGACGAGACACATGGAACACACGTGAAAATAATTTCCTTTAATAAGAACCATAGCTTTTTTTACAGCTTTTACTGTAGACACTAACTCCAGCTGTCTGTGGTGCTTCGCGTTGACTAGGATGCAAGCAGATAAAATATGTTTAGATTTTCCCAAGGCAAATTATTTGAATTCATGGCCATCTGCCTGAAAGGTAAAAACACTTTCAGTTTAGACACGCATAAATAATCTGTGTTTAATTTTTAATTTATGAGTGGGTAAATACAGCATCATCAACCTGAAATCCAAAATGTTAGAGATGGACTTAAAGGGGGGCATGGGAGGAATAGTGGGGAGAAAGGTAGTGTAGGGGAGAATTAAATTGGAGACTGCCTAATTCAGAATTTCCTATACCTGGCTCATTGGTGTCTGTGACCACCAACAGTGTTTCCTCCACTGAAGCAGTCTGGCTTAAATCTGTCTGGTGTGCATTGTAGCTGACCTGAGAAGTCTGGTAAAGAGATTTATCTGGTAAATGACATAGAGACTGCCAGATTCAACATATGACACTTTAAGTATATAGCATCATATACTGCCAGGGGTAGGTTATTTGATTTCTTTTCCTGTTTAGTCTTTTCTTTTGAGGATGTTCCAAGGAATATTGATTACCTACATTAAAAATGTGTTCTTTCCATGGAGAATTTTATTGCTCCCTCATACTAGTGATTATATATATTTAATGCAGATTTTTATAATAAATATCTATAGTGGAGCTGAAGGTTTGAATAAAATTAATTTTCTCAATGAATTTTTTAATGCCCTACAATAAATTGCCAAAATTTTTGTTAATATAATAATAAACCTAACACCTTTTCTTAAAGATGTCTGCATGGAGTGAAGAAATTAACATTGTGGAACACACGCCATGTGCCAATTTGTTTTTGACTTTACACATTCATTTTTAATTTTCTTTCTCTATACTCTTGCAAAATGAGAAAAAAACGAGAGTTAGTCATTCTTGATTAAATATTATTTGATATAAAATAATGCATATATTCACTTTTTATATTGATTTTTTGATAATAAGCATGTTATTTTAAAAGAATTTTTATTTACAAAATATTTGTGAAGACAGTATAAGAAGTTCTCCTATTATACCTTACCATGAAGTTCCCCTCTTAATATGTTACATTTGTATGGCACTTCTACCACAACTAATGAATTAATTTTATATTACTAATTAAAGATCATTATTTATTCAGATTTCATAGTTTTTACCTAATGCTTTTTTTTTTTAATTAGCAAATCCAATCTAGCATACCATAGTACCCTTAGACATCATTTTTCCTTAGGTTCCTCTACACTGTAGTGGTTTCTAAGACCTTTCAATGGTCTTGGCAGTTTTGAGGAGTACTGATCAAGCATTTTGTAGAATGTTCATCCATTGGGGTTTTTTCAGCTGTTTTTCTTGTGATTAGATGAGTTTTGTGGTTATTGGGAGGAGACCAAAGACATAAAGTGCTATTTTTATCACATCATATCAAGGATTCATACTGAAAGGTTATGGAGCTAAAGATGAAAGATTATTCCAAGGCATGAGATAAAAGGAAAACCAAGGCTCAGTTTGTGCAATTAAAATGGCTTTATTCCACCTGGGTACAGGTGGGGTGAGGTCTCCATCTGGGAAAAACATTCACACGTGGGTAATGGCAGACAGGGGATTTAAAGAGCTAGGGAGAGAAAGATTGGTTCATTGACTACTTCCTAGAAGTAGTCATATGCTGGGTTCTTCCTGGGTGGGTTAGTTCTACCTGGGCAGGTCAATCTCACCTGGGTGGGACAGGTCTATTTGGGTGGGTACACCTGGTTCTATTACATAATATCAACATAACTTATCATTGCTGAGGTTAACTCTCATCACCTAACTGAGATAGTGTTTGTCAAGTTTTCCATTGCAAAATTCCTCTTTGTCCCCTCTTTTCTCGCTGCAATCCATGAGGATATGAGGAATTGTTTTGAGATGACTCTCTGATTAATAAATCAAGACATGAGGTGGAGGGTTACTGGTTCAAAACTGAAAATGAGAAATAAATCATAATTAGTGACTTTATCAGAGTCAAAGGGACTCAGAGCCAAAGAGGAAGATGGATAGTGAGAGGCGGGTACCAGTTGGAGTTGCCAGGGCTGCCAGCAATCCTGAGAGGACATCTAATACCCATTACTGAGATTGCTGCCCATTTTTAAAGGATTTTTACAAGGTGGCAGCATGGATAAAGTTGCTCCTGTGTTTGTTAGAAAAGAGAAAAATCAGCTTACCTTCTGTAAGCAAAAATATCTAGAGTTCAGTTTTAGAGAATGATGCCCAGGAAGCATTCTGATTTTTCAGGAGTCATCATCTTTTGCAGCTAGGCTCAGCAGGGCATTTTAGCCATGTTCTGAGAGTGTCTGCACTGGATCTTCAGAAAGACCCAGGCAGACAGACCTCTGCTGACTGGACAGGGTTTGGAGGGGTGGGAGTTGGATTTGGGGCACTGCTTTGCCCAGAACCCTGGTTTGCTGCACTTAAAGCACAATTCTGAGGAAAATTTTGGTTTTATTGGAATATCTCACTGGGTTTAAAGAAGTAACTGGGTTTTGTTTAATGGTGGAAGCCAATACTGGAGCTCTGAGAGGCCCTGCCATACCTTGAAGGCCAGATCAACAAGATCTCACTGGAAGGTCTGGAGGCCCTGGGGGAAATTCTGTTATATTTCTTCTACCACAGTGGAGGGCACATGGGAGGCAGTGGAGAGGGAGAATGGGTGATTGTTTAAGGGAAGGATATGAGTGTGGGAGTTGAAGGGCCATAGTAACAGGTAACTGATGGGAGATTATAGATTGAAGAGAGGTATCCCACACAGAGAAATTTCCTGGGTGTTCTGATTGAGAAGATGGAGGGATTATAGGAAGGGGATTGGAGAGAGTAGTAGGGGCTGTGGAAGGGCATCAGGAGAAGCTGGTGTTACCTATACCAGGAGAATCTGAGAGGGTTCACAGGATGAACACAGGGAAGGAATGTTTTGGAGTAGAAGGAATACCTGGATAAGGGATCTCTAACTATTTGCTTAATTTTTGATGGTAATTATTGAGATCACTGAGAGTTGAGAGATGGAAGGTACCATATTGAGGCGACTGCAAGCCACTATCAAGCTTGTGTGTAGGCCAAGCAGTATTACAGAAAAAAATGAGATGTTTGTTTTGACGTCAGGATAGAGTATTAGAGGCTTGAGATTAGTCAAAAGGCAGCTTAGGGGTAAAAGGGGGGAAATGCATGACTCTGGAGGTAAAAGGCAGCTTAGAGGTGAATAAGGGGGAATATATGAGTGGTGCCCATCTAAAACCTGAGGTAAAGATTAAAGGGAGAATGTAAGAGGAGGAAGAAGAAAGTCAAGGGCTGGAATCAGAGAGATGGACCTCCATGTGTGAGACCAGCTGGAAAAAAATGGTGATCCAGACCTCCAGAAGGGCACTGGACGAGTAAACCTGATGCACGGAACTACTAAAAATGGTCCAGACCCATGGTTGGGCAATGGACTGACGAGCCTGGCTTGTTGACGCTGGCATCAGGAGATTACCCAGACTCTCCACCTATGACTTTGGTCAAAAGAGGGCCTGGCCTCTGCAAATGACCTTAAGTAGCCAGAGGGGTCTAGGCCCCCAGTAGAGCACCAGAGGGGTAAGGCTGGGTACCAGCTGGAGCCCAGGCCTATAAAAGGAAGTCCCCAAAAATGAGACATTGGAAAGTGCTGAGCCTGGCTCATTGGTGTGGCTGGGGCTGGGATCAGGGAAGCAGTGGGCCTCCACATATTAAATCAGCAAGAAAAATAATGGAATAGAATGAAGTAAGAGACCCAGAGATGGAGGGAGGGGGAAACAGGAAGTTCAGAGTAGGGAATGGAAAAGAGAAGTTAAAAAAAGTTTAGAAAAGAAGTTTTAGATGAATGTTCATCTCACCATTAGATAGATGAAGTTTAGGCAGGTTAAGAGAGCTTTTCTGTTTTCTTTTGCCTCTCTGGAAGAAAGGTCAGTTTAGCTGGGTCTGATGGGGTATACGTTGGCCCCCCAAAGGCGCTTCTTCCCATCCTGGGTTTGGCACCAAATGAGAGATTATGAAGCCAAAGATGAAAGATTATTCCAAGGCACAAGACAAAAGGAAAATGGAGGCCAATTTGGGCATTTAAAATGGCTTTATTCCACCTGGGTACAGATGGGATGAGATCTCTAACTGGAAAGAAATCTACATGTGAGTAATGGTGAATTGGGGATTTAAAGGGCTAGAGAGACAAGGATGGGTCCATCTACCACTTTCGGGACATACACTCGATTCTTCTTGTGTGGGTTAGCTCTACCTGGGCAGGTCAGTCTAACCTGGACGGGACAGGTCTATTTGGGTGGGTACACCTGGTTCTATTACATAATATCAACATAACTTATCATTGCTGAGGTTAACTCTCATCACCTAACTGAGATAGTGTTTGTCAAGTTTTCCATTGCAAAATTCCTCTTTGTCCCCTCTTTTCACGCTGTTACTCATTAGAAGGAAGTTACTATGTATAGCCCATATTTAAGTGATGGGGAGTTATACTTAATCCTTAAAGTATATGATGGTTAATTTTATGTGTTAACTTGGATGTCTGAGATATTTCATGAAATGTTTTACTGTCAATTACTTGTTCCATGGTCCTAAGCAATAATCAGACTACATATAATGAGACTATTATTTATTTTGCAAATATATTGGTACTACTATAATTTGCCTTTGATAAAAACAAGAAACTAAAGAGAAAAAAATATGTTTCAGAAGAAACTATAGTAAACCCATTATTAGATTCTAGTCTTGCCCATTGCTTTTGAGTTTTTATTATATACCCACAATTTGAACTAAATTCTGAATTCTTTTCTGGCAACAGTCTCTAAACTAATGTTTTCATTTTTTTTCCATTTTTCATACTTGGAATCACAAGAGATTAAAATTATGCTTTTTTAAAGTCCTACAAACTGAAGCTGGATGGTGTAGACTTTGGCAGAAATAGCAGCAAAGTATATATAAAGTCTTCATGCTTGCTAATATGTGGACTTCTCAGAATATTCACTGAAATACCTGATGCAAACTGTAAACCAGGATCTGTCAGATTGTCACTGCTTACTTCCACTTTATTTGAAGATGCTTTGAGTTTAATGTCTAGACAACCCACTGGATGTCCTCCAGACTCTAAGAAAACTTACTTGTAACCATTCCAAATATTAACCTCTGTTCTTCTTCTGTTTGAAAGCTTGTCAGCAATGCTATCTCCTGAAATGAGACATAGTTGTTTAATGGAACTGGTCCATTTCCAGAAATGGAAGGTTGGTTTAAAACAACCCTTCTCTACTCATTTTTTCACTCAACTTTTCTCTCCACAACCACCAACTCAGATTTTAGTGTGTGAAACTTCTAGGAATGTTCCAGACAGGGGAATGTTGGGACTCAGAAACCAATACCCCAAATATCGTATTTTGACAGATTAGACTTGTTGCATACTGGCAGGAGAGAAAATAATTCCTCTCTGGATTCAGCACAAGGAGGGAGAGTTGACCTGAGTGGACAGGCAGGAAATGAAGAAAAGGGACAAACATGACAACAAAACACACAGGAGATAGGAGATAGGATGGCGTTAGGAGGAATGACACAGCTGATGGCTGCAGCCAGCACCTGACCCATGGAAACAGCTTTATTTAAACAGTGTCTTAACAAAATTGGGTAAATCTTAGCACAAGGGGTTGAGATAAGAGAGATGGGCCTCCATAAGGAGAGTAAACAGTGTCTTAACAAAGTTGGGTAAATCTTAGCACATGGGGTTGAATCAGAGAGACTCAAACCCATGTGCTAGGGGAAAGATGAAGAACTGTGTGCCTGCCGATAACAAGGAAAGTATGCATGGGCTAGGTAACCTTTGGGAGGTGAAAAGAACGTTGTTAAAGGAGGAGCAGCTGGTGGTCGTTCCCTGAATGCCACTCCAGATAGGGGGCCCTGCTGCTCACAGCCCGCTCCCCACATAGACTGACTGAAAAAGCCTTCAGTTATCTTTAACCTTCTCCTCTTCCACAATGTACTCTCCTCCAAAAAAAAAATTTCTTTATCTGCCTAAAGAACAGGTGTTGTTTTCTTCCCCACCTTATAAGGCTACACCTGAGTAGAAACTCAGAAGACAATGTCCTATCTGTCAGACTCATTCAAATTTCAAAGACAATCATCTACTTATTGCTGTTCCACATTCATTTATCTTCTCTGGTAATCCTTTATTGCCTTTCAACAGATTTCCTCTTTTCCCCCCTCCCATAACACATTTTACCAGAAAAGCACTTAAGCTTGTATACACCACTGGGGAGTTGAGTTTTCATTCTTAAGTTTCCTGTGTAAACACATAAATTAAATTTGTATCTTTTTCTATGATTAAAAAAATATATATTAATATAAGTGTTTCTGTGAGGAGTGTCTTTTGTCCCTACACTGGCCTCATCTCCTTTCTTGCAGACCTCACCCTAGTTCTATGCCAGAACCTATCATTCCCAACCAGCCAGGCTACGTGCAGATTTTGAATTCATCAAAGCCTTTGTAATCTCAGGAACCAATTCTTTTAAATCCCTCTTTCTCTGTCACTTCTTCCTGTCTTGTAAGATCACTCCAAAGGCCATTTAGCCTATAACACTAGGCTGGCAAAGGAAAACAATTGTGTTTCCAGTGTGCTTTTGGTTTGTTCTGTCATAAAGTTTAGGATTAAACTGTTGCTTCCTTATAGCTCCCTGGCACAAATTAGAAAACAATGTTGAGAAAAAATGCATCAAGAGTCAGGAACAGGCCCAACCCAGAGAACCGATGAAAAGATCCACCAAACAATCTATTGTTTGCTATAACCATGGAGCAAGTCATGATGAGTTGCACAATGCTTGCTTTCTGCCACCAATTACCTTTACCTCTCCCCTTTATAAATTGATAGGTAAGCAAAGAAAGATGAGATGATCTTAGAGACCATAGTCCACCATCTCCTCAGGCTGCTAGGACTTAAATAAACCACATTTCCTTCACCAACACTCAACTCTCATATTTGACTTTCAGGTAGCATGCACACATCATGTTTGTTCTTCTCTGGTGAACTTTGACACAAAGAGGTACTACTGATACAGGGTTCTCCTATTCATGGCTGGACAGGGAACCCCTCCATTCTCTAGGCCCAAGTGAGCTCAGAAATCAGACCCCTATCTCTAGGCACAAACAGGCTGCCCTTACTAGGCCACACAAGGTCATGGACAAAGCAGCCTGAAAATGGGATCTAGCAAGGTCATGGACAAAGTAGCCTTAAATGTTTGGGGTGGTTCCACCTTGAATAGGGAGCACACACCCTAATCCCTTTCCTGAGGAATTACCTAATAACTTTGCCCCAGTGGATGGATTACATTCACTCATTAACTTTGAAAAGCTGTTTTTCCACCAATTCCTGACAAAAAATGTAATATATACCCCTAGACAAAGGATCTCTTCTGTCTTACTTTTGTTGTGGAAAGATGAGGCCCAATGGAGAGAAAGAGCACCCAAACACCATTTTTATAAGAGAAAGGACTTTATTCCAGCTGGAAGAGCAAGGCACAAAAGAATTCAAAGTGGCCATGCTCTCCGACTGACTCTGTCTTCTCCTTTTTTATTCCCAGTCAAAAAGTTCTGGCCTGTGGGGACCTTTCTCATTGGTCAGTTACTCATTCTGTATTCCTTTCTGTCTAATAAAATTCTATCTTACCACTGATCTGTGGTCTGTGGGTTCATTCTTTGAATCCCTAAGACCAAGGACCTACTGAAGAAAGAAATTCCATTAACACTATCAACATAAATTATTTGGGATTCTTCTTCACAGAGAATTCATCTATTTTCCCCCATTTGTTCATTTATACAATAACTTAGGTCAGCTTGCACTCATGAATATTTATTTTATACTTAAGTTATAATATAATGTAGTACTTTATTTAGTTGTTCAAATTGTTCCAGCTTTGACCAATGGGAGTTTTTTTAATTGGCCCCATGTCCCTTAAACGTACACCCACTTTGTTGTGTGAGTGTTTTTTGTTTGAATACTTCTTTACTATCTGGTACTAAAAGCTGTTCCAGTCTCATGTCTGTATTCACTGGTTTGGCCCAATACACTAACTACATTGTTAGTGGGGAAAAGGGACGTTTATGTTTATTAGCTAACCAGAAATATATGTAACTTATAATATTAAAGGAGATTGTAAAGAGATTTGAGGGGGATACTGTACTAGACAACATAAAATAATGAAAATAATTAACATATATTATACTTCTCAGATGTAACTTAAAATCATCTATAAAAAATACAGAAAACTAAAACAAATTTACTAGTCAACATTTATTCCAAGTTATGTTACATAAAATCATATATAAATCTGGGTGCCAGAGTTGGAGTTGGAACCTGTATGGAGCATAACATAACTGTGAGATTAGCCTGTCCTAAGAGGATGTGGGATGCAATCACTAAGAAGTTAAGAAATGCCATGTGGCCCCGTGCCTTGACATTTCAGGTACCCAGTTGACAACATGTGAGTTACTGGAAAGTGCTGGCACATTTGCAATAGTGAGGGAATGGAATATGCAAGGAGAAAAAGAATATGCAAATCCTTTTGCTTTAGAAAGAGGTACCATATGCAAATTAAAATGAATAAGTAGTTAAAATAGTGCATGGAGGAAATGAGAGTGCTTGGAACAGAATACCAACAAGGGCTGGATAAACAGTTTGGACTTAGGTAACAGAAACTTTTGGACTTTTTGACATAGGGGACAATGTATCAGCTTGCATATAATTTGTCTCTGGTATTGGTAAGAACGCTTTAGAAAGAACAAATCCTAAAGGAAATAGTATATAAAAGACAAGAAAAAAGGGTGAAGCTGTCTGCCAAAGGTTGTGGGTTAGTGTGATGGATGAAAGTGGAATTTGTTTCCAGCCTCTTCTGGTTTAGTCTCAAACCTTTGTTGTTGTTGTTGTTGTTGTTTGTTTGTTTTGGTTTGTTTTGTTTTTTAAAGGGGGATTGTGAGACAGAAAGGCTTGACTAACTAGGTGACCAAATTTCTCACCCCAGATATGCCACTTTTGAAAATTAAAATAAGTGCTGTTAATATTTTTGCAAAAACAGCTGAGGTGAACAGTACTATGTTGTTACTCTTTATTAAGATAATTTTAGGAAAATCACTGCTATATAAGCATCACCTCTTTGTAACTCTGTTACATTAGCAGCAACTCTTTGTGATTCTTCTAAAAAAGGGCAAAGTAAAGGAAAGAATGTTACCCAGCTCCTGCTTTGCTTGGGTAGTAGGAAGAAACACCTGGTGAAGTGCCAACAATAGGAAGGGTAGGAAATCAGTAGCCCACACCACTGTTTGTTAGGACAGGCTGGTGGGAAGAAGCCTCATAGAGATGGCATAGACACTATAGGGAACCCTAGAGATTATAGGATCCGGCATGAGGGCTACAGGGTCTTTATTAATGGATGAGGGAACCAATAAATGAAATTTAGGCCTGGCACAGTGGCTCACTCCTATGATCCAAGTACTCTGGGAAGTCAAGGCTGGTGGATCCTTTGAGCTCAGGTGTTTGAGACCAGCCTGAACAAGAGCTAGACTCCATCTCTACTAAAAATAGAGAGAAAAAAAAAAAAAAACTAGCCAGGCATTATGGTGGGTTCTTGTAATCTCAGCTACTTGGGACACTGAGGTAAGAAGCCCAAGAGTTTGAGGTTGCTGTGAACTATGATGCCATAGTACTCTATCCAGGGTGACTGAGTAAGACTCTGTCTCAAAAAAAGAAAAATATGATTTACCACTGAGTTACCAGCGGAGTTTGAATTATGTATGCCTAATAGTTCGAGGCCCAGAGAAATTCAGATGATGAATTTTCCTTTGATTTTATATCAGTACCATTCCAAACTTCATACATAACATACAGGTTTATTTACTAATCTGAGTATGTGTAATTTGACTATTACTACTCAGTAGGAGGTTGGGAATGATTCTGATATGAGGGGTCAGCAAGAGAATAAAGTGTTTGAAGAAGTTTTTACTATGAAGACGAAGAAATTTTTGGATCAGGAAGAAAGGCTGAAGTTCAAGACAACAATTGCATGTATTAGAGTTACAGAAGAACATTGTGTTATAGAGATGGACTATAAGAATGTTATAAAACAAAATGTAAAGTGTGAAACCACAAGAAAAAAACAATTGGAAGAGCCTGATGAGAGAGCTGGATATGCAAAATATATGTGAGATTTCATTTTTAAAAGCCTAAAAACTGAAAATCCAGTAAAAATAATGTGGATTATCAACCAATCAGTCATTTTTAACTTCTCAGCCTTCAGTGTATCATTGACATTGTTAACAATAGCCTTTATGAAAATAGAATTACTAAAGTAAGTTTTCTTTTAGAATAATGACCATAACCACATCTTTTTTTTCCTAAAGCTTTCTACACCTAAATGATGGAATTATCTTCCTTCAACATTTCATTAATCTCAACATCCTAGAACTCAGAACTATCCTTCTCTTCAATGATAACACATAATGTAATTTTACACTTATGTGTATAACTTGAGATCTATATTATATATCTATATACATATATATATATACTTAAATTGTAAAATCTTTTTCCAATAGACCTTATTTCATTACAGTTGATGGTGTAACAAAGATCATTTGGGTCAAATCAAAGTCCCCCTTTCTCTTATGTTACAAGTAATATTGAATTGTCTTCACTATAAATGACAAAACACATGCTAATGACAAAGTTATTCTTTTTATGATAATTATTCAGTATAGGAAATATTTAATGTGAAAATGTTAAGAAATTTGAAAAATTACTGTTACAGTTGAAGGTCAAGATCAATTACACTAGTACCTAGCAGATATTTTTTTTCTTTTGAGACAGTCTCATTTTGTCACTCTTGGTACAGTGCAGTGGCTTCATAGCTCACAGCAACCTCAAACTCTTGGGCTCAAATTATTTTCTTGCCTCAGCGTCCGAAGTAACTGGGACTATAGGTGCACACCACAAAGCCTGAGAGGAGGTCTTGCTCTGGTTCAGGCTGGTCTGGAACTTGTGAGCTTAGGCAATCCATCTTGGCCTCCCAGAGTGCTAAGGTTACAGGTGTGAACCACCACTCTTTGCCACCAGAATTTTTTTAATTGTCTTGTACTGTGTCTTCCACCCAAGCCAAAATATAGTACAAGATCTTGCTGGAATCTAAATGAATCGGGCTTGACAAACACTAAAGAAAGAATAATATAGCTAAGTAATTTTGATGAGAGATTAATTTTTACAACCAACATAGATTTCAGAATAAAAATATATTCTATATTACTGACTAAAGTTATTTTACATTATTAATGAAAATAAGTTCAAAAATGCAGGGAAAAAGGAATTATGTTTTTTTGTACTTTGATTTAATAAATAGTACTTTTCAGCCTAGGTGCAAATTATAATCATTTAGGGAATTTTGAATGAATTTCCAATGTCTGGCTCTATCTTAGTCTGAATAATCAGAATCTCTTGGAGATGATGATCATGAACTAATTGTATTTTGTTTTGTTTCTTGGAGCTGTCCAAGGGATTCTTCAGGATTGAAAGCACTGAGGTGGTGCCATAACTTTGATGTTAGATATCTAATGCAATTCCCTGGATAATTCTTCTCATTCTTAGAACCTCTGGATGGCTTGTCCAATTCCCTCTTCTGTGCAAGATTCATCTGCATCATCCTGTATATATTAATTCCACAGCACTTAATAATGCTTGATTTTAATAATGCTTTTAATTGCCTATCTCTAGCCCACTGATAATGTGTTTCTTAAAGGCAAAGGGAATCTTTTTCTCTCTCTTTCTCAATCCAATGCCCTTAATTCAAACAAAAGTTATATTTTGAAGAAACGTATCTATGAAAGAATGACATTCAAATGAGCAATTCTAGACATATTCTTTCAATACGGCCAGCTGTCACTTGTACAATATTTTGTACAATTGTTTCCTTACAAATTCAATGCAAATAAAAAAATGCAATGGGAAGTAAATGATGAATAATAGAAATAGGATCATTTTATTTATTTATTTATTTTTGAGACAGAGTATCACTATGTCACCCTCCATAGAGCGCTTTGGCATCACAGCTCACAGCAATCTCAAACTCTTGGGCTCAAGCAATTCTCTTGCCTCAGCTTCCCAAGTAGCTGGGACTACAGATACCGGCCACAACACCTGGCTATATTTTTGTTGCCATTGTCATTGTTAGTTAGCTGCCCCAGGCCAGGTTCAAACCCCCCAACTTTGGTGTACGTGGCTGGTGCCGTAATCACTGTGCTATCAGCACCAAGCCAGGATTAATTTTAGAGAAGCCCACTTGCAAATTAAATAAATGGTGATCATTTGATTACTTGTTCTTAGTAGTTCTATAAACTACTTTTCTTAGTCTTAAAAATAGAATTTCTCTTTGCTGAGAAGACTAAACTACACAGAACAGATCTCTTTTGTAGAATATACAACATGTATTTGCATACACAGAAATGAAGGTGGGAAATATTTTCCTCTATAAAATATGCGACTATGTATTGGGTAAGGAGAAGTAGAGCTCTGTGAACATACTAAGTAGTGGTATATGCATAATGCCTTTCCTAAATTAATAACATGGAAAGTTTTAATTTCTAAAAACACAGTAGAGAAATCACTGATGAATGCTCGCCCACAGGAGTGCCTGTCTTCTGTACTGAATGAGAACAGGGCCAAAAGAGAGGTGGTCTGATATTTGTTAAACAAATGTCTCATACTCGAGCCAGCAGGAAGGAGAGATATTAAAAATGGCCATATGTCATAAAGAATGCCATAGGATTTTTCAACTTAAGCTCTGAAAATTACTGCTAGAATCAAACCGTCAAAATAAAAATACATCCCATTAATACTTTGGATTGGAACTTTCAGATGATAGATGGCTTCTATCTGGCCTGTTAACTATGAGCTTGACACATGAGAAACGTTCTGTTTATTGTTTTCTTTATTATCTATTTTCTTAGATGAACATAAAATATAAATGGGAAATACTAGCTGTGTACAATTTGTTGCAGAATAAAGGCATTCTTTAGACAAAAAGAATTACATTTCACTGAAAAAAATCTACATTATTGATGTTGACTTTTTTTAAATTAAGTCATTATTATTGACTGTGTTATTTTCCTTTAAATTTGAAAAAGAAATTAGCTTACTTATAGGATATATTAGCAAATGTGAAAATATAATTCAGTAAGCATCTGCCCTACTCATGAAATGAGCATCTGTCTTATGTTTACAACCTAGAAGATTTGATTCATTTCAAGCAGGTTCACAAGTTCAGATGTTTTTCTGTAATCTCTTTGGGCCTACCTGACTTTCAGAGTTGAAATATAAATCAGGTGGAATCAGGCTTCGTCACTTCACATACATTCTTCCCCTGTGGTTTTTGGAATGTGTAAACACGGAATAGAGCAACAATAATGAGAAGGAGGGTGACAGATGAAAATAACATCACGTGAATTGTTTCTGACAAAGAAAACCTGATTTTTTCCTCAACTTTGTCAATCTTAAATCCAATTGATCATGCCTACCTTCCTAATGTTCCAGTAAAACACATTATGACAATAAAATATTTTAGCTATATTAAATTTTATTTTTTATGGGCTATAGTGTCATTCATTCCTTACAACAGTGCTGTGTCTAAGCAGAGCTTGTCTAATTGTACACACGACTGGATATGACTATAGTCTCAGGTTTTCCTAAGGTCAAGTTTTTATTAACAGTTTGATATAAAGGTTGAATTTTTATCTTTTTGGTTAGGTACAGGAAAAAATGAGGTCAGCCTGCCATTTCCTATCCATGTAAACTCTATGTATAATGCTTGACTTGTTCTAAACTATGTATCCACCTCATCATCCACTGTTGTTCTAGGAACCTTCCACTTCACCCAAGTGCATGAAGCCTCCCTGCTTACTCCCTTATAAGAACTATTCTCCTTTGCTCTTACATGAGTTTTAAAACCTGTCTAAGTCTTTTATAGCACATGGTACTTTCTACTGCATAATGGAACTAATAACGTCAGTCTCACTAGTGGGAAGTAAGTTCTTGGTGGGAATGAGTTCATTCTATGTCTTTCTGTATATTTCTTTCTTCATGCTAAGCAATCCTTTTAGGCCAAACACTATAGTAGGGACCTTGCATCAGGACATTTGATCATCACAAGATTGGGTTTACACTATGAATTAGCACTGTGTTACTGATGAGGAAACTGTGGCTTTCAGATCATGGTCAGACTCTCATGGCAAATAAACAGAGGGTGAGGATTTGAATCCAAGGCTCTTTTTCTTTAAGCATAAGCTTTATCCACACTACTTGCTGGTTCCCAAATTAAAGGGTATGAATATGAATAAACAAATTCAAGAAAAGCATTTAAAACACAGAAATAAATAATATGCATATGTTTATGTAGCCAGATATCCCCAAATCTTACATTACCAAACTAGGTTACATTTTCATTTTAGTAAGGAAGAGGCCTCTACTCCCATCTTAAACCATGTTCCTTGCTCTTCCCT
The DNA here is from genome assembly GCF_000181295.1 of Otolemur garnettii. Taxonomy (NCBI): domain Eukaryota; kingdom Metazoa; phylum Chordata; class Mammalia; order Primates; family Galagidae; genus Otolemur; species Otolemur garnettii. The sequence continues at coordinate 4,104,316 of NW_003852488.1, read as the reverse complement.
GAGAGAAGGGAATCTGCATTTATTAGGGGATAGGGTCTCTGTGCTCTAAATTATTCAGTAGAGGGTGTGATTCCTAAATCTGTCTATGGCCCTGCCTTTGCCTCCACTTAAACCTTAGCCCTAGCCTGTGCCTTGCTTCTTGTGTGTGGTGGCTGATGGTAGAATTTTAATTTGAGCTTATTGAATTTGGGAAAGTTCCACTAAGACCTTCAGCTTAGGGCACACGCTTCCCCAGAGACATTTGGTTATCCAACATTGCTCCTTATTTGCTGCAGTTGTTTTAGAAACCTGGTGTGGAGTAGTGGGTGATGGCAGGTGGGATTTGGGTACTGGAACCGCTTAGAAAAAATGTCATTTAACATGAGTCAGAACTCCCTATTATTTACAGTACTTATTTTTTAAACCATAATCACCAGAATGTCCCACCTGCTCAAATGATCTTAAGGTCCGGATAGTGACTTTCCTTTGACTCTGATCTTGTGTATGTCCTGGATTACTATTAGCTTTAATACACAGACTGGATACATACTTTGATTTTTATATCTATGTAAGGTAAAAGAATTATGTTTCTCACAAAAGCCAAACCTCCTATTGGTAATGGCAGTGTCAAAAGCTAGAGGAAGCCACTTCATCATTTTAATTCTTTTTTTTTCCCCCTTTCCTAAGTCTTTTATTTTCATCCTTTTTGTTTTGATTGGTACAATAATTCAAATATTATAAATACAAATCACTCTTTTAAAGTGTGGGAATTCACTGTTTTTTAGTATATTCACACAGTTTTGCAACTATCACTACTACCTGATTGCGAGCATTTTCATCATCACTGCATTCTTTCATCCAAACCTTGTTAGGGAATTTTTTTTTTTTTTTGCAGTTTTTGGCCTGGGCTGGGTTTGAACCCACCACCTCTGGTATATGGGCCTGGCGGCCTACTCCTGCCGCCCCAAATTTTTCTTATTCTTACATAAAGTACAAGGTAATTGTAGCTTCTAGTCACCTTTTCTATCCACTTGCTTCCCCTCATCATGATCAAACTCATCCAATGTAGAAATTCTTGCTTCGGCTTTTCGGTGCACTGTACACAGGGCAATCATGATTGGCCGTGATCTTCCAAGTCAGACATGGCCTGGGATTTCTGGCACAGCACTCTTTGATCCATCTTTCTTTCAGCTCTCTCAAAAATGTATATGCTTGCTTCCTGCATCAGCTCAGATCATCAGAGTGTCCAGGAGGGTTCCGCATTAGCACATACTCTCCTGTTTAGTCTCCTGCTATGCTCTCTGAAGACACAGACCCAGGCCATTAGAAACTTTCCCAGAATTCCTTTTTAAATGAATGTTGTCTTAAAAGTTTTGTTTTTTATTTCCTTCTATTTGATCTTCATATAAGAAAAAATTAACTCATCACTCTATTTTCACATAGACCTGCAAGAAACTACATGGACGTAAATAGACAGAAGTAGGAGGGGATCAGCATAATTTCAGCCATGGCATGGGGTGGGGGGGTGAAGAAAGAAAGAGACAGAAGGGAGGGAAATGGAAGGGGGAGGGAGGAGGGAAAGAAGGAAGAAAAGAAGGAAAAAAAGAGATGGGAGAGAGAGAGAGAAGGGAGTAAGAGAGGAGAAGAGAGATGGAAGGAAGGAAAGAAAGAGAAAGAAAAACAAGTCTAAGTAAGCCTCAAGGCTTTTAAAGGGAGTTGAGTGGGTATGGGGGTATAAGTATATACTTTCCAGAGCTTTACGATGTTTTTTTCTTCTGATTGTTGGGGAGCCACTGAGGGTACAGTGAGCCAGGTTACACCGTTTCCGTTTGCTGGGTGAAGTCCCTCTATTAATAATGGCCCACCCCTAAGAGGTGTGTCACCCACCATGACTCCCCACCTCCCACTCTTACTTCTCTCCCCTCTTCCATTCACCCTTCCCCCACCATGTACTAGCATCAATTGTCCTCATATTGGAATTGACAGAGATGTACAAGTTAAATAGAACTACTCAAGAAAATTTCTCCCAGGCTTGGCATGGTGGCTCACACCTGTAATCCTAGCACTCTGGGAGTCCCAGGAGGGTGGATTGCCTGATCTCACAGGTTTTTGACCTTCCCGAGCTCATGGGTTCCAGATCAGCCTGAGCCAGAGTAAGATCCTGCCTCTTAAAATAGTTGGGAGGTATAGCAGGTACCTACAGTCCCAGCTACTCAGGAGGCTGAAGCAAGAGAATTGCTTGAGCCAAAGAGTTTGAGGTTGCTGTGAGCTATGATGCCACAGCACTCTACCAAGGGCAACATAGTGAGACTCCAAAAAGAAGAAAATTTCTCCCAGGAGAAAACATTTGTAAGGTGAACTGGCTCTCAATTATTAGAAATTTGTAACAAATTTTAAATAATGATTCTCAAGATTTCATGGAACTAAGTTCTAATTTCATGCACTATATCAATTTTTAAATAATTCTGATAGTTCATAATTATATTTTTATCACCAAGTTGATAAAATATGCCTCATTCCATTCTCATATACCATGACTACTTTATCTCACAGGCTGGAGCAAACTAAATCATAAACAGATGGTAGATTTTCAGCTTCCAGTGTAACATTTTTTTTTTTTTTT
>NW_003852488.1:4074705-4101489 GCF_000181295.1 Otolemur garnettii | reverse complement strand
GAGCCACTCCAGGGTAACTTTCAAAACTAAAATCTTTTCCAACAGGGAGCTAACCTTCATTCAAGAACACATTTGTGAGATGCTGCAATTTTCCAATGTCACATAACTCCAAAGAATAGGGCAAGAATTAAAATCTCAATCATTCTGACTCAAATGTCTGATTTTTACCACCAGGGTAATAAGGTCTTGAATTTTTCTATGCCAGAAAAGTCTTCTAAGTTGATCCAAGTAGAGATTTTGTTTTAAAAATAGCATAAGCATACACTATAAGACAATTAAATAGATGCAATAACCATTTACAAAAAAATAATTAATTGATCAAAACATTATATGGAAGGCATAGTGTCACAGTAATTATCAATAATTTATCAATAGTCTACTTTTTCACTTAGCATAAGGTTTTCAATTGATAAAATATGCCTCGTTCCATTGTCATATACCATGACTATTTTATCTCACAGGCTGAAGCAAACTGAATCACAGTTCACTGATATCAATTTGCTGAATCACAGTTTGTTGATAAATTCACATTGTAAAATTTATCAACATTACATTTCATTTTATTGTTAAATGATATTCTGTTGTATGAATATCTACATTTTATTTATCTGTTCGTCAATTGATGAAGGTTTGGGTTATTGCTACTCCTTGGCTATTTTAAGTAACATTGCTGTGAACATCCTTATGCAAGCTTCTGCCTTTTCATTTCTTGTGTTTTTATGCCCAGGATTGGAATTGCTGGATTATTGGTAAGTCTATGTCTAACCATCTGGGAAACTGTAAGAAGACTATTTTCCATAGTGGCTTCATTACTTTACATTTATATGGCCAACACATGAGAGTTCTAAGTCTCCATATCCACATAACCACTTTCTGTTGTCTTTTTCTCTATAACCATCCTAGTGAGTGTGAAGTGGTATCTTGTATTTTTGAGTTTGCAATTCCTTGAGTGCAAATTATTTTGAGCACATTTTATTATGTTTATTAGCCATTTGCGTATCTGCTCTGGAGAACTATCTATTCTGAGTCTTTGGCCATTTATAATTTTTTAATATTTGTCATTTTATTTTTGTGTTATAATAGTTCCTTGTATATTTCATAAAGTTTTAAATCAGATGTGCTACTACACATTTTTTCTCTAATTCAACACATTATCATTTCACTTTCTCAATGGTGTCCTTTGAAGTGCAAAGGTAATTTTGATAGTATCCACTTCTCCCATTATTTTTCTTTTGTTACTTGTGATTTTGGTGTCATATTTAAGAAGCCATTAACTAATCCAAGGTTTCCAAGGTCATGAAAACATACACCTATTTTTCTGCTAACAGTTTTATAGATTTAGCTCTAAAATTAGGAGCTTGATGGATTTTTGAGTCAAATGTTTATAGTATGAAATAGGAATCCAAATTCATTTATTTACACGTAGATATCTAGTTGTTCCAGCACCAATTTTGGAAGACATTTTATTTATTGATTAATGTTTGATCATGTACCTTTGTTAAAAATCATTTGGCCCTAACTGTCTTATTTGTAGACTCAATTTCATTTTATTAATCTATATGACTATCCTATGGGAGCTTCACACTGTTTTGAATATTGTACCATTGGTGCCACTGTAGTAAGTTTTCAAATAGGTAAATATAAGTACTCCAAATTTGGATTTTGCTTTTCAACACTGTTTTTCCTATTCTGGGTCTTTTGAATTTACGTAAGAATTGTAGGTTGAGCTTGTCAATTATTGCAAGGGAGTCAGCAGAGTGAATCATTTGGTGTTACACCACAGAGTGTGCAACCTTGGGCATAGGCACACCCACACTGGAATGGTAATGGTTTTAGCAAAGATGTTTTTACTGCCTCCCTTATTGATATTTCTGTTATGTTATCTGTCCCATTCTATATTTCACTCTGCTCCGGTAATTATCAGTTGATTGTCTGGGTATTTTTGACAATGTCCTGGAACAAAAATTGCTCTCCCAGTCAGTTCCAGCTAAAGCTGGGTTCCTTTGCAGGAATGGTTTTGAGGCCAGTCTTTGAAGTTTATTCTGACACCAGAGGGCTCTATGTAGCTGTCTTATAAACTAACCTGATGACAATTTTAACTTGTTTCCTTTGTGTGTTACCTTCTTCCTTTCAATTGCTTATGATCAAAATCTCTGTTGTTTTTCAGAGCATCATTTGGCTTGAAGTTCCCCACACTGTTCTAAATGAAGTCATTTACTTGGGGAGAGTTTCAGAGTTCTGTGTTCTTTGGATTGTATTTCTCCTCTGGGCAACATTTCTGAGCCATTGCTCCTGATAAGGAGGCTATAACAACGGCTCTCTTGATTTAACACATGGCCCTTAAACCAGAGAACCTACTGTTTTTGAGAGCACCCTTATACTTGAACTTCTCATACTCTCTTCCCCATAAAATCAGTTTCTTTGGAGAAAGGTTTGTGTTTTCTTTTCTCCTTTATCCAAAATCTCCGATCCATTACTCTGGATACTGAGTGGGGAGGCAGCCTCTGGTCTTCCCTGCTTACCTCTTCTAGCAAGGGGACCTGGCAAGGGAAATTAAGTCCTCTTTATTCTTGGCCTCCTATACCTCTGAGTAAGGCTAGGAGAAAGCCTCCATAGTCAGGGTATAGCCTCTATTCCATATATAAACATAGTAGTACCTCTGTGTTATGAATAGGGGCAGAATTGAGAAAGGGGGTCCCTTCCTGTGCTCTTTTGGCCATATTTACCAGGAAAGTAGCCTCTTTGAATGAAGTTGGAAAATATAAGAAATGCTGGCAGGTCGACCTGCTTTGTGAGATGAGGAAACACTTGATAGACAGCTGAGAAGAGAGAGAGAATCTCTCTTTTGGCCACACCTGCTCTCTAGAGAGCTTCCATAAAATTGAGTTGCAGAAGGGAATTTGTGAGCAAATTGTGGGTCAGGTGCCTCACAGTCATGCTATTCTAATTGAATTTTAGTAGATTGTCTTAAACAATTGTTTCTTAATTCTAAAGTATAACACTGGCACAGTTTCCAGAGACTTTAAATGGTTGCTCTGTTGCTGCTGTAGTTAGCTTTGTTTATTTCACTGGGGGTGGGTTCATATGCTTCCTCATGCTGCTGAAGAGACAAGTAACAGTAAGTAGGGTTGAAGGAAAGCCAAAAGACTATTGGGTTAGCTGATCCAAGAAGAAACCATGAGAATATTCGGTTCACACTAGTTCATGTTATTGAGAGGTTAAATTAGTAACAACAACAACAACAAAAACCGTAAAGAGACCAATCGTATTTACTTTTGTGGATTTCTTTGATTACGTTAGTAGATGCTGTTTCAGTCAAATGATGGAGAAAATTAAAATACTTTGGAGTGTGGGTGGAGATTTGGAACTGAAAATTAAATTAATCAATTTGGCTAAATTCTGTAATTTCCAAATTCAAAATTTCTCTTTAGGAAAAAAAGGATTTATATCATAGTTTGAAATATGAAAAGTAAATATGAGGCAGAACCAATTAAATATATATTGCATCATCATAATGTACATGGTATCTGAAGTTTGTCCTAAATATTTTAATAAGAAACACACATGTGAACATATATGCATCCATCCAAATGATTGAAACACACACTTCTCTAATTTAAGAGTACTCAGAAGATTATATAACTTTAATCCTGGCCATTGTGAAGAATTTGGGGTTGCTATTTACTGCATGATCAAATGAAAATGGGAATGTGTCATAGAAACCATGTCTGGAACAGAACACACACCACTTCTTAAGAGTTATCGCACCTCCTTAAATAGCGCAGCACAACAATGCTGTGTGCAATCTGAACCTTTGCAAGAACTTAATTGGAAAATATGGTTTTAATAAATAAAACACGTTTTCTAGTTTTTTGAGTACAACTAAAATTCACTTTCAAACTAATGAGCTGTGATGATTTTTTTTTTTTTACTACTTTTGAATGTTCTGTCAAATGAAAATAATCATTTTTTGGATTAAAAATTAATATTTGGGTTTTCCAAAAAATAGAGGAATCATGGACTCCAGGGAGAGTTTAGAAGCAGTTGTTAGATTGATGGAACTTGTGGGTGGTCAGTTGTGATTCTTCTTTCAAGTCAGAGAGAAAAATAATAGCTGTGCTGGCTCATAAAACCGTATGTATAATTCCAGTTATTCTCTGATCAATTATTGCACATGCAAAGCTTCCAGGTATCTTTCTCATGATGTCATTCCACATAGTTGGACATCTACCCAAAAATTGCATTATAGAAATTTTGCATCGCTAAATGTTTTAGAGTAAATATAATCTCTACTGGATTAATTTATCATACACTGCTTTTTAAATGTCACATAATCATAGTTTCTCTAAGTATCAATAATAACAACATTTTTTTCCTTTGGAACACGTTGTTTAAAGGAATTCAATCCTTAAAAATCCATTCCAAGACAAATTGTATGTTAGTATAAAATCAAAAGAAAAAAAATCAGTCATAGGAGAGGTAATAAAAAATGGTTGAGAACTTGACTTTCTGAATTAAAATCCCACTTTGCAATTGCAAACTCTGTGATTCTGGGCAATTATTAAATCTCGCTTAACCTCATTTTTCTTATTTACAAAACCTGAACAATAATTATATCATACCAGGTTTATGGAAAATTAATATGTTGATATTTGTAAAATGATAAGAAAATTCATGGCACTTAATAGATACAAAATACACTTTAGAAATTTAATCTGTTTGTTGAGGCATAAAAAAGATATATAATTTTTTTCTTAGATATTCAAGTATCTAAGATTAGAGTGCATCTAATCTTAGATAGACTAATAGATATTTTCTTAGATATTCAAGTATCTAAGATTAGAGTGTATCTAATCTTAGATAGACTAATAGATAAAACACCAAAAGACTTCTTAATTTGAATAGCAAGATTTCAGGTAATGACCATTGAGGTAATATGTGTGTGTATATCTATTAACATATATACAAATAGGTGTGAGAGAAAATTAAATGGAATTTATTCTGTTGTAGCTAAATTGGCTAAGTGCTCAAAGTTGAAGACAATACCTAATAAAAGAAGGGAGATGCTACATAAGAGGTTCTCAAAGGTGCCTAACATGTCTGCCCCTAAGGGTTGCAGGGCACTTGGTAAATATATTGTATAAATTTATTTTTTAATATAAAAATATATGATTTTTCTGGGCCCACATGAAATATATAGATTTATCAATGGTGACTTAAAATAATGGGTGAGGGGAAGGGGAGATCAAGATGGCTGAACAGAACATCCAGTGATTGCCTCTTTATACAAACTCCAAATTCAACAAGTAACTACACAAGGAAGCCCCCTCAGAAGAACCAAAAAAACAGATCACCAATGGCAGTATCAGGTTTTAATATTATATAACAAAGCAAGAGAGACTAAAGATAGCAGAAAAGACAATATTGCTTTGCCTATGCCACCTCTCCCCCATCCCTTAGTAGTGCTTTACCAGTGGGATAAGCAGAGAGAGACTTTGTGTACCCTGGGAGGAGAGAGAGTGGAGTAAATGTGGAGCTTTGCATTTAATTCGGACCACCATTCATGAGGAAACACAACACAGGATGGAATTCTACCAGGACCCACAGAGGGATCATAATGACCAGCCTGGACAGAGGGAAATCCTCCACCTTAAACAGAAACCTGAGTCACAGCTGAGAACATGGGGCCTGTATTAAATCGATAAGGCAATCAGGTCACAAAGGCTGTATCCCTGGTTAATTCCTGCAGCCATGCTAGTTCATGTCAGTGGATTAGAGTACACACAGTCAGTGAGACACCAGCACCAGTGGCCAGGCTACAGGCTATGTAGCTCAAGGAAGGTCTTATTCCTCTTGGGGAAAGGAAAAAAAAGAGTTCAGAGCACTTTCTTTTGCAACTTGGGTACCAGGTCCTGAAAAGGCTATTTTATCCTTTCACAAGCATTCTTTGATCACTGGTATAATGATGATATGATGATTCTGACTAATGATGATGATGTTGATGATGATGGTGACAATAACTAAATACAAAATAAATGACTTACCTTTCAAAATTAGAAAGCATTTGAGAATTGACATTTTTGTAAGCTAGCAAGAGGAAGGACTTTAAATTGCCCAGTCCCATCAGGGCTAAATTAATAACAAACTAGTACTTCAAATTGTGATAGACAAGGAGATGAAGAGGGATGATGTTACCTCAGTAATGAGGAAGAACTCAAGGTTTACAGAAATTGATCCTGAACAGCTTCTCACATTTCCTTTTGCCCATTTGTAATAAGATCACATTCAAGTTCTTTCTGCTTGGTCTGCCAATATTTGAACCACTTTCCAAGAGGTTCAATGGTAATTTTTGTGATTTTAAGGTTTTGTTCTTCTTTGCACAGGATAAGACAAGGCAGATTCACTAGGTGGTGGACACTAATAGTCATTTATCTAAGATTTATTTATTTATTTTTTATAATTAATTATTTTTTATTAAATCATAACTTTGTACATTGACACATTTTTGCGGTTCAGGATACTGCTTCAATATACAATGTGAAATGTTTACATTAAACCAAGTAACACATCCATCACAATTATTCTCATTTCTTAATAGTTTTGAAATGTACCATTGCATCATGCACATTAGGTGAGGTCCCCCCGAATACCCTCCCTTCTCCCATATCCCCTCTCTCCATCCCTTTCTCTCCTCTTCCCTTCTACTTTATGTACTATAGTTATGTTTTGCCATTCATATGATTATGTAGGTGGTTATATATAGATTTCATAGTAGAAAAAATTATTTTACAACAAAGATATTTGCACCAGAATATTTGTTGCAGCCCAATTCATAATAGCCAAGACATGGAAACAGCCCAAGTGCCCATCGACCCATGAATGGATTAACAAACTGTGGTATATGTACACCATAGAATACTATGGAGCTGTAAAAAGATGGAGACTTCACATCTTTTATGTTTACCTGGATCGAGCTGGAACATATTCTTCTTAGTAAAGTATCCCAAGAAGGGAAAAAAAGTATCCAATGTACTCCATACTACTAAGATTGATTTAGACCATATTTATCTGGCTTTTTTTTTTTTTTTTCTGTTCATCAAGACATGAAAAGTTTTGGGAATTTTGCTACAGATCATTTTTTCCCCCTTTGGTAAATCCTTATAATCATTTTACTTACATCAACTTATCTACTTACATGTGTAACTGCAAGAACTGAAGCTACAGACTTTTCCAATTCACTTCTTGAGACTCAAATAATTCCCACTGTGACATAAATTAGAGTGTGGTTATCATCATTTAAACACACCAAATTGCGCAATTACTTTTACGGTCCTCCAATTCTGATCTTTTCCCACTCTTAACATAATTTTTTTCTTTTTTTCCTTAATACATGGAAGAAAATATAAAGAAATATAAATAAATGCAACACATACCTACTAGTTTAAATAGTACCAAACCTATATATTCTTTCCTTCATTCACTCATTCAAATATTTACAGAGTGCCTAATATGCACATAGCAATACATTAGGCACTAGGGATATTATGTAAACAAGATGAACCTCTGCTATTGAAGATAAGGTGAGCATAGATGGGGAAAACTTGTAAACAAAACTATTTCATCTAAGAATAATACACTTCTACATTGCTAGTGGGAATGAAAGCTAATACTCCCTTTTTGGAAAGAAGTTTGGAGAATAATCAAGGAACTAAAAGTAGACCTACCGTTCGATCCTGCAATTCCTCTACCAGGTATATACCCAGACAAACAAAAATAATTTTACAGCAAAGACATTTGCACCAGAATGTTTCTTGTAGCCTAATTCATAATTGCCAAGACTTGGAAACAGCCCAAGTGCTCATCAACCTATGAATGGATTAACAAATTATGGTATATGTATACCATGGAACACTATGCAGCCATAAAAAGATGGAGGCTTCACATCTTTTATGTTTACCTGCATGGATCTGGAGTATATTCTTTTTAGTAAATTATCTGAAGAATGGGGGAAAAAGTATCCAATGTACGCAATACTACTATGAAATCAATATATAATCACCTACACATTCATAAGAATAGTAAAACATAACTGTAGCCCAGATAGTGGGAGAGAAGGGGAGGGAAGGGCTGAGTTCAGGAAGAGGGAGGGTATTTGGTGGGACCTTGTCTAATGCAATGGTGTATTTCAAAACTGTTAAGACTAGAGTGTAAATGTCTTACCACAACAAATAAGTGAGTGCTTGTTAATCAGTTTTATGTAAGCATTTCACATTGTATATCAAATAAGTACACTGTATCCCATAAATGCATCAATGTACACAGTTATGATTTAATAAAGAAGAAAAACCAACTAAAGCAACAGAGTAATCAAGACAGGAAAATAAAACAGAATAATTCAGGAAAGTGTGTTTTCTGTGGTGTGATAGGAGACAAGAAATAACTCTAATTAGAACAGGCAGCAGAGGGTAAGCCAAGGGCATGTGGACTAATACAGATCCAATCTCAAGATCAATAAGGTAATAATATGACATCAAAAATTTATATTTAATATGAAATAAAAATGTTTTAATGAATACTTTTTTAAAAGTACATCAAAAAGCAAGTATCACTTGTAAAAGGAGGGAAACCCTTACATTTGTCTTTACATTTGATAGTATTAATATTATTAAATATGTTAAGTGGAAAACATATATAATTTGATAGTAAAATGACATAAAATATTGTGTTTTCTTTATTTACTTTGACTAATGCTTTATCAGATATGATGGTAAAATTATAAAATGATGACAGAGTTCTAAGGGAAATTGTAAACTTGTATATTAAAGGTAGTTAGTGTATATAAAATACTTGGAAATATGACTTTAGAGTGAGAGCTGACATATTCAAAGTGTAACTCTCTTGTTTACATGAGAATGCTCAGTAACTTTTTTAGGTCTCAAGTGTTTGACTTTTGACAAGAATACGTGGAAAATTGAGTCATTGAACTCCCATTTCCTCTCCATGGGAACTTTTAATTAGAGATCAGGTAGCAGAAATCTATAAGTTTGCAATTCTTGCCAGTATTTTTGTTTATTTTTGAAAATAAGAGGCCATTTTCTTTATTTTAACTAGTCTTTCTGTCTCAAGTAATGCTCATTTACAATTCAAATTTTACAGAGTACTTTTATTGATCTATCAAAGATACAAATATATTATTTATAGGTTGTGGGCTTATAAAGTCTATGCTTAAAAGACTTTAAAGTTGTGTTCATGGTATGACAATTAATTTTAAGAACTTGCCACTATGTGCTTATATTGACGGTACTGTACAAACAACTTCGTAAGGTTTCATAACTTTGATATATCAGTGTCTCACAGCTGTGTTCATGCCAACATAAACTTACTGAATGGCATGTCTTATTGAATGGCATTCATTATTGTTGTTGCATGTTTTTGCATGCCATTGCAAGACTGTTGGAGCTGGTATTATAAATTTCTTGTTAAACTTAGCAAGAGTGGAAATGAGATCAGGGACATTTAGTCCATGTTTATGGAGATAATGCCACGAAAAAAATGGCAGTGTACAAATGGATGGTACATTTCTCTGAGGAGAGAGAAACATCACTGATGAAGAGTAGTAAGGCAGCCAGTCATAAGCAAGATTGACAATAAAATTGCAAAAATTCACTGAATTGTGTGTAAAAATCTTTGGCTAACTATGAGATGCATAGCAGACCAAATAAACATTGATAGAGAAACAGTTAGGAAATTCTTAACTGAAAATCTTGTCCCAAAACTCATGGCTCTTGGATCACAACAATGCACCAGCTCACACAGTGCTTTGAGGAAATGTTTAGTCAATAGTGAAAGTGTGTATTGGAACACTCTCGCTACTTAGTGATATAGTCTCCAAAGACTTTTTTCTTTATTAGAAGATAAAGGAAATATTAAAAAGAAGGCAATTTGATTACATTCAGGACATCAGTAGTACTATAATAACAGCTTTGATAGCCATTCCAGAAAGAGTTCCAAAATTACTTTGATGGGTAGACCAAGTGCTGGCATTGGTGCATAGTCTCCCAAAGGGAGGACTTCAGAAGTGATCATAGTGATATTCAGCAATGACATATGTAGCACTTTTTCTTGGATGAGTTTGGCCACTTAGTTTTCAGACCTTTGTGCTAATTGGTCAATACTTTTCTTTTTTTTTTGAGACAGAGCCTCAAGCTGTCCCCCTGGGTAGAGTGCAGTGGCATTACAGCTCACAGCAACCTCCAACTCCTGGGCTCAAGTGAGTCTCCTGCCTCTGCCTCCCAAGTAGCTGGGACCACAGGCGCCCGCCACAATGCCCGGCTACTTTTTGGTTGCAGCCGTCATTGTTGTTTGGCGGGTCTGGGCTGGGGATTCGAACCCACCACTTTAGGTGTCCGTGGTTGGCGCCTTAGCCGGTTGAGCTATAGGCGCCGAGCCAATTGGTCAATACTTTTCAAAATGTTTCAATGGTGAATCTCAAACTGCACTGTCAAGTGAACATGAAAGTTGTTTAGGGGTATTTTTAATTGATGTATATTTTATATTCAGTAAATGAACAAAGATATATACTTAAATGTATTTTGAAAAATTCTTTCACTTGGATAACCCAGATTCCTATCAAAATATAAACTATGTCTACCATTTGAAAAAGATTCCTTATACTTCTTCCCATACCCTACATTTATTTAACCTTATTCCATCTGTCAAGAAGTAACCACTATTCTTATTTTTTTTACTTGTTTCATAACAGTTCGATTGTAATTGAACATCAAATTTGACTATGGCATTTTTTGGACAGCTAAATATATTACTGCTTTAAGATTTATCATTTTATCTATAGTAGACACACTCTTGTTTGACAATGCAAGTGTTGCTTTCTTTGCATTACTATTATTATTATTGCTTAACACTTCATTGCAGCACAGTTGTCTGATTTCTTTTATGAACGTATTTATCTTCATTAATTCTTTATGAGGTTTTTGTTTCTAATCCTTATCTTAAACATTGTTATTGTTATTAATGTTTAAGCCTTTTTGATTTTGTGAAGGCAAAAAGTGGAAACCTAGTAAACACATGTATATGTAAAAATAAATAAATAAATATAAATAAAGTTTAAAAAAAAGATTTATCATTTTTGTGTATGTTAGTAGCTTATTTCCTTTTGTTGTTTTAATATCCTGGGAGTTATTCCACTATATGGGTAAAAACCAATTTACCTAATCATCTCTAATTCAATAGATATTTAATGTTTCCTCTTTAGAGCAACTATGAAGAATGTTGTTATAAACACCTGTGTGCACTTTTTTTGTTGTTTGTTATGTTTGTTTTCATATCTCTTGTTTAAATACCTAGGTATGAGATGGCTTGGTCATATATTTTTAAATCATATTTACTTCTAGGAAAAACTGAGATGCTAATTTCCAAAATGACTTCTATCATTATATTCTCCCATTACTGATGGCCACATCCATACCAAGTGTTGTTGATCTTTTTGAATTCTCACATGTAATGGTATCACATTGTGGGTTTATTTTTTCTGATGACTGATATTAAGTAATTGTTCATATCCATACTGTCATTTATTTTGTGATGTCTTTTTCATGTCTTTTGACTATTTTTAATTTTTGTTTATGAATTGTGCAAGTTACTTGTATATTGTGGGTACATGTTCTATGGCAAATTAATTGTAGCTGTGTTCTTCCAGTCCTATAGTGTATTTCTTGAGTCCTCCATAAAAATTAGATAAACAGGCTCAGCGCCCATAGCACAGTGGTTACGTTACCAGCCAAATACACCAAGGCTGGCAGGTTTGAACACAGCCTGAGCCAGCTAAACAACAATGACAACTGCAACAACAAAAACAACAAAATGAGTGTGTGGCAGCCAGTAGCCGCAGATACTTGGGAGGCTGAGGCAAAGGAATAGTTTAAGCACAAAAGTTTGAGGTTGCTGTGAGATGTGATGCCATAGCACTCCACCAATGGCAACATAGTGTGATTCTGTCTCAAAAAAAAAAAAAAAAAAAAAAGGTAAATAAGTAAAATGTTTGTCTATTGGCCAAAAAGATATTTTCTTATTTTCTTGTAGAAATTCATATGTTTAGCCTATGGTCTACTTCAAAGTAATTTCTATATATTTTGTTAGGGATAGGCTGAGGTTCATTGTTTTTCAAGCATTTTAGAGTAAGTTATTCCAGTCCTATATAATGGAAAGACTTTAATTTCCCTATTGAATTATTTTGGTGTTGTGGTTGGAAATAACCATATAAATGTGAGCCAATTTCTAGACTCTAGTCTGTTCCATTAATCTATTTTTCTACCTTTTCATATCAACCACTGTGGTAACTATAGATGTATACAAAAGTTTTCTTTCAAATGGTTTAACTCGTTCAGAATTGTCCTTCTTTTTCAATGTTTTGTCTCTTCTAACTCCTTTGAGTTTACACATGTATTTTATAGTTAGATGGTAACATATGCTTGAATTTTGAGTGAGAGTATATTTACCGTCTAACTCAACTTGAAAGAATTAGCAGCTTAAACATATTTATTCTTGCTTTTCCATCACTCTGGTATAGATCCCTATTTGTTTTCATAATTTTAAGTTTTCTGAAGTGTGGTTTCATTTATCTTCTTTCCAGAAATTACAGCATGATGGGTCATTAATATCATTCAGCTCAAAACACTTCTTAATTTTTCTTTTTAATTTCTTCTTTTGACGTGAATTATTTGGAAGTAGTTACTTGGTTTGAAAATATGTGAGCAAGCATTTGCAGCTCTTTTTTGGTGTTGATTTCTAGTTTCTAATATTCTTTGTACACTTCTTGCAGTGTATTTTACTAAATTTGTTCCTAATTATATTATATATTTTTTAAAATATAGCTATCCCTGATATTTTGATTGTATTCATACACACAAACACTAATCATGTATTTTGTAAGTTTTTTCCTATTATAAAGTCACTTATTAGTACTGGTGGAATGTGTTTTGCTTTGCTTTTTATTTGCGTGTTTAATGTTTGTGCTTCTGTCCCTTAGGAACATGGTCATGTCACCTGTGAAACAAACAGGAATCTCTACCAGGTCTTCAGACTGTCTGACTGTAAGAGTGATTTCATCCTTCAGTGGTTTTTTTTCCTGAAGATTTCTATTCATGTCAGTTTTTATGGCTTTTGCTTCAGAATCATGTTAAGAAATGGGATAAGGGAAATCTTATTTAATTCCAGAATGTGATGAGAGTTCAGTGCTCTTTTGGAGAAAATAAAGGCTAGACATCAAAAAACAGGAAAAGGTGATAGAAACAGCCTAAGAAAATTGGTCAAAATATAAGGAATTGAGACAGCCCTAAAAGGTTATTGGGGAAAAAAAAAACCTGTGGAATTTGAATATAAAACAGAAAAATTACTAGGCAATTTCTTAGGAATAGCAGGAGGTGTGCTCTAACTTAACTGATCAAGTAGCTGGCAATCAATGGAATAAAGTTATTATGTGACCAGCTATTGAAAAGCTCTCTCCCTTTTACCAATAACTCTAAAAAGGCAATGTTTGAAGATGAGAAGACATCTGAGGGGATACCTAGCCATAGGAAATATACCTGCTGGCTCTCCTTCCAGGCCCCATTGAGCTTTTCCAGGTAGACAGATCTATACAACATGTTATGCAAAATCCTAAATCAGAAAAACTAGAAAAAATATTACATACTTTGGAAGTGGGCAAGAAGCAGCCAGGTTAGCCTATAAATGTATCATAATAATGCCTTCCTGACAATAGCTGGCCTGTCCACAATTCATCTGGAGTAAAAAGGACGAATATTTTGAAAGTATTATACTCAAGCTCGGACAGACTGATCTACATTTCTGGGAAGGTATTTTAGGAATTGGAATGTGTTTACACAGCAGACAAAGTTGGTAGATGTTATGGCAAAGAGGTTTCTATAGAAAACCTATTAAAATAAGTTATTAGGGGCAATGTATTTAAATTGAGGAAATACATATAAAAAGACATGAGAGAAATAACAACATAATCTTTTTTGGATATGAACTTATGTAAAAGCAATGGAAAATTAGAGAAGATTCTCTAGGAGAATTTTCAGGGTGAATTAAGATACATAATTAACATACTTGATTTTGAGACAGATTTTGTGATAACTAAGGTAGAAAAACAATTACAAAAGTGAGAAAAAATTAAATTCGAGAGATTTCTTATTAAATTTCAAAACTAATACTGGATTTTGCTCACAATAAAGAAAATTTCTCAAGTGTAGAAGCAAAACGAGGGAAATTGTATTTGGGTGCCATACAGTTCCCAATAGTCAATTCAAAGTAAAAGGAAATCACTAACCATAAAGATCTGTCTTCTGGAAGATTCCTCTGGAAAACAAATTAGAATTTTATATGGCATCAGTTTAGTCTAGAGGATTATATTTAGGTTAGGAAATGATGACTATTCCCAAGCTCCCTTAAATATGGTCTTCTGAGACTATACCCCTGGCAAAACTTCATCTAAGTCTGTGGTTTCTAAAAGCATGATCTTTCAGAGTGTACATGCAAGGGATTCTGTTGTGGGCTCTATTTCTGCCTCTTAACAAATTTGGGATTGGTATATTAATCAAACTGTTGCAGTCAACTTAATGGTCAGATAATTAAAGTTTATGTATGTGCAAGGGTGGGGATTAGTGAATCCAGTCTAGTTCCCTCTGAAAGTTTTTCTTGGAGCAACTTCATAGATTCAAAAGACATTAGTAGGGAGTATGGTAGGACCACCAACTCTGCCATATGAAGTTGGAGTTATTTACTTTTATAAAGAGAATGTAGCTCTAACCAAGTTAATAACATTCAGAAACTGTCCCTTTTCCATTCAGAGACTGTTCTCTTTTTTACTCCTTAGAACTTTACACCCAAGAACCTATCTGGATTCAGTGTATTAATTTCCCTTCTCTGCTATGACAAATTACCATAAGTTTAGCAGCCTAAAAACAACACAAATTTATCTCCTTACAGTTATAGAGATTGAAAGTTCAAAATCAGTTCCACTACACAGCTTCAGGATGTTGGCAGGACTGGTTCCTATGGAGAATCTGTGGAGAGAATCTGTTGCCTTTCCCTTTTCTGTTTCCACTGCCTTCCTGTGTTCCTGGCTTGTGGCTCCTTCCTCTGTCTTCAAGGCACATCACTCCAGTCTCTATGGCCATCATCACATCACCTTTTCCTTTGATTCTGCCTCCTCCAGTGTCTCTCTTATAGAGACTATTGTGATTACATAGGATTTTCACAGAGAATCCAGGATAATCTCCTCATCTCAAAATCCTTACAGTTAAAGAGCTTGAAAGTTCAGAGTCTTTTTCCATATAAGGTAACATTCCCAGCTTCTGAGAATTAGGATGTGGGCATCTTGGGTCCATTATTCAGCCCACCACAGGTGGAATTTCTTGCTTAACAGTAAAAATTCTCCATTTCACAGTATTTCTTTGATTGTAAAATGTATTTTTTGTTTGTTTTTGGGAAAAACCAGGCAATTTATCTTTCAATTCAAATTCCTCATTGGCTAGAAGCTGCTTTAGGGACATTGATTTCTTAGAACTTTCTAACTGATCTCTGTCCACCCTCACCCATTAGTAAGTGGAAGTCCTAAGGTGGAGAGTCCCAGGAATTTTTAGTAAGATGCTCCTTGCATCACTGGAATGATGGGTGCTGAGGGGACATGCAACGGCATCAACAATGCCTGGTACATATTGAAAACAACCAAAATATAATGAGAGTTAACAAAATTGCACCTTAATAATGGACTAAATGAAATGTAAACAAATTCAGCTCTAGGGAAAGGGCTGGAGAAATTGCATGTGGTGATTATCACTTTCCCTTGATGTCATGTTTAAATGCTGACACTATGAGTTGCCTGGGTACATGTAGTTCCAGGAGTCTCCATCCATAAGACACAGAAAAGAGGGAATCTAAAATATACTCCCTGGGAGACATATGACACATCTTTAATCAGGGAGATGGAGGCAATTATATGCCACCCCTTTAATGTTCAGGCAGACATCATTGCCAGGACATCTCCTGGCTTGAAGGAAGAAAGTGGGAGGTCTGGTCACAACAGTGATTTCAAAAAGTATTTCAGCAGTTTTCTGTCAAATGTTTTCAATAAATACTTAGTTTTAATCTGCCAGTCCTTGTTGGAACTTGAGCATCAAAAACAAGCATGGGAATTACTTGATCATATTTTGGTCGTCAACCTTTTGGTGGTATTCCCACAAGACCTGAGCTTCATGTACTGTATTTCATTCAGGTTTGGGAACAATGGAATACATATGTCAAAGTGAAAAAGAAAAATGTTATAGCCCAGGAATCTTGCTAAATTCAAAGTCAGAAAGTCATACAAAATTTGTGTTTGGTCAAAATTTCACTTAGATATCCTTTGTTTGGGTATAGGTACAGAATTCAGTAATTAAAACATTTAGGATTTTTTTTTTTCAGATTAAAATATATATTCAAACTGCTGGTATCATAAAGATGATTTGGGCAGTTTCTTCAGTTTCACCACCCTCCACTGACTATTCAGGAGGACTTAAGGATGCAGATGAAATTCTTTCTTAGACTCAACCCTGTGAATAATGCATTTCACTACTTTGTCAGAGATCGCAAAATCATGTTCTTGTTATTCCCACAGGTTTAGCCAGCATGTGCTGAAAATCACAGACTGAACTGTTTCATACTAAAAGAACACAGAGGGATGAGACAGGAAAGAGCAGATTTATAGATCCTTTTTCTCAGGCTTACTCTGCAGAAGCTGGGAAGATCCCCACACTGCTTAAACTGTTGTTTTTTCTCATACATTCTTCTAACCAAGCAACTATATTCGAATTTCACTTAGCTGAGTAGTTTTATAGTGTGACTTAAAATATTAGTTTTAAAGCTCAACCTGGGATAAATCCAGTTTTTCTTACTTTTTGAATTATATTCAATTTGGAAGCCCTTATTTAAATAAAATAGAGTACAAATGACACATAAGTAATTAGGTACAGAGCCTTAGACTGTTGACTCACCAGTGAAAGTTGCTGATGTCCGATTTTTGTAGCTTCAGAATAAACTCGTCTCTGGGCTCCTAAATTTGTTTTGACATTGGGAAGTAGGAAGAGCTTTTAAGCAGGAAAATATCTGCATTCTAAAGGTAATTTGGAAAAGCTGTCACACTATTTAGAAGAAGGAAAAGGGGAATGTAGCGAAATTGATTAAAATTCTATTGTAACAGGCTGGGTGTGGTGGCTCACACCTGTAATCCTAGTGCTCTGGGAGGCCAATGCAGGTGGGTTGCCTGAGGTCACAGGTGTGAGACCAGCTTGAGCCAGAGAGAGACCTCATCTCTAACAATAGCTGGGCGTAGTGACAGGTACCTGTAGTCCCAGCTACTTGGGAGGCTGAGGCAAGAAAATTGCTGAAGCCCAAGAGTTTGAGGTTGCTATGAGCTGTGATGCCATAGCACTCTTCCAAGGGTGACAAAATGAGACTCTGTCTCAAAAAAAAAAAAATTCTATTGTAACAATTTAGACATACAAATATTTTAGGCCCACCTAGGGTAATTACTTTGGTATTAGAACTAAATAAGACTTTTAAAGATTTTAAGATAGAGTAGTGATAATAAGTAAAGGAAAGTGAGAATTAAGAATGAATCTGCGGGTCTGGTGTCTACAAGGATAGTGGATGGAAGAGTTGCGGTGCCAAATGGATGACATAGAAAGGTCAAGAAGAGGTTGAAGTTCATAATTCTGATTTTTAATATTTTAATATTTAGTTGTGAGCCCCAAAGGAATTCCCATTTCTTACATTAACTTATAATTTAATATTTATGTGACTCCCATGGTACCTAAAATTAATTATAACAGATGCACAATAAAGACATATAAATCCCTCCCTGTTTTCCTCTTGTTACACATTTTTCTTTTAGTTGATAGAAATTTGGGAAATAATTATTAGACCTAAACAATAAATATTGTTCTTACATAGTATATACTTACTTCATTTATTAAAATGCTTACAAAAGTAGCTGGTGTTATGGATGTGAATATATACAGTGTCCCAAAAGTCTCTATACTTACATGAAAATTAACAAACTCACATAATAACAGATATCTTGGAATGGGTTTATCACGAATGGGAGAGAAGATTTCATGTGTGTGTAGAAATAGAGGACCAACATGTAGAGAATATTTTGTAAAATTTTGTAATGAGGATTTTGTGAATAGAGGTACATTTAGCTACAATTTCCCATTTCCCTAGGTACAGCGACTGTTGAGACACCCTGTATATTATTCTCAATGACAACTATCACTTTAGTTTTAAAATATGATTTTAATAAACAATTGTAATGTTTTATTCTTGATCTCACAGTTTAAAGTGATTTCAAGAATTATTAGTTTACATTGCTTATGCTTAAAGAAAATGTAAAAGTTTACAGAAAAATATTTCTTTACCTGTTTTTACATCTGTTCTCATACGTTATAAAAGGGTCATGTCCTTGGAAAGCAAGCAGTTTCTTGTTTAATAGAAAACTCAAAGAAAATTTAAACTTCCATTCAAACGGAAATTCAAATAAAATGTTATCATTTATTCTTAATTATCGATAATTCATTATTTAAATGTTAAAAATGAGAAATTCTATAACCTAAAAATTATTAACTTAGTAATCTATAATTATGACTTTTGAAAAATATTAAATATAAGTTTATGGAAACTAATTCATTTTAAGTCTTTGGATATGTAAATGTTGAGGTCTCTTGTGCTAAATATCATTGATCAGAAGAGCCAAATATCTGTGTAAAATTATAGGAATACTGAACTGAGAAACTTATGTGTTTGAGAACTTATGATATGAGAATTCTTTTTAATAGAAAATAGAATAGAAAATTCTTTTTAATAGAAAAGAAGTGGTTAGCAGATGTTTTTTATTTTAGCAACTAGAAATATAAACACATATTGAATATGTAAAAAATAATTATGAACCTAAAAGACAGATCATTCAGATAAAAAAAGCATCTGCAACAAAATAAAACACAAGTGAGACTGGAAAACATAGGTGTTCATAAAAAGAACTTTTAATCAATGAACATACAGATAGAAATTGAGCTATCAGTCCTCACTCACATTATATTCCAACACAGGAAATTTGACTTTTTTTTCCAGCCAATCTAAAATGTTCCGTCAGTGTCTGGGTGGTATAAAGTAGGGCTATTGATTAAAAGTAGTCTAGTATATAAGAGTATGGGCTCCAGAGGAAGTATTTCTAAGCTGTAATCATCTGGGTACATTGCAGCAAGTTAGAACTTTTATGATCTAATTTCCTTACCTGTAAAACAAAGATAGAAATGATGTCTACCTCATAGAATAATTAAGTATATTAATTCAGTTAATATGATATGCTTAGATTAGTGCCTACCATGTAATAAATCCTTGCAATGTTACCTTTTATTAAAAGTATGTCATTAAAAAATCATTTCATACATAACTGTAATTTCACCTACACCATTCCCTTTCCTCAGTTGTTTCCAGCCAATACAATGAGTAAAATTTTGAAGATACATGTAATGGCATCTTTCATATGACATCCTTTCTTAAGACAATTTGTCATCTTTGAACTGTTTTCACATTGATTTCCAAAATATTATTGAAGTTAGGATTTCAGAAATGCATAGAATCTCCTTTGACTCTCCTATATGGTAATTTTTCCAGTTAGGAATCTTAGAAAAAGTATATTGTACTTTCATATACTCCCTTAAACTGTTTGACTTTTAAAATGATAAATAATATTGTAAAACTCTTAAAAACAATGCCAAAACCTATACTTCTATCCATCTTTGAAAGGATCTAGCTCCATTTGTTTTGAAGACAAGGTTAAAAACTGAATATACTAACTTATTAACGAAAAAAAAATTTTTTTTTCTGAGACAGTCTCACTATGTTGCCCTTAGTAGAGTATTGTGACATTACAGCTCTCAGCAACCTCCAACTCTTGGGCTTAAGGGATTCTCTTTCCTCAGCCTCCCGAGTAGCTGGGACTACAGGTGCCCACCACAATGCCCAGCTATTTGTTGTTGTTGTTGTTGCAGTTGTCATTGTTGGTTAGCTGGTCCAGGCCGGGCTCAAACCTGCCAGCCTTGGTCCATGTGGCTGATGCTGGTGTAACCACTGTGCTACGGGCACCGAGCCAACAAAAATCTTGTTCATGTAATGCATTATTGTATTACTTGAAGAAGATTTCTGCTCAGTTGTAATTTAGACTTACCGTTTTAATAAATGTAACCAATGTGATATAACTGCTAACCAAATATAAACATCAAATTACTACACATAATAGATTTTCATTGTGCTATGTATATATTATTGATGTAAACATTATAGAATTTATTTTAAAAAGTGTCACCAAGTGGAAATAAGCATCAGACTTAATTAATTTTATTTAAAGCAAAAGTTCTGTGAAGGTCTCTTAATTACTGGTGCCATTCTGACTAGGATTAAAAATAATGATTAGTGGCTCAACACCTATAGCTCAGTGGCTAGGGCACCAGCCATACACTAGGGCTGGCAGGTTAAAACTCAGCCCAGGCCTGCGAAACAACAATGACAACTCCAACAAAAAAAATAGTTGGGTATTGTGTGTGCCTGTAGTCCCAGCTACTTCAGAGGCTGAGACAAGAGAATTGGTTAACCCCAAGAGTTGGAGGTTGCTGTGAGCTGTGACTCCCTGGCACTCTACCAAGGGCTACATACTGAGACTCTGTCTCAAAAAAAGAAAAAAGAAAAAATGGGTGGTGCCTGTGGCTCAAGGAGTAGGGTGCCAGCCCCATATACCAGGGGTGGCAGGTTCAAACCCAGCCCCGGCCAAAACTTCAAAAAAGAAAAAAGGAAAAAAAAAAATGATTAGAGAACAGTTGGCATTGAACTTCCAAAAAAAAAAAAAAAGCCAAAATTTTAAAAAGTCAATCATTAAAGTGGAACAAAAATGGAGAAAAATAAATGCTCTTAAGACTAAGACAAGATTGGAAAATACCTTAGTATATTAAAGTTTCCATGGAGACAGCAGGTCTGAGGAAAACTGTAAGTTTTGATTTGGAAAGATTATAGTAGAGACCACAGGTGGCTGTCATATTTACAAAGTAAATATTCAAATAGAAGACACTACTGATTTTGATAAATGAGTTCTGTTTCCTTCTAATAGCGTCTTAATAACTATGTTAACCTGGGAATAGCTATATTAACGTGGAATGTACAGTAACTTCAGTCTTCTGTAAGGAGTCATATCACATATTTCTCTTCTGAGCAGATATATGAAAATTTACATGAATATGTTTAATTTATGAATAACCTTGACTATTATAATGTAATCTTTATTTAGCCTTGTGACTAAGTACTAAGTTATTGGACATTTTCTCTTATTTTGGTCAATTGCATACGTAGGTAAAATATGCCTCTCGTTTTTTATTTAAAATCACATGACTATTGTTTAATGGAGTTTTGAAAGAACAAGATTTTGCCTGTGACCTTCCTAATAGATAGTATCATTCAAAGAGGGAGACGTGGAGACAGACTACTACAGGAACTAAGAATTACCATCATTCTCCACCTCTTCTACCATTTTAAGTAAAAGTGACAAAGAAAAACCTTAGCTTGCCATATTATTAGCAAAAATGTCAATTTGTGGATTATTAGTATAAATGGCAGCAGGCAGTTAATACTGTAACATCTGTTTCTAATGAAGAAATTCAGAGCCAAAACCATTTGGTGAGAGTTTAAGTGAGGCTATTCATCTGTTTTTGAACAAAGATTTCTCAACCTAGTCCCCAAAGCAAAAGTAAGCAGTGTTTGATTAAGATAACTTAAAAAATGAGTCAGTCACTTATATCATCATAATTTTCTGTTACCCATAAATAAGTGGGTGCAAGATAAGATTGACCATTCAACACGTAATGTAATAATGCTTGACTTTAACAAATAATTATTTCTACTTACTGAAGATGATGTATTTGTACATTATTTTTATATGATAATTAAAAACTAATGATATTTTAATTATACATACTTTGGGACAATACTCTCTTTTCAATTATTTTTGCCAGCTTTAAAAATAATTGAAATTAAAGCTAAATACACGATCAATAGGGATTTTTAAGAGTAAAATTTATTAGCATTATGAGGGAGCAAACTTAAAAACAGTGACATTCTACAATGAGCTTTTCAAACATCAATATACAAATATTTTTGTATAGTACAAAATACTCCATATTTTGTAAGAGAGACATTTTCTTATTACGAAAGTTGAATGCTCAGGGCACTAAATTAAACTACAGTTTGACTTTCTGCACAATGGCAGAGTTGCCAGTAGCCCCAGTTCAAACACCTTTCTTGGAAAATAGCAACAATGACAGTGCTGAATTTAGATCGTATGTGCTATTTTACCTGGCACAAGTTTTGCAAAGGGAACATTACTGCCAGATTCAAATGCATTCTCTCTCTTTCTGGAGGGGGAAGGGGAACAGGAAGCCATCTGTTGGCTTTTTGTTAATAGATATTGTAATTTCTACAATTTTTAAAAAAACTTCATGTAAATGAAAACAACTAAACTTTACCGTCACTTATTACTAGATGTCAGAAAGAGGAATGTCCAAGAGGAAAAAAACCTAGATTGATCCAAGGAGGATTAAAAAAGGTAGACTTAAGAAACTATTGGTTCTAAAAAAAGAAAGAAAGAAACTATTGGTTCTTTGTTGCCTTTGTGTGTTACCAGTCACAGTACTAATGTATTATGATTCTGTTACCCATACGAATGTAAATGGATGGAGAAAGGTGAATTAAATTGAATAACCTCCAGAACTATCAGTTTCTAGTGTTCAAATTGTTACCAAGCTATTGTCACATTGAAATTCACTGAAGAAAGTGAAAAAACCAAATCAAACTCTTAGTAGTGGTTAAGTTTGTCACTGCTTTTCATTAAAATTGTTTTTAACTCTTAATATTCTCGAACTGCCAGATTTTAATTTATTTATTTTGGAAAGCAGCCACAGGTCATTTAAAGCTGCCTTTAAATTGGTTCTAGCATAACTGCTAAATGGTTTACAATGTAAAATTAGGCACTTGGGTAGGAGTTTTGTATTAATTTAGAGCTGTCTGCTAATTATATTCTGTATGAAGTGCCATAATTAAACCTATGAACAGTTCTGAATCCCTAAAATATTAAAACCTGTACACAGTTAACAGTGAGATTACTTTTAACAACACAATAAAGGCAGTTCTCAAACATGGGCCAGGTCTTCCCGGTGACGTTAGTCTGTCTGGGAGCTAGAGGATGACCGCTTGACATTAATGAGGCTCAGTGCATGGCCAGCACCAGCTGAAGGTCCTAAAAAATGAAGCAGAGACTTCCTAAAACGTCTACCTAGTTTTGTTTTTAGACTCTTAGTTCCATCTATAATTTTTTATATTAAATTATGCATACCCTTATTCTGTAACCTGAACTCACTGAAATAATAAATATTTTAAAAGTAAATTTTCCGTAACATTAATTAGGGAAAGGTAGCAAATATGACTCATGAGTCTCATTAATAAGAAATGGTAAGCATATATTTTTTACAGAAATTGAGGAATGGCAAGTGGTGTGAAGAACGCTGGGTTGAGAATTGGGGGCTGTATAAAAGTAACCTGTAAGCACTGTGAGGCATGGCCCAGCAAATCTTTATGAGTGTTTATTGAATTCATTTTGGTCTCTATTATTTCAAGTATTTGAGTACTTCATTCATTTTTCAGTAAATTGTCAATTTATATCATCACTTTCACATATCTTTTCCCGCCCTACAGGCTTAATTTAAAGCTATAAACTTCAGTTTGACCCACTTACAACTTTAAAGCTAGTGAGGAAGTAGATTTCAAATTACTTTAATAAAAGCCCATTTTTATTCCATTTTTTTCAACTACAAGTTTTTTGTTTCATAGCAATAGTTGGCACCCATAAAACCCAATCATAGTTCTAATGTGACACATGGCTATGTTTCATATGGGTTTAAAATTCCTTAATAAATGAATGGGACTGTGATATTAGTGGCTGTAGGAACATATTAAAAAATATCTAGAAAGAGAAAAAAATGCTGTTTTCTTTTATATTTTTCATGTGTCCAGATGTTTCTTGTCAGCAGTGAGGTTTAATGACAGAATTTCATGTCTTATTTATTATTTTGTGGCAAGGTTCAGATATATTAAAATAGTTTGCTTATAAATATCAGTGCAACAAGAGTTTTGTTAATGCCTATAGTTATACAGACTGTTAAGGCCCGTGGAGGCTGTTAAAAAAGTATAAAATACAGGATCTGCTCTCACAAAGTTGAGAATATTTCCTGAAGAGACTAAGCATGCGTATGTGAAGTACAAACCTCGGTATATGTGGCCTTTCCATAACCTCTAATGAGAGATGCCATTTAAAGGTTGAAAATTCAGGCAATGCACCTAGTTATTCTGTGTTTGATAATGCTGGGGAAGATCAATGCAGCATACATAAGTTGCAAATATTTCTTTAAAAATTTAATGAGCACACATAACTTTTCTCTTAAAAGTTAAGAAGCTTGGCTCAGCACCTATAGCTCAGCAGCTAGGGTGCCAGCCACATACATTGGTGTTGGCAGGTTCGAATACAGCCCAGGCCCGCCAAATAACAACTACAGCCAAAAAATAGCCAGGCATTGTAGCAGGCACCTGAAGTCCCAGATACTTGGGAGGCTGAGGCAAGAGAATAGCTTAAGCCCAAGTGTTGGAGGTTGCTGTGAGCTGTGACGCCACAGCACTCTACCCAGTGCCACAGCCTGATACTCTGTCTCAAAACAAACAAACAAACAAAAATTAAAAAGCTTTATTTCATAAGAGACCAAATATAGAACTGTGTCCAATTGCTGTAACCCCAGACCAGTGTTTTTACCAGTGATGAGAAAATCTCTAAGACATGAAGAATTGAATATTAAGCTTTGAAGAAGTCCAGAGGATTTATTAGAGTCCTTTTTCTTCTGTTTCTGGTTAATCTAGCTAGAGGCTTGTCGAGTTCGTTTATTATTTAAAAGAATCAACTTTCTGTTTCATTAATCTTCTCTCTGGTCTTTTGTTTCTAGTTTTCATGTAGTGTTTGTCTCAACTTGGTTATTTCCTTTATTTTACTGAGTTGGGGATTAGTTTGATCTTCCTTTTCCAGGTCCTTGAAATTATTTGTAAGGTGTTCTTTCTGACTTTTGGATGTGGGCATTTAAGGCTATGAATTCTCTTCTCAGAAATTCTATTTCTGTATCCCACGTATTTTTATAACTTATGTCCCCCTTATCATTTAGTTTAAAGAATCTTTTAATTTCTATCTTTATTTCTTCATTGACCAAACTATCATTTAGCAATAGATTGTTTAGTTTCTGTAACTTTGTGTAGGGATAAGTGTTTCTGTTGGAATTGATTTCTATTTTTATTCCACTATTGTCTAAGATAATAGATGGCATAATATCTATTTTTTAAATTTCTTGAGATATGTTTTATAGCCTAGAATGTGATTAATCTTAGGTAAGCTGATCAGAAGAATATATATTTACCAGTTTGGGGGTAGAAGGTTCTGTAAAGGTCTATTAAGCTCTTTTGTTCTAGAGTTCTTTTTAAGTCTAAGCTTCTTTTGCTTATTTTCTCTTTGGAGGATCTGTCCAGGTCTGTCAATGGGGTGTTGAAGTCCCTATAAATTTTGGTGCTGCTGCTTATCATTGTCTTTAAACTGAGTAAAATTCAACTGATGAATCTGGGCATTCCTGTCTTAGGTGCATAAATATTTTATGGAAATATAACATATCCTTTCTGAACACTATAAAAATCTGTATGCTTATAAACTTGAAACCTTGGAAGAAATGGACAAATTTTTAGAAACACACAACTTCCCTAGACTTAATCAACTCAATCAAGCAGAATTAGAAGTCCTGAAAAGACCAAAATCAAGCACTAAACTTGAAGCAGTAATAAAAATCCTTCCAAATGTTCCAGACCAGATGCTTCCAAACTCAAACTTTACCAAATCTACAAAAGAGCTCGAACATGCACTGAAGAACTTATTCCATAATATTTAGAAGGAAGTAATCCTCTCTAACTTGTTCTACAAGGCCTACCAATGCTAAGAAACGCCACAACTAAATAAAAGAAAACTATGGACCAATGTCCCCATGAATATACTTGGAAAAATTTTTAATACATTCTTAGCAAACCAAATTCAGCCGCACATTAAAAAAATAATTCTTCATGACCAAGTGGGCTTCATCCTAAAGATGCAAGAATGGCTCAGCGTACAAATCTATAAATGTAATTCATCACATAAATAGATGCAAAAACAAAGACTGTACTATCCTTTCAAAAGATGCAAAAAAGCATTCAACAAAATTCAGCAACGTTTTATGATAAGAACACTTAACAAAATGTCATAGATGGGACATACTTCAAAATTATAAAGGCCATATATGACAAACCCACAGCCAACATCACACTGAATAGGGAAAAGTTGAAAACACTCCCACTCAGAACCAGAACAAGATAAGGATGCTGATGTCACCACTACTATCCAACATTATGTGTGGTGAAGGAAGTAATAGCCAGAGCATCACGCAACAGAAGGAAAGAAATCAAGGGAATCCAAATGCAAGAAGAAGAGCTCAAACTTTCACTCTTTGCTCGAGATCTGATCTTATACCTTGAAAACCCCAAACTTTCAACTAAGAGAGTCCTGGAATTGAC
>NW_003852488.1:4071057-4072625 GCF_000181295.1 Otolemur garnettii | reverse complement strand
AGCCTAAACCCTATCAACTGATGTGTGAATAAATAAAATATGATGCATACATATATCCAAACAATGGAATATTATTCAGCAATAAAATGAATAAAGTACTGGTACATGCTAAGAAAAAAAAAGTCAATAGGAAGACTCAACAAACTGCCACCACTGAAAACTCAAAAAAGGTATGACCATCCTCCATTACAGCTAACCTTACAGTGTAGCATAAAAGATACATGATCTGCAAATAAAGATAATTTTACTTCTTCCTTTCCAATTGGATGCCTTCTAGTTTAGTTTTTGTTTGTTTGTTCTGTTTTTTGAGACAGAGTCTTACACTGTCGCCCTGGGTACAGTGCCATGGAGTCATAGGTCACAGTAACCTAAAACTCTTGGCTTAAGCGATCCTCCTGCTCAGCCTTCCCAATAGCTGGGACTACAGGTGCCCACCACAATGCCAGCTAGGGAAAAAGCTTTCAGACTTCCACCATTAAGTATAATCCTTCCTATGGTCGTGTATTGAGTTAGGGTAGTTTCCTTCTATTCCTAATTCATTGAGGGTTTTTACCATGAACAGGTGTTGAACTTTGTCAATTTTTCTTTGCAGCAATTGAGAAGATCAAGTGATTTTTTTTCCCGCATTCTATTTGCATGGTATATCATATTGCTTAAATTTATATGTTCACCCACCCATGCATTCCAAGAATAAATCCCACTTGGTCATGGTTTATATTCTGCTTAACATATTGCTGAATTTGGTTTGCTCATATTTTGTTAGGGATTTTTACTCCAATGTTCATAAGAAGTACTGATCTGTAGTTTCCTTTTCTTATAGTGTATTTGCTTGGTTTTGGTATTAGGGTACTGCTGACCTAATAGAATGCAGTAAAGTATTCTCTCCTCTTCAACTTTTTAGAAATGTTTGAGTAGGCTTTGGTTAATTCTTCTTTAAATGTTTGGTAGAATTCACCAGTACATTTTCTGTATAGCTTGCTATGACTTGGTATCTATCAACCAACCTCTTTTTATCCCCCTTTTCCCTTTACCCTTCCCTGTCTGCATGAGTCACATTTGTTTGCCCTACTATTAGTTCATTTTTTTTTATTTCTTATTTTCAGAAAATAATTTTATAATTTTCACTGTCGAATCTTCAGGTTTGCTGATTCTTTCTTCTGCCTGCTCAAGTATGCTTTTGAACTTCTCTAGTGAATTTGTCATTTTAGTTATTGTACTTGATACTTCTAGGGTTTCTTTGTGGTTTATTGTTAGGCTTTCTTTCTCTTCACTGCTATTTCAGTTTTGTTCATGTAGCATTGTCTTGACATTTCCTACATCTTCCTTTTATTCTTTAAGCATTTAAAAACAAATTTGTGAATATTTTTTACCATATTGTACGTTAGGTATTTTTTAAAGACAGCTTCTGCTGACTTTGTGTATGGGAAATGGAGCCATACTTTCCTATATCTTTGTATACTTTGTGATTTTTTTTGTTAAACTCTGAACATTTGAATCTAATAATGTGATAACTCTGCATATCAGATTCTCCATCTTTACCAGAGTTTGCTATTTTTTATTATTGTTGC
>NW_003852488.1:4069248-4070393 GCF_000181295.1 Otolemur garnettii | reverse complement strand
CCCGGATTTTTGTTCATGCAATCAAAGTGTTTTCAAGATATTTTCCCAAACAAAGACATGTTCCTCATAAAAGGAATTCAGATTCTACTGATAGTTGTTAGCATCATATCACCTCCCGCTCCAAGGCCTTCTTACTCTTGGGAATCCACACTGCACAGCATCCCTGAAATATACTTTTTGTAACTGACACTATCATCTCAAAGACCTTTGCTTAAGAACTTACAGTGATAAAATTTACTGTTAATTCATTTCTCCTGAATATGAACACTTTTATTGTATTCGGTTGATCTTTCACACATTGCTACACTAGAAAAAACATTTTCCCTGGGGCCACAGTGTCTTATCAGGGCAAAATAGGTCAAGAGACCTGTGACTTATGTGTGCTTCATAAGACCTTGGGCTCAAAACTAGTGTAAGTGAAATACAACTCACATGGCAGTCAGTCAACATGCTCAATTAAGTTCTACTAACCCATGATCACTACCATTCATAAGTTCCTGATTTATTCTTTGTTCCTCTCTTCTTTTGCTATTTAGCCTGAACTTCTACAAAAATTCTTCCTCCATAGTTCTGACTCAAAATTACCGTATCTCGTTCTGAGACATCTTTTATGGAGTCATGTAGCTCAGTACATGCATGTTTTATATTTTCTATTTCTTTCTAACTTAACATTCAACAAGAATAAACTTTTCCTTTTCAAATACAATAGTTGGTTGTCTTATCTTATCTCTGCCCTTTTCCACCATTATCTTCTAAAAAGTGTAAGACCAGCAATATGGTTTCATTTAACATATTTAGATTATAAATAATAGTCGAAGGATATGAATAGGACAAATCTTATATTTGGCATAGTAATATATTCATTTAAACACTTTTGTGTACTTGAAGTAAGTTGAAAACTCAAAAACATAAAACAGTTTCCTTTTAGAAGCATAGATGCACACACGCAAACACTTGTACACATTTCACCTGATCAATGAATTCATTAGACATTCTATTTGACTAGATCACAGCATACGTTTATTCTCTCCTATCCTCTACAGACAGTGAGTAGTTCATAGGAGACAAAGTATGAATTATTACTTGTAAAATAGATATAAATAACTCATTTTATTTCATTTGCTGATTCAAAACTGAAATACAGT
>NW_003852488.1:4065735-4068282 GCF_000181295.1 Otolemur garnettii | reverse complement strand
TCTGAGCTTAAAGTTTTTCTTACTAATTCCAATAGTTTTAATACTATTTAGACTTTTTATTACATTTTGTGTCAGATTTTACACATTGAGTATTTTAAGAAAACATAATTACCCTTTAAAATGTTTTAAATTGATTGAAATGAAGTTAAAATTAATCTTCACTTGTTGAAAGTTTAATACTTTCTTGACCTTCTCTGATAACCTCTTTTTCACTGAATAATGTTACATGTATGTATTGTTGCATATTTTTATATGACATATACATATACATACATAAATACTATATATATATGCATGTATGCCCATATACATACACTTTTATTATTTTTATTTATTTATATTTCCTATATATTATATTATATTACATATATTTTTTCCTTTGCCTATCCTATTACATCTTTATTTTCAATTTTTTTAAACTTGCTTTCTTACTTTTAATTTTTATTGAAAGGATGGTATTTATATTAATTTAGACAGAGAGGTCTTGGGAGAACCACGTTAGCAAAGGGGAGTTTAGTGCTGGAGATTATTTATCTATTATGATTTAACTGGAGATGAATATAAGAATCAGTTTCTAGGAGAATTATCTAAGTAAGAGATAGGTATTTTACTCTTATTAGTCTATAACGGGTGTTAATATTTAAATATCAATATTTAAATCCCTGTTGCTAAATAAAATTATCAAAATCAGGAGTACCTCCAGAAAAGAGGAGAGGTGAAAGAACTGAGCACTGGGGCATTCTAATGGCAAAAGACCAAGTAGATGAGAAGGACTCAGCAAAAGAGAGAGAGAGAGAGAGAGAGAAAATGAACAGCAAAGGAAATAACAATATAACTAGAGGACAGCTTGTTCTACGTGGGAAATGATACTTTAGAGAGGAATGATCACCTGTATCAAAGTTACTACTGGTAGGTTGTAGAGTAAGGGCTGAGGAGTTTCAATGGAAAGGTCTAAGTGAAAGCCTAATCAGAATGGGTTCACCTAATGAGATCAGTTTAAGATAAAATGAATAGCTATTGAGGAGGTTTTCTGCAAAAGAAAGGAAAAATCCTGGGTAATAGCTAGAGGAAAAAGTAAAACTAAATAGATTCTTTTTTTAACATGGAGAAAAACATACGTCTTTATTTTGATGGAAAATATCCAGCAAAGGAGAAATAGTCGAGGTACCTGGGGTGGAGGGATGTGCTCCAACAATGACTTGAAGAGGTGAAGGAGATGAATGCCAAGAGTGGAGTCTTAATACTTGGGATGCAGATGCTTCTGGGTGTGTGGTTGTGGGAGAAGGACGTGGGAAAGCAAACTTGGCTTGCTTTTATTCATCCGTGAAGTGGAAAGCAAAGTGATCTGCTGAGGTTGAGGATGAGGCAAGATGTTTAAATAGTATGATGACAGAGAAAAATGTACAAAATAGTTAAAGAGTGAGCACGTGGAGTGTCCCGGGCAAGATGAATAAATGCTACGCGTCACATTCATTCCCAACCTGAATTTAGTAAATATGACCTGAAGGTGAGACAAGTCATAATTCATTTTATTTCTCTTTAAAAATGCTAAGTTGCATGGGTAAAAACCCAAAGTAGATAGTGGTTTGAATTTAGTCAGGCTTTGCATTTTCCCGTAATAATATTTTGAACTGAGAACAGGGTAGTTAACTGTATAGGTAACCTGTAATTGAGTTTATCATGACTTTTTAACACGGGCAAAGAGGGAAGTACATACGAAACAGGGAAAAAGCTCAAGGTTTTCTGTGAACTAGAAGGGCAGGCACAAAAGAGATTATTCTGTAGAAATAGGAAATTGTGACCTATGAATCAGAAGATAGAAATGGCTGTTAATGAAGTGAATCAAATTACTAGTAATGCTAAAGTCTAGGGTACAACTTAGTAAGTTAGTGACTGAAGGGGTTTGGAAGTTGATATCATTGGAAGAGTTGAAACTGATTGCTGAAAGGGAAGGGTGTTAAAAGAACATGGCTCAGGATTTTGAAATCACCTGTAGTCATAAAATAATATGAAGAGAATCAATGTGAGCCAGGAACTAAAATATTTAAGATATTAAAGGAATAGATGAAATTAAAGTTCTCCATGGTGACTGCAAGGACAGTTGATGAAGAGTATCATCTAATCGTAAGAGATTCAATGTTAAGGGGTTTTAAGAGCTGCAAAGGAGAATAGTCTGAAAACAACAATGAAAAGGATGGGGCACGGGATAGAAAACAGAAGCCACTCAAGAAAGCTAAGGGGAAACAGTTCCTTGGGAAGGACCATGTTTTGGGCAGAGTTAGAAAAAGACAACCTGTAGATCAAGGATCCAGGAGGTATTCCTATAAAGGGAAATAAATTCTTAAGAGCTAGTGGAAGTTTTTAAGAATAGAGGGCTAAAAGTTGGGGTATAAAATGGGGATATTGAATATAATATGAAGGGTGACCCAGGAGACATGGACTTCTGGCAGAAATAGCACTGTATATACTTAATCGGTCCTCAGTTTACAGAAGAACTGATTGAATCCCTTCTTTTTAATTAGAATTTTAAGAATAGATTTCCAAGCA
>NW_003852488.1:4058676-4065105 GCF_000181295.1 Otolemur garnettii | reverse complement strand
AGCAATCAAAACAGCGTGGTACTGGCAGGAAGGTAAACAAATAGACCAATAGAATAGAAAGATAAACCCAGAAATAAATTCTTACATGTAGGGTGAAATGATACTCAGCAAGAGTACCAAAACTACTCAGTGGGGAAAGAGCAGTCTCTTCAACAAATGGTGTTGGTAAAACTGGGTATTCACATTCAAAAGAAGAAATTTGCATTTTTATTTACACCATGCATAAAAATTAACAGAAAAATTAATCATATGTAAATGAAAGACCTAAAACTATAAAACTCCCATATGAAAATATAGGTGAAAGCTTCATGACATCAGATTTGGCAATAATTTCTTGTATATAACACTACAAGCTTGAGCAACAAATGTAAAAATAGACAAATGTGACTGTACCAAATCTAAAAACTGGTATACATCAAGAACATGATTAACAGAGTAAACAGACAATTTTAAAATGGAAGAAAATATATCCAAATCATAAATCTGATATGAAGTTAATTTCCAGGATATGTAAGTATTTCTACAGCTCAACAACTACAAAAATTGATTCAAAAATGGTCAAAAGACTTGAATAGACGTTTATCCAAAACTTTGTATGAACAAGTAATAAGCATTTGAAAAGATGCTCAAAATCACTAATCATCAGAGAAATACTAATTAAAACCAACTGTGCATCATCAATGAACAAGCAGATAAACAAAATGTGGAATATACACACAATGGAATATTATTCACTCTTTAAAGGAAGGACATTTTGTCATACACTACAACATGAATACATCGTGAGGACAATGCGTTAAGTAAAATAAGCCAGTCACAAAAGCAAAAACTACTGTATGATTCCAGTTACATGAGGTAGCTATAGCAGTTAAATTCATAGCGACAGAAAGCAGAATGTTTACCAAAGGCCAGGGGGAAGGAAGGATTGGGAGTTGTTTATAGGTATAGAGTTTCAGATTTGTAAGACTGAAAAAGTTCTGGAGATCTATTTCACAACAATATGAATGTACTTAATTAACCTGGCTAAACTGTCACTTAAAAATGGTTAAGATGGCAAATTTGATTTTAAGATTTTTTTTTTCCATATAAAAAAGGAAAAAAATGTGCACGAAGTCCTTCCAGAACTCACATTCATACTTTCTTTTCCTGTAGAAATTCAGGCAATGGAGATGAAAGTATTTGAGAATCACTGATTCAATACAATTTTAAGAGTGAATTATCTATTGTATGTGTTACTTAACGTATTTATGTTACTCTATTGTGAATCATTTGTGTCTTCCTTTTTAAAACTTTTTTGTCTCATGTTATAAACTATAACAATAAATATGACGGTATGAACACTTCTCCAAACGTTTACATCTAGACTGAAGCCACGGCAACAAAACATTGATTTATTGAGGCAAAAACATATTTGTCTACATTCTTTACATATTACGGTTATAAGACAATTAATCTTTGAAAAGAGATAAACTTACTTCCTAGAAAATAGTTTATTTGCTACATTTATTTTGGGCATTAGTGCTGGATACTTTTTCTAAATTACATTTAACAGATCTACAGACAAATGTACCCATTTCACGTCTTCTCTGTTATTTATGACAGGCTTAAATTAGGGTTTATTATTGTGACATTGCTCGTTGAATTTATTTCTGAGATTTTAACATTTTTCACTTAAATTCTTACTTTCGGTTATGAAATCGACTACAGATTAACACTTGTTATAAAATGTTTTATGACTTTGGACATTTTAATAATTGTAAAGAATTATGGTATGAAAAATTACTTAGCGTATCATTTTCATAATGCTGAAAAAATATACGTAGCTATGATTTAGTGTACCATGGAATCTACATAAGACTTTAATTTTTGAAATTTTACAGGGTATCACTAAATTCTTTACTTCCAAATTTGAAGCCACTTCATATTCAATCTACAGATATACTCACCAGAAAATCTAGTTTGTGACTGGGGTGTACTGTAGAAATGAATCTTCGAAAATAACCTGAGGATTATTATTTTTCCTCTTTCTTCCTAATTAATTTTTCTGTTTGGATCCTCTCAATGGTCAAGTTAGTTGTCAATTTACTTCATCCTTACCATCATATTAATTGTGGCTGCAGAATTATGGGGGTTTTAATGTTTGTTTTTGTTTTTCACCTATGTAGGAATATATATGCTTGAGTATGTTGGAGACAGGGTACTAACTTAAAGTATTCACTAAGTTCTTTTTAGTGCTAGAGTTTAATAAAGAAAAACAAAAGGGAAAGTTGAAGTTATTAGTCAAAGACCACAGAGTTTGTCAACTATAGCACTATTGATGTTGTGAGGTTTATAATCCCTTATAATGGGGAGCTGTCCTTTGCATTATTGGATATGCAGCAACCTCCCCAAATTCTAGAAGGTAACCGTGCCCTTCTCCCAGCTATGACAGCCAAACTTTCTTGACATTATCAAATGACAGGTAAACAAAATTCACATACCAGTTTTCAAAGAAGAAGGAAGATGGCTCATCCAGCATCACATTTACTTTGGAGTTCAGTCTCCCTTAGACATTTTGGATAATACAAGCTTAAAGAAATGACTAGTAAAAATATTTTATAGGCTACCTGAGCACCAATGACACGCTGTGCAACTCAGGCACATGTGTGAAGATTCTGTAGTATTACAGAGAGCAAAGTAAGGTTTTAGCACTTGAGGGCTTTGGACTTCAAAACCCTTTACTGTCAGTGTGCCCAGTGAGAATAAGTGAAAGGCAATGGTACTATTTTATGTCCCCTGAATACAGGGATACTCCAGTGTCTCAGCCTTGGGGGACATCATTAAAAGAAATGCAGTGTGACCTTTTGATCTACACTCCCCACAATGTCTGTGGTACTGACGAGAAGAGAGAAGTTATAAGTAGTTTTATAATTAAAGAATCTTTAGTACTCAAAGCCTATGCTTTTAACCACCACTGTAACCAGTCTTTGTTATCTGAAAGCCTCACACAGAGTGAACGCAAGGGTAAGCTGAATAGCTTGCCCCGGTTTGTTTCCGGGCACACCCTTGTCTTGGTCCTCTGAAATGTCCATCTAGACCCTCTTCACCCTGAATCCATCTCCCTTTCTCCTTCCCCATGCCAGGCACACACGTATCTCAGACATGAATTTTTTTTTATTAACTCCCCAATCATTGATCTAACGGATCACATTTATAATGGAAAATGGTTTATCCAAAGTTTATTGTAAATAGTGGAGAATCTTTAGTAAAATAACCTGAAAGGAAAAAGACTTAAAACTAACCAAACTTGATGTCATTATTTATATATCATGGATAGCTCATATTTCTTATTCTGGACCTGAACAAAATAGATGGAAAAGTTGATTTTCTTTCCAAATTCTAATTTGTGATTATCAGTAGTTTTAACAGAGAAAAATCTAAAATGAAAAATGATACTATTTTAAAACATTTTGTAGTAAAAGGAACATTTCAAAAGGCCCTCCTAAAATTTTTAGGTTTCTGTATGACCTCAGACTTTAAAACAGGCTAATGAAACCTAAGAAACTGTTAAGCAACAGTCTGAAAATTCACAGGAGAAAAATAAAATTCAATGGTGAAAATACATCTAAATTGATCTGAAATTCTGTATTGAATTGGCACTTACCCAATAGCTTCAGCTAATTTACTGAGTACGCTAGTGGCTTCTCTTCAGTTATAGTTGAAACAAGCAGGAAAAAAAAAATAACAAAAACAAGAAAACAAAAGAAACTTAACAAATCTCTCTTCTCACCTATACTATGTGGATTTAAAAATAATAATGTTCATCCAGTTTTATTAACTGTGCATATTAATTCTTCTCTACTAAAGCCAGATAAAAAAATAATTGAATCATACATTGTTTTTCCCCTGGGGAAAACACATCTTAAGTTTATTCTCATATGAAACACTTACTATTGAGTTTTGCAAGGAAATTATGTCTTTTAATCTCATTTCTCAGCCAATGAGGGAATAGTTTTTATTATGTATTAGTCAACTAATCACAGAATCTGAGATTGAATAAATATAGTAACAAAAATTTCTTGATGTATTTCAAAATTTTTTATACATTTATGGAGTACAACATGATATTTGCTGTGCATAGTGAAATGATAACTACAATAAGCAAATTAACATATTCATCATCTCGCATAGTTACTTTTTCTATTTTGGGTGAAGACATCTAAATTCTACTCTTTAGCAAGCATCTAGTACAATACAATGTTATTAACTACAGTCTCTGTGCTATAGGCTCTATTATGCTATACATAGAATCTTACCCATATATTAGATGGTTAGGATACTATGAACGAATCAAAGTTAGAAGCTCAACTTTTCACTAGTTTCTATGACATGTGAAGTTGGTGTTACTGAACAGATTTCAGCTTCCAGTCCAATCCCATTACCAGGAGTTATCTGAAAGATGATGGGAACATTTGTACAAGAAAGTGCTATGGTGACCAGGCATGGTGGCTCACGCCTGTAATCCTAGCACTCTGGGAGGCCGAGGCAGGATTACCTGAGCTCAGGATTCAGAGACCAGCCTAAGCCAGAGTGAGACTCTGACTCTAAAAATAGCCAGGCATTGTGGCAGGCACCGTACTCCCAGCTACGTGGGAGGCTGAGGCAAAGGAATTGCTGGAGCCCAAGAGTTTGAGATTACAATGAGCTATTACACCACGGCACTCTACCGAGGGTGACAAAATGAGACTCTTTTGCAAAAAAAAATAAAAATAAATAAAAAAATAAAAGTGCTGTGAGCTGGATAGCAAAGGAGTAAATGCAAATAGAAAAAACAAAACCCAAATGGACATGTGGGACGTACTAAGGAATGTTTTACTATAGGGAACAAATTGCTGAATGTGGTTCTAATGGTCAAATCCAAGTTAACCAGGTAATGACTTAAAGGTGATCCATGAACTGGATGGACTTACATGGAAAAACTTCATGTCATATGTAAAACATGTCCTGAGAAATGTAAGAAGCTCAGACACACAAGCTTAGGTTTCAGGTGCATGGAATACCAACTGTGGCAGGAATAGAAAATGGACTATTTCAGGAAGGACCTTGAACATTTTATTAAAAATACTTGATTTTATACTCTAAATCATTGGCTTCAAAATGTCCTGATCGTACACCTCTATGTGTAAAAATTTTCAACAAATAATCTCCAATATAGTTATATTATTATTTGCAAAGAAAATATGTCAATTGTTGTACATGCATGTTATGTACATTATAAAAATATATAACTGAAAAATATAGTGAAGTAAAAATATTTTATACAATTATTTTAACTTTTACCTCATGAGTATCTTTTTTTTTTTTTGTTTTTTTTTTTTTTTTTTTTGAGATAGAGTCTCATCTGTTGTTCTGTTACCCAGGCTAGAGTCCGCTGCTGTTAGCGGAGCTCACAGCAACCTCAAATGCCTAGGTTCAAGCCATCCTCTTGCCTCAGCCTCCTGAGTAGCTGGGACTACAGGTACCTGCCACAAAGCCCAGCTAATTGTTCTACTTTTTTAGTAGAAACAGGTCTCACTCCTGCTCAGGCTGGTCTCTAACTCTTGAGTTCAAGTGATCTTCTCAACTTGGCCTCTCAGGGTGTTAGGGTTACAGGCATAACTCAATGAACCCAGCTTCATGAATATCATTTTAATACTATTTTAAAAGATTTTGTTAATTTTGATGGGTTTGTGCTGTCATTAAATTCCGTTTCAAGGCATAATATATACTTAGGTGAAGTACATTGTTAACAATAATAGTTATAAATCCATATTTCATATAGCCTTCTTAATAATGTCCAATTTTTCTGACCAAAGGCTTGCTAATTGTGTTAGAGTGTTATTGTTTTTACTATTTCAGTGACTTAAGAGATGTAGCACAAGGGAGAAATGTTGCTGTGACAATCTCTGATTGTTTGGTTGTTCTTGTATTGCATTATTATCTCAATCGTGGTTTCATTGAAGGAAACAGTATCAATTTATTGTCTATCTAATGATGATTAGTATAATCAAAACTAAATACTACAATCAGCAAATTTATCTGGCACGTAATCTACAGTACAATACAATGAGTTGAAAGCAACTAAGTAACTGAAGACAACATAATTCCCACTTTTCTGGAGCACTTTTACTCTGACATGTGGTTGTCATAGATGTCAACAAAGAAAGCAAGCAGCTATCTATCCAGATCAACATTTTTCAATTTTTTTTTTTTTTTTTTGAGACAAAGCTTGCTGGAGCCCAAGAGTTTGAGATTACAATGAGCTATTACACCACGGCACTCTACCGAGGGTGACAAAATGAGACTCTTTTGCAAAAAAAAAAAATAAAAATAAATAAAAAAATAAAAGTGCTGTGAGCTGGATAGCAAAGGAGTAAATGCAAATAGAAAAAACAAAACCCAAATGGACAT